>NW_024962262.1:8836667-8864090 GCF_019238085.1 Lagopus leucura
TTTTTTTTATTCGTGTGTATATATGGTATTTTTATGGCAGGGATCTGTATCTGCATACTTTTGCTTGTGGAACTCATGGAAAGGATGGCAAGCCCACTGAAGGAGGGCTTCTTACATCCTTGTCAATACAGCTTTGAGGAAATGTTTTCCTGCTTGTGCATAGGAGAGAAAAGTGAAATTCTGTGGGCAAATGGGAGCCCAGTGCTCAAGTTGTCTCTGTGGAATCATTTTATCAGGATAGATGTATGTATATGGAGTCTGTCATAGGCCAACTTTTTGTCAACTGTCCTTGCTAATACCTACACCCAGCACCAGGTAATGTGCAGTATGCTTTCCTCCTGAGGGATTTGCAAAGTACTTCTTTGAGCTCCTCTCTAAACATTTGGAGTTGCACAGAGGGGATGTATGAGAATCTGCAAATCTGTGAATTTGCATATTTGCGTCGTGAAATCTGACCTGGTGAGATCGCATTCTTTTTCCAATTGGGATGTAAGAATATACTGGAGATTAATTTTGTACATTTAATCACACAAAAAGCCAAGGATCTGCAGTTAGGATATGGGCTTAATTTCATTCCTGAGTTTTCAGATAAGAATTGTCTAAAAGGAAGGAAACTTAATGCATTACATTTAA
Organism: Lagopus leucura; assembly: GCF_019238085.1. NCBI lineage: Eukaryota > Metazoa > Chordata > Aves > Galliformes > Phasianidae > Lagopus > Lagopus leucura. The sequence goes on from NW_024962262.1 coordinate 8,837,301, forward strand.
ACAAAACAGTCTGTAGAAAAGTCTGGTTCTGAATGTCTGCCTTTGATAGAGAACTATGAAATTTATATCCATGGTTCTGGTTTACATCTCTTTAAAGAGTTTTAAAATGAATCTAGATGTTTTAAACTTCTTTACATTTGCATGTCCATATTTATTAATTTTTTTTTTTTTCCAACAGTGCACTGCCTTCTGTTTGTGTGAGCTGGCTGACTGATATTGCTGTTGCTATCATTTTTTTATTCCACTGAGGCAGACTGAGTTTGACCAGAACTTCCTCAGAATTTTCTGGTATCACTGTCCTCACAGGATGGCTGATAAATAGAACTTCATTTTCAGAAAGGTCAAGTGGAAAAAGAAAACTCTTTGTGGTTATGCAGGGCTCACATGGGAAAACTGAATCCTCTCTGTGTTTCTCAAAGCAATGAAAGCGATTTAGCATCCGCTAAGGGGAGGTAGAAGCCTCAAAATTCAGCAGTTAAGTTATTAAAGTAAACATTGATGAAATAAATTAAAAAAAAAAAAAAAAAAAAAAAGGATTAAGGATTTTCTGGGAAAAACTGAACTGTTTTCAGAGAAGTATATGAGGAAATTTTTTTTCTGTCAGAATCAAAAATGTTCCATACCACCTTTACCCAGAAATTACTTTGTCTCATGACTTTTTTGTCATACCAGCTTTCTAATTGAGAACACAGCATTTTGAAATTGCAGTGTGAATCTCTACTTCTTCCAGATACCACTAAGTATGGGCAAACTATGCAGTAGGCTGAGGATTGAGGATAGTAAATCACTTGTTTCTTTGGACATTCTGGCCTAAGGAGTTTTGCTGGGCGCTGCAACTGTTGAAAAAGTAGGAAGAGCACATGGAGATACACTGATATGCTTCATTTGCAGCTACATCACTTCTGTTTCTTATCAGAGCAGCAAGAATTTGATCCATCCTCTTTGGGATGAAATTCCTTCTGTTTTTTTTTTTTTTTTTTGTGTGTGTGTGTGCGTATAAATGTTGTGTTTGAGATAGTTTTTTATTTCTTTCATTCAAATCTTTTCCCAGACAACATAATAGTCAGTAGGATGATGGTGCAATACATTGCTTGACAGAGGTTAACATTACATAATCTCGTGCCAAAATAGAATATAAAGATGAATTCCTGTGTATAAGATGTCCATGGATAGGATATCCACACCCACTTTCATATCTTCATGCTGGATTAAATAACTACTTAGAATTACATTTGTTCTCAGGGAACAGTGTTATGTAGAGAATGAACTAAGAGAAAAATTGGAAAGGAAGAAACTACATGTATACGAAGCTTTAAGGGTGGCTCTTTTTGCTGCCTTTTAGGAAGGTGAGCTGCAGGTACTCATAGGTGAGCTGGGTGGGAAAAGTAGTGGGAAAGTGTATGAGGGTAAGGCAAAGAAAAGAATAAAAAGAAAAGAAGTTGGGGCCTTGAAAGCTTCTGAGGTGGGAAGTAAGCAGCTTGGAGGACATCTCAGGGGAGGTTCTCCAGCTGGCAAAATATCTTCCTGAGGTAGTGCACGTGGAATATTTTATCCAGTTACACTGTGATTAAAGATGAGACAGGACATGGGAAATGTCTAAATGTCCTGGACTTATGCCTCAGGGAAAAGCTGATGTGATAGTGAAGCCTGTGCAGCTACAATGTGAAATATCTCTTATGCCTGGAAGTAGATAGTAAACAAGTGCTTTGTAAAGTCCTTACTGTCATAGAGTTAGAAAAGGCACAGCTGCATACATTTCCTTTGAGGGCTCTCCAAAAGGAAGTAAAAGTCTATTCAATTCACCCTGATGGGTACACAGTGTTATATTCTATTTGGTTCCAACAGACAGAGTATTTCATATCTTTCCCACAGCATCTGAAAATGCTAATCTAAGCAAAACTGCATACCGTCACTTGATGAGAACATCTGTGAAATTAAGGTAGTAAGTAAAAATTCTGGAAGGAGATTAATATTCACTGGTTGAAGAAAAGATTAGGAACAGTTATAGCACTTAATTTTTTCCTTCTGCACAGTGGAGCTATTGCTGTAGTATAGTGAACTTAAACATTAAACTGGGCTTTCATTCTTACAGACACATCAGAGTGTCTCTCACTGTTCTCTGAAGGCTTTCAAGTATTAATACGGCTTGCAGAAAAGTGATGTAATAGTATATTTCAGTGTGGACGTATTTGTCATATATGAGAAATTAGGAAACTATATAATGCCTTATATGAGAAATGAGGAAAGCATATAACTATTTAGAAGAGGGTTTTATTTCTCTGCTTTTAGTTTCAACTATGCGCAGGTGACACAAAACACCAGATTGTGTCTGGTTTTGAAGACTTCTCACTCACTGAAGCTCATAAGAGGCAAAGGAAGAGTTGAGATTTAAAGGGATATTGAAGTCTGCAAGACTGAATGAGAATTAGTTATTATAAATCAATGGAAACTAAGAAGCTGAATTGCTAATAAGCTTTTGATAGGTAAAGTTCTATGTGGTACTGTCTACCTTTCCCCTCCACTGAGTTTAGTAGAACATAGATCAAGACCAGTAGTTTCTAGAGCAAGGATTTTTTACTACCCCATATTTATCTTATTTACTACCTCATATGTATCTTAAAAAATAATGAGAAAGCAGCATTTTCAGCTACAGGAAATTTGAACAAAATCCCATTGCTAAATAAGTTATAGAGAAGTTGATCCTAAGCCTCCTGAAGTAAGTGGACAGGCTCCATCTGAATTATATTGGCTTTGGATCAGATTCAGAAAGGCAGTAGGGAACTGTAATCAGACAGTTTAACTTATCATGAGATTGCCTAAGAAATTCTGCTCAGAAAAGGCTGTCTCCTCTGGACGTGGAAAGACCCGATCTTGTGAACTGCTGTCTAGTAATAGATGCTCTCATTTTTGCCAATGTGAGTAGCTTTTGGACTCAGTGTGAGCTAGGATCTGCAGTACTACTAAGTGTCTGGAATTTGATTAATAACAAGAATATCTTCAGCAGTACAGTATGACTTGCTTTATATGGCACTTTGCCACTCACTATGAATTTGGACTGGTATTTGGACTCAATGTGTAATTAAGTGATAATGTAATATATTTCATTTCATGCCTGTTTATGAAAAATTAGAGGACAGCAGGGGCTCTGAGAAAGTTAACTACTAAATAAACATTTCTGAATAGCATCACTAAAGATAGACTGTCTAAAGACTGTTGGAAAATAGTGGTTTCATCAATAAAGTTTAGAGAACACTTTCTACTTTTCCTCATGCTATTGAAGTTTGAAAAGAAGTCTGGTGCTCATTAAACATTCTTCTATGTTTATCCTAATGATAATATGAGCAAATTGATTTGATCATCACTCTTAAACTGGCCAATGTTATACGTTTAGAACAATTTTGGGGAGAATATTCCCAGTTTTCTTTGTAATTTTACTCGGTATTTCTCTGTTATTAAAGGTAATTTTATTGTTTCAATCCTAATCAGAGTAGTACTTTAAAAGCTATTAATTACAGTGGGATCTTCCATACTTGTGAAAAGTTGAGCTACTCATCAAAGTAGTAAAAATTTGACATAACCAACAAAATCTTGGCTAAATTACATTTTGAATATCCATTCAAAGCAAAAAGAGCAAAGGAAGGAACGAAAAACAGCATATATATATATGTAATATATATATATAAAAGTACTATCACAGTTCAACATACCAATTGTTTCTCTATTTCATTTTATGAAAAAAATTCCATCTGCATTTAACATTCATTGTGACTCATAAAATAGCATTATGTTAGGTAACTTTTTCCTTAGAATGGGTAACAGTAAAATAGGAATGGGGAAAGACTACGATGGAATGAACTCAGCAAGACTGAGATCCAGGTTTAAGAGGGTAATGTTTATGGACACATGAAGAATTTTAAGACATGGATGTGAGTGTAGATAATAAAATAAAAATACATCAGTGACATGCTTTGTTCCAAAATATTTTCCCTTTATATAATGCTTATAAGTGATGAAGGCATTGAATACAGTTTAGTTTTAAAAATATACTTTTCACACGGATTGCCATCAGGTTTTACGTGTGCCACACTGGTATACATGTGTTGTAAATAGGTCTGTAAGAGACAAAAGATATTTTATGTGGCTGCAGAGACAGGAGCTGCAGTGCCCATGGAGATGATCGATGGCAGTGGGCAAAGAGAGATGGCAGTTTTTGCCATCTGGGCTGTGACAGGAAGATGGAGGACAATTAAAGTAGGAATAGGATCCTGTTTTGAAAGACCCACAGTAAAAGGGAAAGTAGTGTTCGGAAAGAGGATATAGCAAATCATGCATTTGTTTCTTCATGTAATTTACAACAGGCACCAGTAGTTGCATACAGGTCACTGAGATATTTATGACAGGAAAAAAGCTTGTGTATGCAGGTTGCTTTTTGTTTGTTTGTTCCTGCTATATTTTCCTTCAAACAATATGCATTTTATATCAATAACTAAAATTGATGTGTCCTATCAGATAATTAATTGTGAATGAGCAGTCTGAGACAGCAGAGGCCACTTTTGCTTTGGATGCTTTTCCATTCACAGCATATGAACATAAATAGATAGGAGATTATGAAGCAGATCAACAGACTCATAACTTCAACTTTTGCTTCTTTGATGCTTTCTATTAGATGAAAGAGACTTGAAGGCTGCTTTGTATAGGGGATTGTTTTCCCTAAGTTATACTTTGAATATTTTGGGGCGGAGAGACCTTTCACTGGAACAAGAATTGTGTCCTTGGGTGCTGTCTTATGTTGAGATGCTTGCTTTGAAGTGTCATGACCCCTAAACCCCTAAACCCAAAGCAGTATCTTTCTACTCCCTTTTGAACACAGCAACTCATTTTAGTTCCAAATGAACAACAAGTATTTGTTGTTCTCTCTGACTCTTGCTAAAAGAAGTATTTTCCACAACCTTTTTCCGTTTTTAACAATTATGACATTTACAAGCTCTGTGGCTATATCAAATACATTATTTTCTCTTCTGATGGATGAAGACACCATAAGTACCTCTTTGAGAAAGGGCATTGAGCCCTACTAGAGAGAGATGAAACTTTGCTTTTAAAATCAAAGGAGAAATCATGGAGATATTTTAATTAGGGGCCTAATTACTGAGTCCAAGTGAAAGTCATATTATGAGAAGGATTTCCATTCTTCTTCTGTACTCCTAAGCATTTTACTTTTGACTGCCTGCACTCCACTGTCTAAGTAATCTCATCTCTGATTTGCTGAGCTCACATTTTCAGCAAAAGATGCTTTAGTATTTGGGCAGATTAACACCAGGGTGGTTACATGAAACAACATTAAAACCAAACCTTGAAAAGCTAGTAATTATTTCAGAAACTAGAACGTTTAGTCTTAGGTTTAATGGTAGAATCATGAAATATCCTGAGTTGGAAAGGCCCCATAAGGATCAAGTCCAACTCTCTGTTCTAGACAAGACAACCTTGGAGTTAAACTATGTATCTGTGAGTACTGTACAAACACTTATTAGACAACACCTCCCCACTTCCAGGGCATCCTGTTCCAGTGCCTGACATGAAGAAGATGTGTGACATGAGTGATGAACATTTTACTAACATCCAATCTGAACTTCCCCTGTTGCAACTTTAGGCTATTCTCTTGTGCCAATTAGAACACTGAGCCATCACATTTCTGAATCATGAAGTATCGTCTACCAATCTGTCCACAGCTGAGATGAAAAAACTATTGACCCAGGTGGCTGCAGGTTATGCATAAATCACAATGAGAATTTACTGGGCTGATAGCACCAAAACTCTGTTTATTTAGGTCACATGTAAATAACAGGCAGTGTTTTGCAGAACTTAAGGAAAGCAAGGATCAAAATCCTTGTAGTCTTTATTTTGTCTTGTCTTCTGCAGAATTTTCCTGTCTAAAAAAAACATAGAATCATAGAATCACCAAGGTTGGAAAAGACCTAAAAGATCATCCAGTCCAACCGTTCACCTGTTCCCAATAGCTTCCACTAAACCATGTCCCTCAACACAACATCCAGCCTTTCCTTGAACACCTCCAGGGTCGGTGACTCCACCACCTCCCTTGGCAGTCCATTCCAGTGCCTGACCACCCTTTCCGAAAGGTAATACTTCCTAATGTCCAGCTTGAATCTCCCCTGCCGTAGCTTGAAACCATTCCCTCTGGTCCTATCACATGCTGAATTGTGAACATTTGTCACTTTTCTTTCAGAGTAATTCAGTAGTTCAGAAACATGAATGTTTATCTTACTTTTATAGCAACACTTTGATTCAACTCTTTGTACTGGAAACCTCATGGACAGCCTTGTATTTGAGGAGATAGTGATCCGGAGGAGGCCTTGTTTTCTCTATTGGGCCTTGCACTTAAAGTCTGACCACTGCATATACTGGCATGAGTAGTCGTTGCATGGGAACATGTTTGGTGTACAAAGTGTGCAACATGATGGGTGCTGCAATATAGATGACACTCCAACCTGTCAGGAGAAGACACATGACTGCCTGATATATGGAATAAAAGTCATCATAGCAAGAAGGGAAGAGCAGCCTCCCCATGGAGGGGACCTACATAGCATGCATTTGGAAAAATCTCCCAGGGCCCATCATTCATTGCATGGGGTGAGATTCCTAGCATCTGAAGGGAGGCAAGATTTACTCACTATTTCTATTCCTTCTTTTATTCCACCTTTTTATTCTTAAAACAGTTATTATATTCTTTTTTTATATATATAATTCTTACAGAGATCCAGAAAGAGCCCTGAACCATCCCTCACTGTCTCCTCATTATCTTTCCCTCTGCGGATTACTTTTGTTCAGTGTGAATATTTGTAAACTTTCAGTTTTACTGAAAGTCCATCATGATGTTATAAAAAAAAAAAAAACAACAACCTTTGTTTCATATATTTTAGCTATTTTTTTGGTTTGGGACCAGAAAATTTCTTAGCTTTGCTAGAACCCTTTCCTTGGGTAATTTATGTATTTAATAATTCAACACAAAGCCTAACTTTTTGTTTCCTATCAATATGTATCACATTTAAGTGTATCTGCTCAAGTTTTCATTGCTATAGTGCACTCAATAAAGTCTTCTTGAACAGTTTGGACCTAATCTAGAAGTATGCTTAATTTTAATCATGCAACTAACCCCAGTGAAATGAAGATACTCATGAATATAAATATATTCCCAGGTGAAAGCTGGCACAGATTATTCTATTACTGTTGATTTGAATTCAGATAATACTGTATTGAAAAGATAATTTAAACATCTATCTGAAAGGAATACTGATTTGGAGTACATTTACAATTTTAAATACATTCTTGATTATGCATTAAGCATAGATTGCTAAAATTTTGAGATTAATCTGATCCAAATGAGAATTCACTAAGCTCATTAATTTACCATGAAAGCATTTAAATACTTATAAAGTAATATGTTCCACAAACAAATCCACTAATACCAGTGAATACTTCTGCCAAAAATTTTTCTTGTTACAGTTTCTCATCTCTACTTGCCCTTGGCCCAGCTGACAGGCATCACCTGAGCATTAGCTATTCATGTTTATCAGAGACTGCTCACCTTGATAAAGGTAACTACCTAGTTTTTAGATGACTAAAGTGAGTGGAGAGCAAGAAGTTCATTGTAAATGAACAATGCATTGACAATTCCACCTTTCGTGGAATTAGATGCTGTCTAGAACAAGATTGGGGTCATTTGTCTAGAGCAAAAGAAAAGAAAAAACCAGAAAAACATAGTCTTTTCCTTTTTTAAATTTTCAGTTGGTTTATTGAAAACAGCCATCTCTTACAAATCCCTCCTACAAATCCTATCTTGTGTATATGCTTAGTTTGCCACAACTACACAACATTGCTTATGTTTTAATAACTGTTAAAAAGAGATTTTTTGTGACTGTGGCCAACGTCTCTGTCTAAAAAGGAGAAATCATATATTTCAAAAAAATGATGTATGACATTTATTATCTTGCATTCATAATGTGTAGTTAAGAAATTTTTTTTTAGTAGCAGTGAAGAGTGAATAGACATTATCTTCTTTATCTCTTGCATCTATACATATTTTGCAGGTCTCATAAAGGACCTTAGAAAATTCTTTTTAATACAAGAATTGTTATGCTATGAGGTAGTTTTAATCTCCAGCATCTTTCTGACTAAATCTGATTCTAATAAACTTCATGGTTGATTCTTGAAAAACAGTCATTGTCAAGCAGCAATAAAAGTAAATAATGTGCTGTTTGATTCAAGTTCTAAATATCTGGATGCAAGCTACTTCCAAATACTTGTCATAAGTAGCACCATCCAAAAGTGCTGATCCCTGCTTCTAGTCACATTCCAAGGGCTTTGGATGTTGTTACAATCAATAGTGGTGACTCATTGCAGCGTACAGTCATCTGTTGGATCTGGAATTTAGACTTCAGGAAAACATTACACAGATGTCAAAGGAACATATTTAATTGATTTATTTATATTTGAGGGGAAGGGAGAAGGTTCTTTAGAACCCCTCTTGGAGCCTGAAGGATCCTTCCTTCTAATTCCTCCCCTGCATCCTTGCGGCCCTTGTGGTCCTTTTGGCCATGAGGAATAGGACACACCTTATTCAGCTGCCAAACACTTATCATTCTGGGATGGGGCTCCCTGCCATCTACAGCTAAGCATGAGAAATATGGAAATATGACCCAACAGAATAGAGCACCCTTGGGATCTATCTTCATAAAATTTAACAGAATCTCTATTTCACACATTTGAGTGATTTTTCTTTTTTCTTTTTAGCTTCTTGCCAGCATTTTGTGCATGAAATTTGAATGTGTTCCTTTCTGTAGATTACAGGTGGCATTGTTTTAATAATTTTGAGGGTGACTCATGTGTGTATGCTTGTGTGGGGGTAAAGGTGACGTGGGAGATCTGGATTTTCTGTGTGACTCTTTTCATTAGGCTGATCAAATAAGGACATCCCCTTTGCAGTTACTTCATTGTTTCACTTGTGAATGCTGGTGCAATGCATTTGGAAAGCTGTTGTTTCTAATCACATTCTGACAACTTAGATGTGAAGGGATGATGTCCCATCTCCAGTATTACAAGACACTGAAATTCTTTCAATTTCCTTTCAAACAGCTGTGAATTGACATACTGGGTGCACAGCAGTTACTTATTGGCACAAACAATTAACTGATATAATCTATTACAAATTGATAATGTAACAGAATATAACAGAATCTCTATTTCACACATTTCAGTGATTTTTCTTTTTTCTTTTTAGCTTCTTGCCAGCATTTTGTGCACAAAATTCGAATGTGTTCCTTTCTGTAGATTACAGGTGGCATTGTTTTAATAATTTTGAGGGTAACTCATGAGTGTATGCTTGTGTGGGGGTGAAGGTGACGTGGGAGATCTGGATTCTGTTATAATCTATAACAGATTTAAGTAGGGATAATACTTCTTGTGAGAAGATGTATGAGAACTGTAAGGAGGAAATCCTAACTGAATATATAACTAGTTCATTTTTGACTAAGTATGTTTTGGATTCAGTTTAGAGTGAGAAGAACACTGGCATACGCTTTGATCTTGATGGCATCTGTCATCAAATAGGTGCATTTTCTCTCATCCTTGAAGAACGTGACAAAAGCCACACTTCTGATTATGAATGCAGGAACTGCAACTTTGGTAAAAGTGAGCTATGTCATCTGACTGTGCTCAGAGTAGGACAGAAAAACGTAGATTGATTTTTAGATGAATGAGACTTGATCATCAGAGAGTAGTAGCCCAGCATTCTGTTCACAGTGTTAATTCTGATTGAATAGTTGTGAAAAACTTACATGATACAGACTCTAAAAATGACAGATGACCCTACATCATTTTGCAGGTGCAAAAAAGGACATAACACAATATCCATCTTCCCCATACTCAAAAATGACTTCCTAACTAGAATGTGAAATAAGATTCTTAATTAAATTCCAGTCGTCCCAGCTATGTGCTTCTATCAAGCATATATATGAGGTCTGAATTGACCTGAGTGATGATGAACATTTGAAAATGTGAAACTTTTTAGAATATTGTTTGGCAATTTAAGTTATTATAGTGATGCCATTTAAGTCAGATTTAAATAAAGAATTACAGAAATAAGAGTATGGAGTTTTCTAGGTAAAACTGAATATTAAAATATCAAATATTTTAAATGTATTTCTAATGCAGCTTTTGTATATTAAATTAAAAGTGTATTTTATGCATACATAGATAGAAAATGAATTAATGGAAGCATTTATATATTCAGTCAAATATACTTTCAATCTTTCATTTAAGTAGTTCTTCATAATTTCCACAACACTCAGGTGGAATTCATCTCAACAAGCTTGTGCTAGTTGACCTTTTGAAGTTTATTTTAAATGAGTAATTTAAACTTCCTGTCATAATAAAAAAGAAAAATTACCTTCTGTAAACAATATAAACGAATAAGATGAATTCTTGGTGTGACTTTTTTCTCAATTTCTTTTTGGAAGAAGCCATGGAGTTTCTCCTCATCTAAACATTGAACCTGTAGACTACTGAAAACATTTGAAATAAATTCCACCATGACTGATCATAATGGGTCTACATAAATTTAATGTGCATGTATGTTAGTGCATGTATGGGTTAGAAGATCATAGTATATGCTTATTTTCTCTGATGGTTTAAAAAAGCAACATAGGCATTTCTATTCTGAAAATGACAGATGTGAATTAGAGAGACTGTCTAGGAAAGTTTCTAGTCAATTTTTCATTAATAAGAATGAATGCATTGCACACTTTTAGGCTTCAAGTTTTATGTGCATAGTAAGTATAGAATGGAAAAGAATTTCATCTGGACAATACATTACTAAAAAAAAAAAAAAGAAAGATTACACACATACTAGAGAATGAAAGAATGGGAAATGTTTGTATACTGTAGGAATGCTGATATTTCATAGAAAGTGATACATTTACCTTCCAGTAGTAAAGGCTCACTACAAAAATATTTGTCTGTTTCAGATTTTGTTTGACAAAAATAAAATAGAAATACTTTATCTATGGTGCAAGTGAAACAAAAACATTCTCAACAGTATATTAACAGTTGCTGAAAGTAAGACCTGAAAACTGGCACCAGGAAGAAGTGTTATTTAATCTTAATTAGAAAAAAAAGAAGCATATATTTAATATCTTACTGATAGATCACAATGCAAACTGATAGATTTCACATACAATAAACTTTATTTTGCCATTAACAGCAGTAAATATCAAGTAATGATTAAGAGCTCAGAAATAGAGCACAGTGGAAAGATTTGCATCGATTACATGGGCCTTGGAATGAACCTTGGAACCATGAATAATGAAGAACAGTCATTAGCTAGCAGATACACCCTATGACTGAGTGGGACTATGAGATGCTTTTCTGGTGCCTCATTTCTGGGCTTGGAAGAGAGTGTGATGGCTGGCAAGGGAAGTACCAGCTACTCAGCTCCTTGTTTTCTAGGCTATAAGGTTTTCTCCTACTTTATCACATTGCAAGAAGGATCAAAAGAGACCATAATGATCCATGTTCACCTCCATTGGCTAAAAAGAAGTATATGTGGCTGTTCTGCAAGTAAAATCCTCTACACCCCAAATAAGTCAGAAATGAAAAGACCTGGGCTGTCTTACATGATATGGAAAATTTATCCCTGTATGAACTAGCAGTTAGTACAAACTAGCACAAATTCATTCATAGTCACTGGGGAAACACTGGTACTTATAGCAGCAATTCATCCAGCCACATAAGCTTATTTAAAGCAGATAAGATGAATTACACTGTGAAGGTGCCCCTCTTCCTCTGCTGATAATAAAGGGCTCAGGCTGTAAATTTAAGGCAAACCTCCAGCTTCAGCTGGCTCATGCATGTAATGCGTGTTAGCGTGTGTATATACAGAAGAAAACATGAAGGGTTTTTCTTCTAGCCTTTATTTCCTGGTAAAGGAACAAACAAAACATTGAAGACTCAGATCTGCCATTTACAGAATAACTAATTTTTTTTTTTTATAATAATAATTATTATTTTAAAATTATTTTTTATTTGGTGAACAAATAGCAGCTTTAAAAAGTAGAATAGTGATTAACTGTGCCAACCAATGGATAGCCATCTCTGCACAAGAATCACAGGAGAAACTTCCAGCTTCCTCTACAGGTGTCCCAGACCTGACACAGGTAATCCCCTGGGCCATGGCAGAGTTGCTATTTTTGCACCACAAAAGGGAAACAAAAACAAGCTTTGCACTTACCTGGATTTTTTAGAAGTGCAGTGCAACTTTTCCTTTTTTTTTTCAACTGGATTTTCTTGATGCACACCATGAAATCCACTGATTGTTTCTGGTCTCAGTACTTGATCAGATATACAATGAAGGGTTTACAGCATCATAAATGCTTGTCAGTTGTTGAACCATAAACTTTCTCCACAGCATTTAAGATAGATAAACTTGAGAGATTAGAATGATTGAGTCAGTGTGTGATATCTTTGCATAAATTAGAAAAATCTGGGAAAAAGATCATTTTTTATATTATGTCTAATGCCATGAAAACACATTTATTGCATATCACTGAATGTGACAACACACTATAAATCCATGCTGTTTCTCATGTTTAAATAAAGGTTCTGATCCATCTTTTCTTATGATGGTTTGTTGGGATTCAGAATACAAGATAGCATTGTCCATTCCAATTCAGGATTTCAGTTTGCACAGTACTTTTGATTCCAGATAGATTGCATGGCTTGTGAAATCAAATTAAACAAAATAAACATATAAATCCGTCAATATTGTACTAACTTATACTTTGCAACTTTTTACGAAAGCAATGATTTTCCCCTGATAATGTCAAGAAAAAATGTTGCTCTAGAGCTTGCCAGCTTTCTTACTATTTTCTGCTGCAACTGCTTTAACTAATGATCTTAAGTTTCTGTTGAAGTAAGGTAATAACATTTCACATAAATTTTGTCTGAAAATCTCCCTTACGCTTTTCTGCAGTAATATGGAGACCCATAAGCAACTTTTACTGTTGCAGAAAGTGTAGATGATATCAAAGTTAGGTTTTATTCTGGTTATTTAGGCTGCTGTCGTAGACAAAACATCTCTAAGAATGACTCCTTCCACATTCTATTCTTTAAAAAATTCAAGAAAACCTTTTTTTTACTGTACTTGTACAGTATATACACAAGGAAGAAATGTTGCTGTTGAGCTAAGTGTAATAATTACCACTGATACACACTCTGCTTTTCAACAAGTCATACTTTTAAGTTCCATACAACTATAAACTTTTTTTTTAGCTGTCAGACAAAGATTTTCCCTGGGAGTGTGCAGGGTCTGTTCCTGTGACCATAAGCTTACAAAGTATGCTATGAAGTATAGAACTTACAGGCAACATAGTCTTTTGTATGGTCTGTTGAAAAGGTCATTATTGTTACACAAAACTCAAACAAATAGATATATTGAAGAATATATAATTTCTTAAGGCAGAATTAGTAAAGATCCATGTCTAAAATAGCTCTTCTTAGTGAATACTACAGTTTATTCTAAGATACCTGGCAGCATCTCCAAATTCTGTGAGAAAACAAGCCAGAGAGTAATTAAATCATTAACATGATTGGAAGCTGCTCTCTACATTTTCCAGGAAATCAAAAATGAAGCCCTCGTGCATAAAACATTCAATATGATTTACAGATAAGTAGGCAAAATTTCTCTGAGTTACTTTTCTGAGAAAATGTGTCGACTTGTCGTTGTCATAGATCAGACAGGTAAGAGACAAGCTTGTACTTCTGTGAGACTGTGAAACATTTCTGAAGAAATGTAGATGAATGCTCAAGTACACAAAAGTAAAATTCAGGGCATAGAAATCCAACATTCAGCACATAGCTATGGATCACACAGTGGTGCCTATTGATATCAAAACGCAACCACTCTGGCTCACAGCTTTTACTTTCTTTGGGTCACAGAGTTATACACTGATGTCCTTAAATCATCAGGGAAAATCAGTCACATCTTATATAGTCCTTCAATGTTCAGAAAATGTTTTCCTTTTCTCAGTGTGAATATCTCATGCTGCAAGCAAAATTATTTTTGTTGAAAGCAGTTATCTTATTTTGCATCTAGTTTTTCATTTTCCACTTTTTGTTTGTCTCAGTTTTTCAGAGTTCCTAGGTGTATCTGAGCCTGTTTGATTCCTGCCCTTTACCAATTTGTTCACTAAGTTGGTATTTGGGGTTCAGCAGATGGAGGGGGAAGCAATCTCAGAAACACTGTTTAGTTAATTTATACTGAAATGCATTGACTTAAGCATAGCAGTTAAAAAACAGCTTTTCAAAGAATGCTTAAATGCTCAGGTTCCACTCTGATCATTTGAACATCAATAAACGAGATGCAATTTTCTACTTTGGCCTGCCTAGCAGGGACTCCCTTCCACTTTACCCTTTGTTTAATTACTTTCAGTCCAGATGTAATCATGGCGAGTTAGCTATGACTGACTCCATGGAACTTGTTTGCTTACCTATATCTATCAGTAAATACCTCTCAGACTAATTGCATGAACATTTCTCAAATAAGATCCATATCAGAAAGACCTGAAGGAAACACATTTCTCAATCTAGACCTTCTGTTTTTCCTGAAGAGGTGCTTACCTGCTAGAATCTCCAGAAAAGTGATTTTTTTTTTTAATTTAGAGAAGATCGTTTCTATTTTTATTGAATATATAATTTAAGCCTATAGCTTAAATTGTTAAATAGTTACATGGAATTTATTTTCATACATGCTTCATTATGTCATATGGCACATTTTTCCCCCTGAATGCAATTTCCAAATTAATCTGTTTTGCTTTCTGATCATCAACTCCAGCAGCACACTTGAAAATTAAAAACAGAAGAAATAGACAAAAAAACTAGAGCACAAACAAAAACAAGGCACATTGAACATCTGTGAGTTGCACACCGAAGTCATAATATTCTATAAGAGCTGATTTTTGAACTGCCTTTCCAGGGGATATTATGACTTTGATGTTCACCCACTTGAGGAAAACTTAATGCTTGTAATATGAGAATTATTGCAAGAGATAGTTGTTGCTTTTTGTAATCCTCCAAGTTCTTAATAATGTAATGTGTTTTATTGATAATGAAGGGAATATTAGAAGAAAGCATGTAGCTTCTGTGTTTGCAGAAACAGCTATGCACTCAAGTACGCATTTTCTTCCAGCTTTGAGGTCTGGGGAGGTGATGTTCTATCCAACAAATCATTCAGGTAAAGCAAACATCATATGCACTTTGATGTTCAACCATGGACTGAAATGCTTGTTCCTATTTCCATAGTTCCTATTGTTGGAGGGAAAGTGGACTTGAGCTTCAGTGAGACCAGATGTTGATGAGAGTATGATGCCTTATCCAATGTGAATTCCTTACGTATTTAAGGCATTACATTAAAACATACAGCAACTAACATTTATTTAATTCTATAACAAAGAACAGAAAAATGTTATTGATTTTTCTTGATAGTAGGTTCATAAGTAATTTTCTTGATAGTAGGTTCATAAGTAATGATAAGATCAACCAGATTAACTGTTCAGCTAGACAAGGCATTTTAAACTATGGGTATTTTTCCTGTGCAAATATATACAACTGATATTTTTTTTTCTATTACTACTCAGTCTAGAGATAACCTCATTCAGCTATTCCAAAATCCAGTATAAAAGTCAAATTACAATCTAAGGTAAATGTTTATGCTCTTGTGTTCAATAGAAAGACGTAGATTCAGGAAATTATTATTTCCTCTTTTAATGGGTACTTATTTCCAAGTGAGATGAGTCATTCTGTAAAATACTTCTAAGTTGATTACAGAGGGAGCTAAATTATTAGTGGACAACACACCTACTCAGAGATGGCTAAATTTAAGTGAAATTAATATTGAGTGAAATCATTCTTAATTAATAATTCTGCTTCAGTGACTGGATTGTCACTGACTGGATTGTCACTGAAGTTTTGAATCACTATTAAAACTAGAACACAATAAAGCAACAGCTTACAGGACAAATGAGGCTTTCTAAGAAGGATTCATAACCCTATTCAAAGGTTACTGAGCTGATTAATCTCTCCAGATCTCATAGCTTGTGTGGTCAAGGATGTAATAAATAAATACATGAAAGTTCTTCAAAATGAAGATATGTAGAATCATAGAATATCCTGAATTGGAAGGGACTCAGAAGGATCACTGAATCCAACTCCTGGCTTCACAAAACACCACTCAACATTCAAATCCTAGGACTGAGGACACTGTCTAAAGGCTCCTTGAACTCTGGCAGTTTGGGGCCATGGCCACTGGGGAGCCTGTACCATGCCCAACATTCTCTGCAGAAGAATCTTTTCCTAACCCCCAACCTGAAACCCTCCCCTGAATATGATGTGGTTAAATTTGGCAAGCAGCTAAACACCACACAGCAATTTGCTCACTCCCTCTTAGGTGGGATGAGGGAGAGAATTGGAAATAAAATACAAGTAGAACTTGTGAACTTGTGTGTTGAGACAAAAGCCATCTGATAACACAGAAAAAGAAAAAAATAAAGCAACTATAACAATATATATAGTCTATAACTCAATTATTTGACACTCACTGACTAATGCCCAGCTAATAGTACAACTGCTGCTGACCAGTGCCCCAGCAGCAACACAACATCTCACCACTCTCCAGCTGATACCCAGCAATCCTCAAGCAGCAGGCATCCTTGGCCAACTTCTCACAGCTTTATAGCCTTACACGTAATGTCCCATGGTATGGAATAACCCATGCTTAATCCAGGCTAGCTGTCCTGACTCCACCCTGTCCACTGCTATTGTGCCATAATAGTGGTAGTTCTTCTGCTGAGTGGCCCAGCCTGTCTTTCTGTCACTCAGTAACAACCAAAACATTGGTGTGCTACTAACACTGTCTCAGCTGAAACCAAGACAGTAGATCAGCTCACAAGTAAAGAATTTTCTTCCCATGTTTTTAGCAAAAATAAGACTTTCTTCACACACTTTCAATGCTGAGTCTCTGGTTAGGTCCATTTCTGATTTTTTGATGCATATTTATCAAGTTTTCAATATATAGAGAGATGCTTCTATTCAGATTTCTATCTCAGGGCTGAATATAGCATTAGATAGGCGACAGTAAATTCTCAGAGTATTTCAGTCCTATAAATTGAATAAAGATGCCAGGAGACATGCACAAATCAACAAACATCTCCTGGCAACACTAAGACATAAATATGAAACATACAGAAACTGTAATCAGGACAGAAAACCTTCAAGGAAGTTAGAGAACTTGCATGGGCATGCAAAAATGTATTTAGGAAAGCTGAAGCCTATCTGTAATCAAATCTACAAGGGATGCCAAAGACAAGAAAGGAAGACTAATGAAAATGTGAGCTTTGCTGCTGAATGGGATGGGAGACCTAGTTGGGCTGGTGAAAAAGGAGCTGCTGAATGCCTCCTTTTCCTCAGACTTTACCAGCAAGTTTCATCTTCAGGAATTCAGGCTCCAGAAAGCAAAGGAAAATGTTGGAGCAAGAGAGATATATACATTTGTTGGAAAAGAATCAGTTCAGGGAATACTTAAGCAAACTGGGCAATCTTTGAGTCCATGGACTCTAAAGAAATGCACTCACAAGTGCTGAAGGAACTGGCTGATGTCATTTTGAGGCCACTATTGCTTATCTTTAGATGTTCATGATGACTGGGAGAAATTGCTGAGGACTGGAAGAAAGTGAATGTAATTTTGAAGTTCAAGAAGGACAAGAAGGAGGGCCTGCAAAACTGTGGGATGGTCAGCCTCACCTCAATCCATGGGAATGAAACAGGACCGGTAATCCTGCAAACCATTTCTAGGCACATGAAGAAGAAGGAAGCCATTGGATTAGTCATTGTGGGTCCACCAAGGAGAAGTCATACTTTACCAAGTAGATTAATTACTATGATGGAATGACTGGCCTGGTAGATGAGTGGAGAACTGTGGATATTATCTGCATGGACTGTAGCAGGACTTCTGATGCATTCTTCCTAAAAATTCTCATAGAAAAGCTAATGTATTAACTGAATGAATAAACAGTGATTTGGATCAAAAAGTGGCTGAATATCTTGGCCCAGAGGGTGATCACTGGCAGGAAATATAGATGGAGGTCAGTAAGTAATGTACCCCAGGGGTCAATACTGCTCTAGTCCTGTTTAACATCTTCATTAATAATCTGAATGATGTAGCAGAGTGTGACTTCAGCAAAAGTGGAAATGACACAAAACTGGGAGGAATGGCTGATATACCAGAGGGTTGTACTGCCATCCAGAGAGACCCTAAAAGAGAAATTGGCTAACAGGAACCTCATGTAATTCATCAATGAGAAATGCAAAGTCCTTCATTTGGAAATGTGAACCTTCTCCCAGGCACAAGGACATGCTGAGGGCCACCTGACTGGGAAACAGCTTGATGGAAAATGACCTTGGGTTCCCTGCTGTACAACAAGCTGAACACAAACTGCAGTGAAGAAGGCTAAAGACATTCTTGCTGCATTAAGGAAAGTGTTGCCATCAGAAAGAGGGAGGTTTTCCTTCTCAACAAGCTAGTGAGACCACATCTGGAATGCTGTGCCCAGTTTTGGGTTTCTAAGTAAAAGAGAAATCTGGGAGTACTGGAGAGATCTCAGCAAAGGTTGCTAAAATGTTGTGACACAGCGTATCTCTTCTATTAGGACAGAAAGGATTAGAGCAGAGTAACAGCTTAAATAGACTGAATTCTGTCATCCATGGATTAGCCTATGAATCTGCATCTTCATTTTATACCTTAGAATCTCCCACATGGCTATGTGTGTTCTGTAACCCAAAGAGCACTTGAAATGCGAGTCTTGTGTGACCTTTAGAGGAATGTATAGCTGTTGGCATAAATAACTGTAGATGTCATAAAGACCTATAAGATGCTGGGACATCTTTCAACTCAGACTCAAAAGGGAAAAATAACCATTTCTGGAAAATGATTTAACCTATTTTTAAAAATGAATTCAATGCACAGAAGAGATGTCTTCGGATGAACTGTTAACTTTCCACTGATTATTAAAAGGGATCTAAACAACTGACTTTAAATAGATATAGACTGCTAAAGCTAAAGATGATAAATAACATCTCTGAGGAAAAAATGTTAAACAGAGTCAAAGTAGAAATGCACATAGACTAAAGTGTATGAGCTAGAATTGAGGGTCACTGAGGAAATCAGCTAAATAAATTAAATTAAATTAAGAAAACTTTTTATTTTACTTCTTTGTAAATCCATGTTAGATGAGCTGATCTTGAAGCAATAGGTCTTTGTTCTGTGTAAGTACATCACCTTTAAATTCTAAGGTTAGCTTCTGAGATAATTGGAGCTTATCTATATTTTCTCTGTGGTGTTGCTCTCAGGACTTTTTCTGGAATTAGAACCATTAGCTGAGGAACAGTCCTCCTGCTCCTGGAACTGCTTAGGATGCTGCATGTGATTCACTGATGTGGATAAATATACGCAGATGCAGGCATTAACAGCGAGCAGAGGTTCCAGTCTAGATCTTTGGACAAGTGGACAGGTTATGTATCTCATATGCCATGTCCAGAACCTCTAGAGATTATCAACCATCCAAAGGATGGAACTCTTCCTGTGCTCTCCTAAGCACAGATTTTCCACAAGATTCCTTTCACTACCTGTTCCAGTCTATTTGTATGTTGGCAAAATTTTACAATGAAAAGAAATTATTTTATGAGAGATGTAGGAAGTCCTAAGAATAATTATTCTGGAAATATATGACAGTTTGTTTGCTATTGATTTATTCAGCAAAATGATGTTCTTTTTCTTTTCTGGAAATGCCATTCCATGTTTCAATCTTTATGATTAAAAAAAAAATGACAGAGAGAAAGAAGCTCAAAATATAATATTATTTTTTTATCACATAGCACTTTCCAGGATGTCATATGATGAATTTGGAATTGTGAGCTCCTAGTCTGATTGAAAATTCAGAAGACTGAAATTAGGAAGGAAAAACTTAACTTTACTCCAACGTGAACAGAAAAACACCCTTCTACTGATTTCCCATTTTCACTGACATCAGCAAATTAAGATTTTCTGAAATATTACCTTAAAAACTTAAGAAATTTATTTGACACAAAGACAGCCTTCCAAAATGAGGGACAGACTATTGACAATGAAAAATAAAGCTGGAATATTGTCATCAAAAAAGAAAAAGTTTAGAGGAAATATGCTAAACTTGTTTCTTTTGAAAATTAATTGTTCACTTCTTTGTTATTACTATTTTCAGAAAAAGAAAAGATGCTTATCAGATTATGTTTCTGTTGGCAACAATAAACAAAATCAAACTTGGCTTGAACAATGGTGCCATATTTTCCAATCATGACATGATAGATTAACTGTCTTTTGCTAATACTAGGAAAGCAAAAACTGACTCATATTTTGGTCTCTTGTGTAAGTAACAGAGTTCTGCTTTCATCCAAGATAACCTTCATGCATCTCCATTTGGCTTAGCTAATATAGCAATCTCATTTAACACATCTGGAAAGCTCCTGACTATATAAATGGCTGCCCATATGTTTGCAGGCAGTCCAGGAGGTGGACTGGATTACTTACTGGACTGTAACTTAGAGACATATGAAATGGTAAGGAAAGAGACACTCAATTCATTTTATAAGCTACAGGGGAACTAAATGCATTCATTGTCTCCCTTTACCCTTGAATTATAGTGTACAACAGAAAAATATTGGTTTTACAGGAGTCTGCACAACAGATCTCCAAATGTGCTGCAGGAATGGGTCAATATAGAGATCTCTTCAAAGGCTGTGTACTGTGTATTTGGAAATCCCAGGAAAATCTGGCTAGTCCTACACTCAGTAGAGTCTATGAACCACAGACCACGGCTCCTGTGTTCATGCTACTCTCCTGGTTGCTGACTGGGTTCCACACTGTGCTGTCAAGAACAGGGCTTACAATATTTCCTCAGTTTTGAGTAGGTAGCATCATTCCCTTGGCTACTCCTGTGTCAAATCCATACACTTTATATGAATGGCAATCTGAAACTAAGCTGTGGTGCTGAATGGACTAGGTTGTCCCCACTCAAGGATCTGTGTTTTGGCTGGAGATGATTATCAACGTGGACTGAAATTAGAATGTGTATGGTGACAAAATGTAGTGTAAGAAAAAGAGGGCATCACCACCCAATCAGTCTTGCTGTTTCCTTTGGGGTAGCCCACTGATTGTAACATTTTCTTCAAGGAAACATAGCCATCTGAAATGGCTTCGGTGGTGCTTTTGCCTGAGGAAAGAGTATGAGTTGCAGGGATTTTTCTTATAAAGTTGAATGACATAATTAACAGTAGATTACATAAATTAAATTTAGATCGATGTTTTATATACGAAATTCCATTGTATTATTAATTCACTCTATTTATCCATTTGAATGTGTTTCAGTATTCTTTAAATTGCATTTGATCTAATGAAGTTTGTCTACAACACTGGATGTTCACTTTGAAATTCTGTTCTCAGAGAATCCGATTTTTTTTTAATCTACTTATTTTAATCTTCTGATTAAGTGATCTGGTTAATATAATTTATACTATGAAGTTTGATTTTTTGAAATGTGTGGCTTCCCATAATGAAAATACACCTTTCTCAGGTGGTATGCACACAAATTAAGGAGGAACAGAGAAAGTACATTACTAGTTAAATCAAAAATCCATATTAAACACCTGCTCAGATTTAAATAACTAACTGCATAGTGTAAAGCAGGAAAACTCCTGTTGGAGTTACTCTATGTTATATAAATCATGATTGTTCTCCAGATTTAGTAATTCAGAGGAACTATAACTTGAAATTAACTTTTCCATATATACGATGACTGGCCTGGGCGCAGAGATCCTGACTATCTTGAGGCAGAGTATCTTGACTATCAGTATCAGTATCAGACTATCTTGAGGCATAAGTATAATCAGTAAATTTTAAAGAACTTGGTTGTTCATAATATGGAATAAACTATGCAGCCAAACCCAAAATGCTCCTGGCAAAACTAACGAAAAAAAAAAGGCATTTTCTTTTTTCAGTGCAAGCTCTTCTTTACCCCTGTGTAAGCAGTATGGGTATCTTAGCTTCTAGAATGGAAATGTCAGAAGTCTATAAGATCTGATTGCTCCCTTCCTGTGAGAAAACCCAGTGGTGATCACACAGGCATGCACAGACTGAGCTGGCTCCAAATTCCTGTGCTTTACATTTCATGTAAAAAGTCTTTGCTGGAACTACACAATGCAGAAAATATGCATTAGTTAGGCACACAATGACATATGTGATTGATCATGGTTTGCATATGCACACATTTGCAAGGAAAAAAGAGCTTAAATGCTAAATTTCTTGTGAGAGTATAATCTTGTAGGTATACTTTGATGTCTTTTTTTTTTTCTCTCAAGTAATTATAAAAGCACTGATGAATGAATATCACTTCATCAGTTTAAGCATTAATCAACATCAAACATTAATCAAACCATGACAAAGATGATTGATTCATTTTTCATGAGAATCAAATTGGACTGTGATTCTTCCAGCACTTAAATAAACATATTTATTCCCATAGTCAATGTTTTCTTGATCAATGTATTCCTCCACAGATAGTCCTATCACTAATGCATGGAGGTGAGAGGGACTTTGCTACAAGTTTTTAATGTTTTAAATTTAGGGAAAATTTTTTGATCATACTTTTTTTCTCCCAAGAAAGTATTTGAGTAGTCTAGGCTTAAGCAAGTTCTGTTTCCCTGGAAAAATGCTCTTACCTTTAAGTGTTTTATGAACATAGAATCAAACGGCTTAGTTGGAAGAAAACTTAAAGCTCATCCAGTTCCAAGCCTGTGCCATGGGCAGTGTCACCCACCAGCTCAGGCTGCCCAGGGCCCACCTAAGCTGCCCTTGAGCACCCTCACAAATGAGGCATCCACAGCTTCTCTGAGCAGCTTGTGCCAGTGCCTCATCACCCCCTGAATAAATAAGCTATTCCTAACAGCTAGTCTACATTTCTCCCTTTTTGGTTTAAAGCCATTCCCCCTTGTCCTATTGCTATTAGACCATGCAAAGTCAGTCTTCCTCCTGCTTATAAGTAGTACTGGAAAGCTGCAACGTGGTCTTCCTGGAGCCTTCTTTTCTCCCACCTAACCAAACCCAACTATCAACCTTTCTTCAAAGGAGAAGTGCTCCAGCCTTTTAATCACATTCATGGCCATCTGGAGCCACTCCATCAGTTCCTCATCCTTCCTGTACAGGAGCCCCCAGGCCCAGACACAGCACTCCAAATGGGGCCTCACAAGGGTAGAGCAGAGGGGAGCAATCTCCTCCCTCATCTTGCTGGCCTCCTCTCTTTTTGATGGCCATCTGGGCTGCAAGACTACACTGCTGGCTCATGTCCACCAGGACCCCATGACACCAAACTTGGAGGCAGCACTGATGGCAGACTCTGAAAAACAGAAAGCAGCATAAGGCGGATATTTCAGTCCACAGAGGGGTAATAAGACCCTGGAGTTTATCCTCCAGAGATTTCTTTGCTTTTAGGTCTCTGTAACTTTGTTGTGACAATTTGCTTCCAAAAAGCCTAGACATTCTGTAGGGTAGATTTATGGGAGGAAGAGCAAATTGATCCTTGAGCTTTCCCCTTCATAAACACGGTGACACAAGCCTTCTCCATCATCTGATCCAATGACTGATGGAAATGGCAGAGCCCTTTACCCCATGCTGTCTCATCATACACATACTTTGACTTGGAATTATTATATTGTTTTCTGTGTTTATGGCTGGATTGACAGAAGGGAATTTCTTAGATCTTACAACACTTTGTCTGAAGAGTTCTGAGATATTTTGGCATAGTGTTACACCCAAATCAATCTTTACCTGCTAACTTCTATTTAAAATGCAACTGAGGAAACTGCATGGATGGGAAAGCATATCTTGTAAGCTTAATATCATTTTTATAAACAGGGCCAAAACAGTTGTTTTTGTTGGTACCTCAAAAATTTTATTTTCAAGACATCAGTTGTTACATATTTTATAAGAACTCAATTGCGTGTTCAGTTTTGGTTTTCATGTCTTTAAAGAAAATTAATAAGGATTGTGGAACGATGCTCCATCCCATAAGTCTAGCCAGAATACACTGATAGGATTATTGCCAATTCAGCAATTGATAAATATAACTCCCATATTGCAAAGCCCATAAATAAGTTGTGCAAAATAACAAAAAATCAATTGCTTATGACCTTGTGTGGTCAGTGCACTAAAAGTCATATGTTTCAGAGCTGTGTTTCCTCTCAGTACTGGCCTATGCTGTCTGTGTACTGTGTGATGAGACCTGTTGCTCTGCCAGAAGAGAATTCCTATGTTTGAAGGTAGTGTTGGAAGAAAAGGTCCAGCCCTAAACCATCTGCTAGTGCAACAGCTTCCTATACAGCTCTGTGGCTGCATTTTGTCAAGTGTTACCTTAAGTATAACACACGTTAAAAGGTAATACGAAGAATTATTTTCATTCTGAGTTAACTGATGCTTTTCCAGTGACACTGCTAGAGCAGAAACTTGTTTTTTTTGTTGTTTTTTTTTTCCAGGCATATCACTTATATGTTGACTATGAAGGGTGTTGCTTGTCAGTTCTCTCACTGCATCATTGAAGTAAGGGGCTGCATAAATTTAAACACAGTGTAAGCCTGAAGATGTTACTGATATTAAAGGAAAATCTTTTGAAAAAACTAGTACTTAGTAACAACTCTATCCTGGCACAGAACTTGCCTGTCTCTTGGTATGTTAACAGTTGGGTCCAATTCTACATCAAAGGACTGATTTTGTAAGACTGTTTAGCTGCTACCTTAGACACTGTGGTAAACCTGAACTTTCAGACAAGTAAGCCAACACCGTCTTAGCAAACAAATTAACAACAACAAGCAAAGAAAAAAATCATGAATTAAATAACACACAACAAAGTTATGCAAAAATTATTAATTTAATTAAGGCTACCTGCAAAATGTTAATTGTAAAATCTATAGCTTGTAAAGCCGAGGAATTAAGAATACTGAAACACTGCTATAAATTTCTTATTTTGATCCACTCTTTTGGCAAATCTAGTCAAGTAGATATCATGTCCAATCCCAAAAATCATGTTGTCAGACAGTAAATAAAAATATGACAGCTTCGTTCTTACTAAAATAATTCCTTTTCCTTAGAATTTTCTTCTGCCCAAAATTTTAATTATTTTATTTCTCTTTGGGTAAGGGAATAAAATTTCTCTCAAGTTCTGAGTCTCTTTTTGACTTGAATTCTACATTCTTTTCTTCTAATTGTAAGAAATATGAAAATTATTTTTCAGCAGTAACATTTATCAGTTGACATAATACTTTGTTGTGCTTTTTCCAATGCAGAGTCCCTATGAGATGGAATATATCTTTACTGGTCAGATCGATGACTTCCATTTACCAGTAATGACTGCTAACATAAAAATGTGAATATGTACCAATGTACAGAACCTTTTGCAGATGAGCAGTTCTACTGATTTCAAAGAAAATATGCAGATATATGTAAGGTGCATGTACTTATCTACAAATCAGACAAATCAGATAAGTTAATTCCAGATAGACCAGTGATTAAATAAAATTCTTTTATTTTGTAAGACAAATTTTTCTTCTTTTCTCTATTATAACGTCATATAACCAACACTACAGTAATTTTTCTTAATCTTTAGCTAAAATGTAAAATGAAAAATCAGGTTTTTGCACAACCTAGCACTTGAACTTTTACATGCTAAGAGAGATGAAGAAGGATTCAACTTTAATAATGATGTAGTAATTAAGAGAAACTAATCGTAAGAGAAACTACAAATATAACCATTAAGAGAAAGTACAAATTCAAATTCAAAGACAATACAGGCAGTTAGCATAGAACTTAATCTCAGAAACAATGCTCAATATACTAAGAAAGTCAGGGCAAGTGTCTCTACTCCTAAAAATATAGCAGACCATGACTACAACTGTGATGATCGTTCCTTAAAATCTCATTTTCTTTCCTCTGTATGCTTAATTAGCTACAGTAATTAATAAACAATGTTTAATTCATGCCATTTCAGAGAGAAATTAAATAATATATGATTAAAAAAGAAATAAGCCAAACTTCAGTGCAGTTAACGTGTCTTTGAAAAAGTTTAAATTAAGAGCCTGAGATGCCTTTGTTATGTGGTATACCAGCTGGTCTACATAGCACAGCCCTCTGGATTCAGCATAATAATAGTTTTCATTTTCAGTGCAATTTATGGTAAGACTATGATTTTGTAATTTATTTCTCCCCTAGTCCCAAAGAGCACATCTCCAATTATATCTGCCAATCCACACCCCATAATTGTAAGATTATAAAAATTCCTGAGTGATGCAAAAAATCATCATGATAGATGTCATAGAGCAGTTCCATGAAGGAAGTAAGTGTGTTGGCAGAGCCTCCAGCTATACAATTTGTTATTTTACTTAATATGTGAGATAATATAATTAATATAATAATACAATTACTAGGTTTTGTTTTAAACTTGATAATATAAGAATAAAATCTCTAGATTCAGAAAACATTACAGTTAAGGGAAGAGTTTAATGGGCTTTGGATTTGTTCTAGAGATGGCAGTAACCTGCAATTCAATTCAGATACTAGATACTAGATACTAGATACTAGATACTAGATACTAGATA
>NW_024962262.1:8864100-9024131 GCF_019238085.1 Lagopus leucura
AGATACTAGATACTAGATACTAGATACTAGATACTAGATACTAGATACTTGAGTCACAGCTATTCACAGATAACTATTTTCCCTGACTTGAATCAGATATTTGTACTTGTTTGCCTGTGTGTCCAGGACTCATTAAATTCATATGGAATAAATCCCTTGATTGCTGCCTGAGGTTAGGCAGCAGTGATAGTTTACTGCAATCAAGATGGGAACTACTAGTAGAACACTGCTATCTACAGTGATCCCAAACTTACAGAATAATTGAGCAAGGAAATAGCTGAGCGTGGAAGGCCCTCTGGAGATAGCCAAACCGAGAAGAGAAGTTTCAGCTACAGTAGGTTGCACAAGGATTATTTCTGTGCATACTCCATGGCCTCTGGGCAACCTGGTTTGACCATCCTGACATTGAAACATTTTTTCTTAGAAGAAATTTTAGAAGATATTTTCTGTACTTCATTTTTTGCCCACTGCCTTTTGTCCTATCACTGTGTACCACTGACAAGAAATCTCTGGTTCTGATGTCTTTACTTCTCCCCATCAAGTATTTATATGCATTGTGTACATGTTCATGACTGTCCTTAAGCCTTTTTTTTTTTTTTGCCAGGTTGAACTGTTCCAGCTTTCTCAGCCTCTCTTCATATGAAAGATGCTCCAAAGGCTTAATCATCTTAGTGGTCCTTCACCAGAGACAATCTAATGTGTCCACATCACTCTTTTACTAGAGAGTCCAAACTGGGACCCAGTACTCCAGGTATGACCTCACAAACACTGAGCTAAAGGATCACATCACTCCACCTCCTGGCAACACTTCTCTCACTGCAGCCAAAGGTATCTTTAGGCTTTTTTACTACAAACACATGTAACTGGTTCATATTACACAATAGGATCTGGAGGTCCTCTGTCATGTTGTTTTCCAGCTGGTCTGTCCCCAGTATGTTCTGGTGTATGGAGTTGTTTCTCTTCAGCCATAGGACTTTGTATTTCCTTTTGTTGAGCTTCGTGAGGTTTCTGTCTGTCCATTTCTCCAGCCTAATGTCCCTCTGAATGGTAGAACTACTCTCTGCTGCATCAGCCACTCCTCCCAGATTTATATCCTGTGGAAATTTGCTGAGGATACAGCAAATACAGTCATACAATCCATTAGCAGATATTTTGAACAGTGTTGGCCCCATATTGATCCCTGAGTTATACCGCTGGTGTCTTGCTTCCAAACAGGAGTCTGTACCATTGACTGCAATCCTTTGAGACAGTTTCAAACTACCTACTTATTTTAGCCAGTTTTCAATCCATCTAGCTGTCCACCTATCTAGTTTGTCCATGAAGATACGACGAGAGACCTATCTTGCTAAAATCAATACACCATATCCAGTGCTCTCCCCTTATCCAACATGTTGGTCATTTCATCACAGAAGGTGATCAGGTTGGCTGGGTATGACTTTCTCTCTCATAGATCCATGCTGACTGATGCCTTCCTGTCCTTATTTTGGAAATTGCTTCTAGGGTTATTTGCTGTACCACCTTCTAAGGTGAAGATCAAGGTGAAACTGGCCTGTAGTTATTACCTCCTTACCCTTCTTGAAGATGATAAAGAAATTTGTTATATCTCAGAACTCAAATATTGTGAGACAGAAAATTGTGGACTTAGCATAATTATGTGTCTCACATGGACAAAATTAACTGAGGAATAATTGTTGATTCCCTCTCTCCCCTTCCATGAATGAAAAAAAAAAAGCATGTTAAAAATATTTTTTATTCACCATTAAACATGCTTTTTTCATTCCTGGTACAGGAAGACTGAGTGATGTCACTGAAGTGATGAGACTGCACAGATTGTTTGGCTTTGACTTGTGCCATTGTGATTTGCAAGGAACACCTCACATGGGTGGTCCCGGTCATATTGCCACTACTTAGTTAGTAATATGATGCTACTTATTTTCTGTTATGCCTCTAACTTGTAAGTCATGCTTTCACAAAGATGTGAAGCTTTTTCCACTCAATCTCAGAGCTACAGCCCTAAAGATAGGATATGCAGATGAATACCTGGCTTGGTGAAATGTTCTCTGCACATCCTGCAAGTACCTGCAACCTCTCAGTGATGCACATATTCATGGCATGAAAGATTTTTTCCTCTTAATTCCACCTTTCTCAGGATGATGTAACAGCAAAAAATGGGAATGTGTTGCATTTCCTGGTGTGTGGTGTGACAGTGCACAGATATTTCCAAGGGACAAATGGCAGCATGAATAATTATGAAGAACAGAATAGGGTTGAAGCCTGGTGGTTGCAAAGCCATCTTTCCTTTAATGATAGTCTCATGAGACAATTGTCCTCAAAAGAACAGTTGAAAAGAAGTGTACCCAATGCTATCCACCAGGTATTTGTTGGGATTTCAGTGGGGTTTGTCAGAGATTTATGTGTAAATCTATCTAATTTCTGGGTCACAAATGGAAATCTGGAGATAGATTCCTATGACTGCTCCGTGTAAAATAGTTAAGCCTCTGGACTGAACTTTCAGTATTAAAATACTAAATGTTGCTGCTAAGTCAAGTATCTACATAATTAAATAGTGTTTCTTTGTTGACTTGTTTCTACTTTGTGTAAAGCTACAGTTTGCCAAATTTGCACCTCAAATGGACTCATTTGAAATACTCATTTGAAGCACAAGTTGAAGTACTCATCTGGATCTTACTTAGGAGTTTGAAATAGTTTGTCAGAATGATGGCATTCTATTACCAAACAGAATGAATGAATGTTAGAGAAAATTATAACAGCTATGAAACACCGCAGAAAGAATCTTTTCTCTGTGGAGGAGGTAGATCATATATTTTCCTTTTTGGGGATTTGCCTATTAAAGCAAAAATGTTTTGCAAAGCACAGTATTTCAATCTATTCTTACTCCATCAACAGAATTAAAAACAGTCTTTGTTAAACTCTTAATTATGTGATGGCATGTAAAAAGCAGAATCATAGGCCTGTAAAGTGTTTAAAAAGCAAAGTGCGGAGAAAATAACCATTAAATTTGATAGATCGCCAACAGAAACTATAGCTTGTTTGCAACTGGCTATTCTCACTAAACCCAAGCTTTTAGAAGTATGGAAAGAATAAATAATGTGTTAAGACAGGGTCACACTATTGTTCAATTACTAAGGAAAGTGCATTTCTTTAGGATAAAAATGTGGCAGTATTTGATTATTTACAGTTATTCTAACTTGCCTATGGTATGAATTTTCCTATGTACTTTCCCATCTCCATTGTAGTTCTGATATATAAAACCATCAGAATTTATATCTGTCTGTGTTTATTACTGAAACCTAAACTGGGAGGAAAACTTGCAGTATGACCTGAATTTTAGTTGCTGTTATGCTAGCAGTCAAAATTTCCGCTGAAAGAACACGTGCTACATCAGTTTTAGCAGTTAAATGCTTAGATTATTTTTTACATGTTAGGTTATCCTTTTTACACATTTCTGTGTGATTGCATGGCTTCATGAGACAGGTATGCATCAAATATGGGGGAAGATCTTAGGCTATTACAGTTAATGTAATGCTGTTATTAAACTGAAGAGACATGGATCTAGGAAATTCAGAGTCAGAAATCTAAGAAATAAGGAAGAAAGAAAAAACGTGTTTCAGTGCAAAATTTCAATGCAGTAATGCCTCTACAATGAAAAAAATGTGAACACTGCATCTCTTGACAAAAGTGAGAGAATCAATAACTAAATTAAAATGACAAGTAATATATACATTTTTCAATATATATAATATACAAAGAATATATACAAAGTCCTGAAACAGGCCTGGCTGGTAAGTTAGAAAAGAAAGCAGAGCTGGAGCAATCTTCTCTGCTGTATGTTTTCAATGGAGTAATATTCTAGGAAAAAGAAGAGCTTCATATAGAGACCAAAGTTTTAATGGGATTCTTTATAGATGGTGTGATCCTAAGAAAAGAGAAAGAAGCAAGGAAAGAATCCACCATCTTATACCTTTATTTTTATAAAGTTTCTTAAAGCACCAGTCTTTCAAATATTTACTTCTATGCTTAACTATATTTCATGTGGAATATTGAAAACACATGTCATTACTCAAAATACAAAGTTTAACTATCTAAATATGGTGCTGAAAAGAATAATTGAAAAAAAAATCAGACAGAATTCCAAGAAATAATTCCTCCTCATCTCCAAAAGGAAGTGTTTTCAAAATAGTGTTTATGGTCTTATTTTTGGAGAAGGTGTGAAAAGATCCTTAGGCATGAAAAGCTTGAAGAAACACTGCAGTTTGGATAGTAACACAGTCAAAATTTCCTGGCAATGGTTCTCCACCAGAGAGAAGATGCTCTGTGGAAACCAAAGGAAGAAGAAACTGCATTATCTTAAAGCAGGAAAATGTAATTTAATTTACTCTTCTATTTTTATTTATGCAACAATCTGGAGAAACAATCATCTCTTCTTATAAAAGAGTCAATTCCCTATTCTCTGGAATGAATTTAATAATATTGGTAAAAAGACACATTCTTGGAAACAGTTCTGTCCTCTTTTGGTGAGCTCGCACTGATTTCAAAAAAATAAAATAAAATAAAAATACATCCCACCCCAGTAGTGTAAAAACCTATATGCATGAAAAATATAATACTTTTTTTTTTTTTTTTTATCAGTATGTTTAGTCAGATGTCCAAAGAGAAAATAAAACTTGCTATTACCTTTGATAAAACAGCTCGAATATACGACTCTAAAAGCCATGGATGATGTACACTGGGCAGAAAAGAACTCATACAAGACACAGCTTTCTGAACTAATCCAAGGTCCAAGGAGGCAATTATAGTTTCTTGACATCTGTGAAAACAAACTATACCAGTCAGGTGATAACACTAATATGGAATATAAGATTATAAAGAGGTATAGTTGGAAATCTAATAATCAACTGTTTGGAAAGCAATGGAACTCTTCTTGCCTAATTTTCCAGCCAATCTCTGATTGTGGTAGTAACGGTAGTGGGAGGACAGTTGGACTAGACGATTAGGATTAGATTAGACGATGAGTAGGTCCTTTCCAACCTTGTGATTCTATGATTCTGTGATTCTATGATTTCATGAAAATTTAGACCTCAGCAGAAAAATCTCTGAGCAAGCCTTGCTGTCTCTTGTCTTCCTCTGCAGCATCTAGATCAAATCATAACTAAAAAAAAACTGTAATGAAAAAACTGGCTTATCTTCTGGCCTGACCTTATTGAAGGTCCTCCATAATGTCTAAAATATGCCTTTGCATTTCACAAATAGGTCTTTACATTCAACTTTAACTCTGAAAAACTGGAAAGAAAGGAGACACTACAGGGTATCGCGTAATTCCTGCTGAATCAAACACCCAAGCAAGATGGCACTATACATCATCTATATCATTACCCTGTTGGGAAAATTTTTTGAAGGAGAAGTTATTAGAATACATTGCTTGGGTATAATAGTGATATAAATTTAACAAGCATACAGGTTTTTAACTTCTCCAAAAATAAAATCTAAGTCTTTCTGTAGCTTGGAGTAATTTGAAAAAAGAAGTTCATATACACAACCTTAGATTACCTTGAATTACTGGAAAATCAAGTTGGAAAAGTTCTCAGTGCCACCTCATCCATTATTTGATGATTTTATGATATTTTATGACACTGCATTAATTTATAGTATTAATGTAGTCCTAAGGATGCCACTGGTTTAAAACAAGTATTTTCCTCCTGCTCCCTTCCTTGGACTGAGTGGTGACTTGGTAGGTTTAGAGAATAGCAAAACTAAAGCAGGATAAACATTCCAGTTTGAAATAGTAACTATGACAAAACTGATATTTACAACTCTTAAATTGTCCTCTTCAATCCAAATGTTATCATTTTATTCATCCTTGGGAAACCTGAGGTACACTGAGACAAGAGGTGTCCTTTTCAGTTAGACTGTGGAACATGAAAAATCAAAGTATTGTACTGTAATGTTTATATGGGACTTCAGTTAAGCCCTTGCAGTGGTGTTTACTGCAGATGATGTAGATTTATATCAGATACTGTGGGAAATGTTATCTTTTTTCTTATGAGGATTGCATGTGTTACTTATTTTGCCATTCATTGTAGTGCATTGCTTTTGGGAAATAACGAAGTAGAGATGCACAGGCATTTCTGGCTTTATATAAGGAATAGCTGAGTTTTCCACCAGATGAACAGCACACTGGAAAAAACAGTATTACTTTTCAATGGATAAGCAGCAAGCTACTTCCAAAATTATAGCTTAAGTTCACAGAATGTCTTTAAGTTTGCAGTGTGGCTGCTTGCCCATAGTCATGTTGAGTTAATGCCAAAAGCCAGAGTTGTTATATGCTTTGACATAAAGCCCATGTTCAACAGACTGCTTCTTTTTCTTTTCCACATTTACATCCAGTTCAAGCTAACAGGAAGATTTTCTGAAATTAGGCTTGGGAACCTGAAAATGTGAACACATTTGAAAATCGCTAGTAGATTTCATTGATCATATGAGATGTATTTGCTTACTTATAAGAGCTGTAGAAATGTATTTTGGATATCACCTCCTGGTAAGGCGGAAAACTTTAGCAGGAGAGCTTTATTAAGACATACTATAATTGAGGTTATCATTTAATAAGAGACTTTTGTGTATATATCCTTGCAAGAATGGCCTTGAAAACCAACGAAGTTTGCCTCATTTGTGTGGAAGTGAGTGGGAACAGACTCATTGATTTCCGTAGGCTGACAACCAGACCATAATGTTGGAGAAGAACTGGTTGACTTCTCCAACATTTTGTTCAGTACATGCTCACTTCTGTTTAAGACACTTCCTTTTCTTGCCATATGCATTAACATTTCTCTGTCTTTACTATACAACAAACTAACTAGAAATGAGCATTAAATCATTCCTAATTCCTAATTTCTTCTGTAGTGACTGGAGAGCCTGGAACCTTTCATATTACCAGAAATTAAGTGGATGTTTGCATCTAGATATGGTAGAGCAGAAAAACCTATATGTTAAAGTATAACTTAATTCTTAAAGGAAAATCTAACTGCATTTACCTATGTTTACTTGGTATTTAGTGTGAAAAAGGGAGGTCAACACATATATAAGTATAATCTAGTAACAGTCTTTGATGGTATGATTTATTAAACATCTAATCCAGAGTCTCTTGAAGCTAAAACTCAATAGACTGTCATTTAATCTTTCTATGTTGACAAACAAGTTCTAGCTATGAAACTGCTTAGATTGCAAAGTTTCTCTGTCCATAAACTTTCAGACAGCTTTGTAATGCTGAGTTTATCAGCTATCTTTTTCTTTCCCTGTATAAATAAGCAAATCTTTCATGCTTTTATATAAGTATTGGTGAGATATCACAAAAATTCAACTTTACTCAACTGAATTCAATTTTTATGCTTATCAAACATAATAGATAAAATTAAACCAAAGAGAGAATCATGCTTTTTGTTTCTAAATTGAAATGATCAATTTTATTTTGTAAATTGTTTGTTTTCAGCCTCAAATAGAGTTGAGACCTTGAGGAATATTATCTCCTCTCACAGCAGAATTTTTTGTATATCTAAAGAAATGAAATAAAATAATAAATGGCCAAGGATAAAACCAGACAGGGTCACTTCCAGAAAGAAATAAAATGTAAAAAAAAAAAAAAAAAACCAACATAAAACAAAAAAGGATGGGGGTAGGCTCTGCCATATAAGGTATATCAGTCAGACATCTATCCTATCCCTTCTCCAACTTACATATTTGAATAATAGGAAATGATACAATCTAGAAATCTTTTTTTTTTTTCATCCACACTTGCATTTCAAACTCAAATTCTATGCAATTCAAGTTAGGAAAATCTGGTTAATCCAATTGGGTTTTAATTATTAAAAAATTAGATCCCCAAAGAATTTTTTAAAATAGATGGCTACTCTAGGGAATTGGAAGCTAAGGACTGTAAGAAAGTGATTTGAGTTTTTTATTCAAGTGGATCAGAAGATGGAGTAAAAATGCATCCTTGCCCTCATAAGAGTAAGAATAATTTCTACTGAAGTATCATGATCTAAGGAGTGCAAAATATGCTAAAAGTAACTTCTATTTGTGGTTATTTTCCAGTTAACTAGAGAGATCAGTTCTTAATTTATGTGTCATGTTGTGTTTCCCCACCTGCCAGAAGTGTATCCATCTACGTAAGTACAAGTGGTTCCTTATTTACGTTCCAAATTCAAATGCTTGTGCCTATAAGACATGAATACAAGTAAAATGTCACCTCACTACCGTAGTTGATGGTTTTGGCTAAATAAAAGAATGTGGATAGTTCACTTTTGGCTTCAGGCTTTGAAGATCCATTCAGGTCTTAGGCACTATCAGTTGACTGAAGTTGTAACTAACCATAACTTAGCTTTTCCAGTCTTACTGAGAAACTATCTTCCAAGAAGTTTTATAGCTTTCCTTCCACTGCAGCATAAACATTACAGCTCTACATATGTTTCTTATGTATCTGATTCACTTTCTTACTATTGATGATGTGTTTCTGTATATCATCTTCTCAGCTGGTCTTGTACAGGCCTTTAATGAATTTCTCCCTTCTTTCATGATACGTAAACCCAACAGATGTGTGAAATGCATTGGTAACACCAGCATCTCTCTTTGAAAGAATATAAAGTTCCTTTCACTGGATTTGATGTGGCCATTGTTTAAAAGGGATGTTATTTGTATTCCTTCCTAGTCACACATATCCTGTTTTATTTTCTGGTTGACTGGAATGTACTCTTGGATACTATAGTACAGAGTGTGCTGTGAATATAATCCGGAGTAGCACATGGGAAAAACCCAATGTGAAATCCCAAAAGACAAAATAGTTGATTTGTCACACATTAGTGTATTTTTCCCTCAAAACCCTGAAGTTTTATAAATACGTTTCGTAATCACAGAGGACTTTTCTGCCCTGTTTGTAAAACTTAAATATCTATTTATTTATTATTTTCAATTTATTATTTATTATTATTCATTTTCAACTGAAAATAA
Organism: Lagopus leucura; assembly: GCF_019238085.1. Taxonomy (NCBI): domain Eukaryota; kingdom Metazoa; phylum Chordata; class Aves; order Galliformes; family Phasianidae; genus Lagopus; species Lagopus leucura. The sequence goes on from NW_024962262.1 coordinate 8,873,119, forward strand.
AATATTCCCAAGCCTATTAATGAAAACCGAAGAAAATTAATGAGAAACGTTTGATTAATTTTTTTTTTCTCATACGATTTCTGATTTTTTTTTAGGTTTATATTAACTGTCTTGATCTCAGCATTGATACAGAGGGTTGGATCAAAGGTATTTAGAGGGAGGATTACTTATTTTTGTAAATCCAAGAGGGAGATAGATAGATTGATAGATATTTGGTCCGAGAACAAAGATGGAAACTTGCTGCTGAGAAAGTCTCTGTCACCTGACAATTGTCTACTTCATCTTCTCTAAGTACCTCCATGCTTTACCAGCAAAATCATAGGCTCATTACGGTTAGAAAAGACCAATAAGATCATCTAAGTGCAACCATCAAGCCATCACCACCATGCCCACTAAACTATGTCCTGAGTGCCACATCTACCCTTTTCTTGAACACCTCTAGGGACAGTGACTACACCTCCCCCCACCTCAAAGGCAACTTGAGGCTTTCCTGTCCTATCACCTGGGAAAAGAGACCAACCCCTGTTTTGTTACTACCTCCTTTCAGGCAGTTGTAGAAAGCATTAAGCCTTCCCTCAATCTCCTCAAGACAATAAAATCCTAGTTCCCTCAGCTGCTTCCTATAAAATTTGTCTCCCAGCCCCTGAACAGCTTAGTTGCCCTTCTCTGGACATGGTCCAGTGCCTCAATATCATTCTTGCAAGGATGAGCCCGAAACTGAACGTACTTGAAATGAAGTACTTGAAATGATTGAAATGCTGCCTCACTATGGATGAAGGGATGACAACCTCCTTGCTCCTGCTGACAGCACTATTTCTGATACAAGACAGGATGACATTGACCATCTTGCAAATACTTTTCAGTAATCAATTTCTCTGCACAGTTAAGAGAAAACCATAGAATCATAGAACTACTTAGGTTGGAAGACACCTTAGATATAATCTAGTTCCAAACCTCCCTTCCGAGGGCCAGGTTGCCAAACATTAGACCAGGCTGCCCAAAACCCCATCCAAACTAGCAGTGAGCACATCTAGTGATGGGGCATTCACAACTCTGGGTAACCTGTTCCAGTGCCTCATCACCCTCTCTGTAAAAACATTCCCCCTGTCATATAATCTAAATCTCTCTACTTTTACTTTAAAACTATTCTCCTTTGTCCTATCATTACCAGAACGTGTAAAAAGTTACTCTTCCTCCTGCTTATAACTTTCCTTCAGGTAATAGAAGGCAACAATGAAGTCTTCCCAGAGCCTTCTCCAAGCTAAATAAACCCAACTTCTCAACTTTTCTTCATAGGAGAGTTCCTCCAGCCTTTTGATCATCTTCATTGCCTTCTTCTGGACCTGCTCCAACTGCTCTGCATCTTTCCTAAACTGGGGACCACAAGCCTGGATGCAGTACTCCAGATGGGACATCATGAGGGCAGAGTAGACAGGAACAAACCCCTCCCTCACTCTGCCAGCCACCCATTTTGATGCAGCACTGTTATCCTTTGAGACTGCATTGGCACGCTGCTGGTCCATGTTCAGCTTTTCTTTCAAAACCCCCCGAGTCTTCCTCCGCATGGCTGCTCTTAATGAGTTCTTCTCCCACTCTATATGCATATACACAATCCAAGTGTAACACTTTGCACTTAGCATTACTGAACTTCATTATGTTCAACAAATCTCTTTACTTCAGAAATCATTGGGAAATCCATACTGTACAAGTAGAGCAATTCTTTTGTAATGTTTGTTTTACAGTGCACAGTACTGTAGAGTAGTGTTCTGTTAACTATGGTAGTCAGACCTGAAGTTGTAGGAAGAGGCAGTTTCTGTCAACAGATAGACAGACACTTGAAACAAAATTCAGTCTCTCCAGGAGACAAAGCCTTCTTGTTGTCAGGTGTACAACAAAAATAATTTAGGTTGGAAGGGGCCTCTAGAGGTCAGCTTATCCAACCACTACTCAAAGCAAAGTTAACTTTGAAGTTAGCTGCTCAGTGGATCCCATGGCCATAAAAGTCAAAGCCCTGCCTCTGTAAGGCAGCCAGATGTTGACCCATAGGATATATCAGCATATATCTGCTCTTATCTAAGCCCTTACACTTGATAGATGTACTGGGTGTGTGTAGCAAGGTTTTGGTAGCAGGGGCTGAAGGGGTTGCAAGGACAGGTCTGGGGCCGCCCCATGTGGGACACAGCTGTTTCCAGACTGCTCCAACAGACCCACCACAGGACGCAGCTGAAGCCAGCAGCAATACTGATGGTGTCTCTGGGAAACTGTATTTAAGTTAAAATGCTGCACACCAGCTGGAGGAGTGAGAAAATGTGTGAGAAACTGTCCTGCAGACACAAAGATCAGTGCAGAAGGAAGACAGAAGGTGCTCCAGGTGTGGAGCAGAAGTTCCCTGCAGCCCATGGAGGAGACCGTGGTCAAGCAGGTGAATGTGGACATAAGGAGTCTGCAGCCCATGGAGAGCTTCAGCTCCTGGGTTGCAGTTGCAGCCTGTGGAGTGAAGTCCCATGGTAGAACAGTACTTGAAGGACTGCAGTCCATGGAAAAATCCCTCACCAGAACAGGGGAAAGAGTGAGAAGGAAGGAGCAGAATGTCACTGCTGTGAAGGACTGACTAAAACCCCAACTTCCTTTACCCTTGCACTACTTGTGGGGAGGAGAAAGAAGGGTCGGGAATGAAGGATTGAAACTGAGACAGGGAAGAATGAGATGGAAGGTTAGAAGTTTATAGTCTTTGTTTCATATGCTGCTCTATTTTAAATTGGAAATAAATTATTTTTTTTCCAAGTTAAATCAATTTTGCTTATGATGGTAATTCCTAAGTTCTCCTAAGATCTCCTTGTTTTTATACCAACCTATGAACTTTTCTGTCTTATTTTCTCACCATGTCCTGTAGAGGAGGAGGAGTGAGAGAATGGCTCAGTGGCCATCTGGCAGCCACCCAAAATCAGCACACCTTAGCAGACACCACCAAGAAGAACTTCACCTCTGCTCCCATGCTCTTCTCTCCAGCCCACCAGCAACCTGTAGCCACGTAGATTCCATAAAGCTCACTCTGGCAGTATCATCAGTGAACAACATTTCCTGTGTCCTGAGTGCACAATATATGGCATGCTGCAGAATAGGTGCTACATAAATATTTCCTTTTCATCAAGGGAATAGGTCCTTTCCAAGTTACTGGATACTCTTCTTTTATCCTTGAAGATATATGCTGTGTAGAACAAGTTTACTATGTATAGAATAGTCTCTGAGTATCTCTGTTAAACGTGTTGTGAAAGGTAACAAAGTTATTAGAGACTAAGGGAAGAACTGAGATGTGCACACATGGCTATGAGTCTGGGAAAAAAAAAGAAGAGTTTATTTTTGATGTGCCAAACACTTTGATATCTTCATGTAAAATAACACAAAGAAATCAAAATGAAATTACTGCAGAAGAAAGGGTATGTTTTTGCTCTCCTTTTGGCCCAGAAGGTTGTTTAAGTCATCTTTTCCCCTTATTTTTTTCATTATAAAAGTTAGATGTCTATGTAGCCCCTCCAGATTTGTTATTGACATTCATGACACTCACATCTGGCAATCATTAACTACTGCAAAAATGTACCAGCATCAACTTAATTATTTTCTTAGAATGTTATTTGAAGAATTCAGGTACAAGCCCAAGTTCTTTGAGATACACTTTGTATTGAGTATAATCTTTTAATGAGCAACATACATATTTAAATTTGGAAATAACATCACATACCTGTCATGACTATATAAATAACAGACCTGACTTTTCTTAATGGAAAATGTGAAGGTACACTCAGTGTTTTGTAAGCAGACACGTAACACTCTTGTTCTGGAAGGAAAGATGGTGAAATATCCCCAGTCTGAACACTTTTTTTTTTTTTTTTTAATGGGACAGTTTTTATTACTTCTACTCTCTATTCCCTCCCAGTAAAATCGCTTTTCTTCAAAAATAACCTCAGGACCATTTTTACCTGCTATTCTTCTGTACCTGATCTGACCCTGGGACTGAGGGACACCCTGCAGTTGGGACCATGAGAGCTGTGCCTAGATCTAACGCCTCTGAACAAATAGCTTCTGCCACAAAAATCACATTTGCACAAACAGAAATTACCACTGTAACTAAGTCTTCAAGGCAAAATGGAGCCGTCAATGTTACCAACCCCTTTGCTGAATAACAGTGTGATTTTCAGCTTAGTGAAGACAGAGCAGAAGATTTAGTCTCATAATTTTACTGAGTGAAACTTGGACAACAGTGAAGTCAAATGATGCCTGTACTTAGGTGGTATCTCCTTATCAAGCGTTTCCTTGGTCAAAGATTTGCAAAATTTGGAGATACAAGGTTCAAATTACACAGTGAGGCAAGCAAACCTTTAAGCTGAAACTCTATTTATTTGTGTCAGCCTGTCTAGAGTAGCCTAGTGAGACAGTGATTTAGGGCTGGTGATACTGTTCTTTAAGTTTGTAATGTTTTTCTTAGCCTAGTTTACATTTGAAATCCCCACTTTGTTGCCAAAAGTTATAAAAATAGTTCCTAGTGTAAAGTCAATGATTTCATTCATAGCAGCAATGCTAAAGAACACCCACCATCCAGCAGAGCTGCTGTGTGCAAAATGAAGTCTTTGAAGAAAGGCTGACACAGGAGTTGGGCACTTAAAAAGATATGTGCTGGGCTGAGAAAATGCTGCTCCACTCTGAATGTCAAATTGAACATGGCAAACATTTCACTGGGAGCTGTGCAACCAGAAAAAAAAGCAGTCAGTCAGCTTTCTGTACCAACAGTCCTTCTTCATTGTTCCATTTCCATTTTCTATTCGGAGGACAAAATAAAACTGACTGGGTGTCATGAGACTTCCTCTCTTTTTGCCCACTTTGCTCCGTGTACTTCCTGACCATCTCACCTACAGCATTAGAGTGAGGAATTCGGTTTTGGACACTCTCTAATTTTTTTTTTTATTTACTAGCTTCAATTCTAATTATATTGTATTATATTGTACTATCCATATTCTGCTATTATCTTTAGTAAATTAGATTTTTTTTCCCCTTAGCTCGTTGAGATATTGCCTTATCTCTGTGTACTTAAAGAGTCAAGGTGATGCAGCTTGTGTATTCTGGTTATGGACTCATGTCTAAGAAACAATTTCTGAAGATAAGCATTAGACTTGTAAAAGTTCTCAACAGTAGCTTTTTCATTCTCATTTGCTAGCAAAATGCACACAGAAACGGGAGTGGAAAAATACATTTATTAGGATTCTCAGTAGATTCATATAACGCGAGGACTTGCATAACACTTATTCATAGCATTTCATCAAGTATTGGCAGAGCTTTGCATGTTCTATAATATTTCCTATGTATAATTTATTAATAGTATATTATTGGTCTATTATTGGTGTATAAGTTTATTATTTATTGAGCCCATGACAACCTCATGAAGTTTAACAAGGCCAAGTGCAAAGTCCTGCACCTGGGTCAGGGCAATCCCAAGCACAGATGCAGATTGAGCAGAGAATGGCTTGAGAACAGCCCTGAAGAGAAGGATTTGGGGGTGTCAGTTGATGAAAGATTCAACGTGAGCTGGCAATGCACTCTTGCAACTCAGAAGGCCAATCGTAGCCTGGGTTGTTTCAAGAGAAGCATGACCAGCAAGTTGAGGGAGATCATTCTGCCACTCTGCTCTCATGAGACCCTGTCTGGAGTACTGCAATCAGCTTTGGGGACTCCAACACAAGGACGTGGAGCTGTTGGAGCAGGCAGGTCTTGAGAAGGATCACCAATATGATTAGAGGGCTGAAGAACCTTCCCTATGGGGACAGACTGAGAGAACTGGGGCACTTCAGCCTGTAGAAGAGAAGGCTCTGCAGGAACCTTATGGTGGTCTTCCAGTACCTGAAGGGAGCTGGGGAGAGGTCTTTTATAAGGGCATGGAGCAACAGGACAAGGGAAAATGGCTTTAAAACTGGAAGAGGGTCGATTTAGACTAGATATTAGGAAGAAATTCTTATCATTTATTTTGCAAAGGCTGTGTTTCCATTTGAATTTCTTCAGTGAAGCAAGTAATTTTCTCCCTCTTTAATGTCGTGTAGCACCTGTGTGTTGGCAGAGCCATTTTGTGATGTGGACTGAGTAGTTTATCCAGCTGAAGAAAAAACAATTTTTCTTTCCATCTAGATACATGTATTAGTCCTAATCAGTTCTGCTTATGTGGCACTAAGAGTTGTGCCACATAAGGCAGATATGTGCTGTGTAGGCAAAAATAGGTCAAGCCATCACCCTGGTGTTCACTCTTGAGGCATAAATGCATAGAACAACCTGAGGGTGAGTAAAAATGGTCTGGTTGCCTGCTGTTTCTTTGTCCCTCTTTCCCTTGCCTTTTATTTCTTCTTTTTCCCATGCAGTGGAACTGCAGTTCAGCTGGCTGTGAGATAATTGGGCTCAGGAAGCTGAAAAAAAAAAAAAAAAAAAAATTATTTTCAGCTGGATTGGCTTCCTGATGCAGCTTCACTGAGTGGTTACAAATATGCTTCTGTTGGTTCATGGAAGGTCAGACTACATATAAGATTTAGACTTCAGATATTTTAATAAACAGTGAGAAGATATCCGCTCAGTCTTCCCTTATCCAGAGCAGTCCCAGGTCTCTCAGCCTTTGCCTACATGGAAGATGCTCCAGGCACCCAATCACCTTTGTGGCCCTTCACTGGACTCTCTCTAGAAGTTTCCTGTTTTCCTTAAGCTGAGCTCTCAATATTCCAGATGTAGCCTCATCAGGGCAGAGTAGAAGGGGAGGAGAATCTTCCTCAACCTATTAGCCACGTTCTTTTACATGCACCCCAGAATACCAAATTAAGACTATATCTTATAGTTCTATTAAATTTTTCAATATAGTAAAATTCTTGTGTTCTCTATAACTGAAAGCCAAAGATTCTTTCCCTGGACTTACTTTTATTTTTTCTGGCTGACATTTCACCTACTCAAAGCTCAGAATACTTCCCTCTGATTTTTTTCTGCTTGTTTTGAAAAGCACTATGTGAGACGGCAGATTTATTACAGTAGCATTTGGTCTGTACTCAACATGCAGCATCTTTTTTTCTGAAGAACAGAAGATGTGGAGAAATTTCTGTTACGTGTCTGTGTCATTTTTCTCCTAATAAGTATTTTTCTTCTACTTTGTTGAAGAAGGGGTTCAGTCTTTCTCTGACTTGTGGCTCCTTTGAGACAAATTGGAGGCACTTGGGAACTTTTCAGAATCTATTGCTTTCCATTTTCTGCTTGAAAAGTATGCCTTTGTGCTGTAGTCCGTTAGTTCTAGGGTGAAGAGAAAAGATTATTCACAGTTTAGGCTTCATGTATTACTTTCATGCACATTGAATGTGTGGCAATCTTCTCACATTAGTAGTTCTTCCCCAATGCAAGATTAGGCATTGAATATTCAGGTAAGCTGGAGTCTCCCTGGTTTTCTGTATAATGATTGTTTATAGAGATTTCCAGATGACACTTGACATGTTCCGTAAGTGGACCATTGCTGTGACATAAGTGCCAGTAATTCCATGTGTGCAGTGGCACTTGCATCATTTACACTCATGGAAACATAGATTTGATTTGGCCAGTTTCTTTGTACTCCAGTTGGCATCAGACAGTGCTAAGACATTGTTGGAGATAGAATCTACTACTCTAACTCAATGGTAGGCATCAGTAAATGGGACTGAACCTGCCATGCTAAGAGTCTGACCAAAACACTTCCCCAGCTTGAAGAATATGCTTTCAGTAATGAAAGTCTGAATTGAACTAAAGGTCCTCACATCCAGAAATCCAGCATAATACATGAGCATTTCTTAACAACCACAGTCTTTGTGGCTTGCATAGCTATATGTGTTCGCTCCAAGTCCATACAGTAAGAAGGAGAACATTTGTTAGCAAGTTTATACTTAGTTTGTCCCTCATTTTTCAATGTCCATAGTCAATCCAAAACAGATTATTTTCGTGATATGTCACCACATTATAATCAACCTACATAATGTCGTGTAAGTATACTCCACAAGCATAATTTTTGAAAAGTATGCACAATAAGTACATTACTGACCAAAACAGAATGATCACATGAAGGATATGCTCATGCACACATTTAAGTTCACAATAGATTTCAGTGGGAATACACACTTTCTAAAGGTTTCTATGGGAACTGGATGACCTATACCTCAAGTTCTTCCTCCCCTTTCTCTCTTGCTTTCTTTCTCCTTTTTTACCCTTCTTTCCCAGTATTTTCCACAGTGCCAAATGAATATGGAAAGGGTGCAAAAATTTTACAAATTGTGACTAATTGGGGAAACGATTCCTATAGATTCCACTATTGGTTATTATTATATTTTTAACATTATTTAAAAAAATCCTTGTTTAAAGCTGTTCTTATGTTTCTTGTGATGAATGTGAACAAGTATGTCCCATTCATGCACTTACAGGTATTTTTTTTAAGATTGTATTATTATCAGATTTCAAAGGAAAAGTTGATTTTAATAATATTTTATAGAAAGATTAATTGTAAATAATCTGGCAATAAATAGAAACTAGTGCTGCGTTTGCAATATTTGCAGACATAATTTAATAGCAGAAAATTTATGGTCTCAGGTATCTTCTGATCTAAATATGTACAGGAGACAACAATACAGAGATTACTTGAATGACAAACTGAGAATATTCTCTGAATATCCTTGGTAAATGACATTAATATCTTGCATCTTGAAATAGTCACAGAGCAAATATGTACCTCTGTTCCATTTTTGTTAATATATGTGATTCTACAGTCTCTCAGGCAAGTCATTGCAGAAATAAGCATCATTCACTGCAAATGTTTTCCTAACTATTTCTGTAAGATCTCCAGCAATAGAAGTTCTACCACAGCCTATTTCAGCATTTGATAGTCATATTACTACTCATAAATTATTAAGCTAGACCTGCCAAAAAGGACCTAGGGGTACTGGTGGATGGGAAGCTAGACATGAGCCAGCGATGTGCACTTGCAGCCCCTCCCAAAAAAAACCACAACCATATCCTGGGGCTGCATCAAAAGCACTGTGACCAGCAGGGTGAGGTAAGTGATCTTCCTCTTCTGTTCTGCTCTGGAGAGGCTTTATCTGGAGTACTGCATCCAGATGTGGAATCCTCAGCAGAAGAGAACATGGTCCTGTTAGAGCACATCCAGAGGAGGGCCACAAAAATGATCCAAGGGATGGAACACCTCCCGTACGAGGAGAGGATGGGAGAGATGAGGCTTTTCAGCCTGGAGCAGAGAAGGCTCTGGGAAGAACTGAGAGCTGCAACTCTGCCATGGGCAGGGTTGCCAATCACTAGGTCAAGTACTAGATCAAACTGCCTGGGGTCCCATCCAACCTGGCCTTAAACACCTCCAGGGCACCCACAACCATTCTGGGCAACATTCCAGCATCTTAGCACTCTCTTAGTAAAAAAATTCCCCAATATCTTAGCTTAATCTCCCTTCTTTGAGTTTTAAAACCATTCTTTCCTGTTCTATCACTATCTACCAGTGTAAAAAGTTTATTTCCCTTATGTTTATAAACTTCCTTTAAATATCAGAAGGCTGCAATGAGGTCTCCTTACAGCTTTCTCTTTTCCAAGCTGAACAAGCCCAGCTCCCTCAGCCTGTCTTTGTAGAGGTGGTGCTCCAGCCCTCTGTTCATCTTTCTGGCCCTTCTCTGGACCCTCTCTAAAAGCTCCACATCTTTCCTGTTTTGGGAGCACCAGACTTGGACACATTACTCCAGCTGTGTCCTCACAAGGCCAGAATAGAGGGGGACAATCACCTCCCTCATAAGGAAGTTTTTTACAACAGGGATTCCTCATCCTTAAAGACATTCAAGATCAGGCTGTACAGGGCTCTGAGCAATGTGGTCTAGCTGTAGGTGTCCCTGTTCATTGCAGGGAATTGGACTGGATGTCCTTTTAGCATCCCTTTCAACTGAAATAATTCTATGCTTTTATGATACTTTTTCCTGGTGTTCAGTCTCACTCTTACTATTTAAACTCACTAATTGCTGCATTTGTCACAGTATGGTAAAAATCTTTTTTTTTTTTTTTTTTTTTTTTTTTTTTTTTTTTTCAAGCTTTTATGTATTCCAGCAGTATTTTTTTGTTTGCTCTTACTTTCCTCCAACTTAAACAGTCATAGCTCTCCAGTCTTTCCTCACAGATCATTTTTTAAAGATCAGTTACTCTGCTCTTTGCTGAGTTTTCTACAATTAGTTTTCATGTTTTCTCCAATCAATCAATCAATCAATCAAAACCTCCTGTTTGGAGGTGAACATCACAGACCTAAAACTTATTTCCTGCCTTCAATGGAAAGATTACTAGGTATGTTTCTTCTCAGATTGTAGGCGCGTTTATGTAGCATAAGAGGTTGTCTTTTTGTACAACATGGGTGCTGACTCATGTTCAGATTTAAGAGTCAAACCATCTCTCTCCTGATCCTTTTCAAAACAATTTGTCTGAAGGTGTTATTCTCCAATATATAATTCATGTGTCTGAGTCTCCTTTCCCAAAGTGCCTTTTTCCATACTCAATTTCAGTACAGTTTTAATAATGGTTATGTCTCCAACTGGTCAAAATCACTTCAAACCCTTCTTTGGCATATCCCCTTTCATAATCCTCATTAACATAAAAATATGCATGATGCCATATAAGACAGGATGGAGGCCTTTTTTTAATGAGTCACTGCCTAATTAGTGTTGAAACATTCACTCACTCAGAAAAGTGCACAGCAATTTTTTTTCATTATTATTTTTTCGTTTTACTATTGATGTGGATTTCAGAATATCCCTTTGGGTAGAAAAAATGTTTTCACATTCTCATTTCTGGGTCACAGCTTTAATGTAGAGCAGATCCCTGGATCACAGAATACGTCCAGATGTATTGGATCACTCTATAAGGTCTTGAAGTTAGACCTGTCTCTTTACCCCCTCACTGTAATACTAATAAAGTAGAAACCTAACTCTGTGCTTCTGAGATCACAGCATTCTTAAATGATAAGATCTGAAAGTGAGCTGGAAAAACAGTGTTTTAAAGTATATTATGTTCAGTAGAACAATAATTATCAGTACTCTATAGCACAGAAATCTTTTTTTGGCCACAGATATGGCTGTATGCACACAGGGATACATAGACATGTGTGCACATGTGAACATCTATGAAGAATTGCTATTCTGATTATAAAAAAATGATTAATTAGCCTGGAGATTTGTGTTTTCATGAGTACATATACATAAATGGAAAATACAAGCTCATACTTCTCTTCCAGTATCTAAATGAGAGTTGGAAGAGCTCCCTCTAGGACCCTGTGGGACAATATGCTAGTCTTCTGGTCCATGATGTGTCCAGGGACTTGTCAGCAGTGATCTCTCACAAACAGTATGAGGGGACTTTAGCCATACATTTTATTTGTTTGCTTTAAGAGTAAAAAAAGAAAAAAAACACCATCTGCACATCAAAGAAACCTAATCACTATCTGAATTTTCCAAACTGTGATGTGTGGGTGGACATTTAGAGCCAAACCAAACTAGCAGTGCTCCTGCTTTTAAAAGACTTTTTAATACAATATATATCCCAGTAAATTATTCTTTGGAATAATGTGTTTTCAAGTTGTGTTTGCTTTGGAGAGTCTGATCTTCTTGTGGAATGTGGTCTTCTTGTGTATCTCATGACAGTTTAACTTTGTTTAACACATGATAGGGTGTTAATCTCTTGCCAAAATACAGGCCCAAAGCACTTAATCAGTCAGCAAAGTGACAGAAGGCATGTGCCGTGGTTTTCAAGCACGGCAGCAAGTACAAACAGAAGTACTTTTATGTTATCAGAAGAAAGCACAGTCATTGAGGTAAGAACAAATGTAAATCATAAAGATTGACAGCATGAACAGAAGCTTGTTTCCCTATATGAATTACAGGTAGCTGCACGGTGCCCCAGAAGGGGCTGCCTGGACTTGTCTGGATTCTCCATGATTTCCTCAAGAGATGGTGAATCTTATCCTCAAATCAGAGCTCTGTTCTCTCTCTACTAACTCTATTCTTGTTTTCTTGTCATTTTCAGAAGCATATCAAGCTGTCATTACTAAGTTCTTACCAGCCTGAAATACCAGCTATCACAGGCAGAAGACTCCTGCTGCACATTTACTCAGCTGTATCCACAGAAAGATCTGTATGTATTGACTTCTTGATTACTCTGCAAGTGTATGCAGACATCAGTCTGATCAGACTTGAGCTGTTCAGATCCGATCCATAGTCCAGCAGAGAGGTATGAAGAACTACCTGTGCTGTACTTTTACAGATCCAGAAAATCAATTTAAATGATTTTAAACTTGTTACTTTTGCATTGTTAACTGATAAAATGACATTATTTCCCTGGCAGAGTTTATAGAAGAAAACTGAATTGGCAAGAACAGCAAACCTTTTTTCTTTTTTTCTTTCAGAATATTTACATATTTTCCTTGTTTTCATCCACTTGAAGAAAAAAAAAAACAGCATAGGAAAAGTCAAAAATTACTTTACTTAGAAAAAGACACTTGTTTGGGAACATTCTTTTCTTTTGGAAACAAGAGGAAAAAATGAATAGGTGGGCATGAAAGAACAACCAAAAGGTCACCTTAGTCAGACAAATAAAGCACATATGATGTTCTTTCACTCATCACACCACTGTCTGTGGTAAAACTATTAAAAAATGGTACTATTAGAAAAGCATTCAATTCTGTTAAGTTCATTATAATAAAATGGCTAGAACTCGTAGCAACATACTGCATATCTTTTTATTGAACATGGAAGCACAGTTATGTTGCTCATTTCAGCATAAATGTTTTCTCAGGTGTGTTGCTCAAAAAACAATACAGAAAGACATCTAAGGGGAAAAAATTGCAGTAGTCTTCCTGCATGATCATGTTAAACCTCAAAATTCTCCTTGGAGGAAATAAAGTGTAACTGGTGGTGGGTTTCCTGTAGGAATAAAATGCTGCCAGAAAAAATTAAGGCAGTGTGTTAAAACAGAGGGCTTTTTCCTTTTCAGTTCTTAGGGGAAGCAATTTTTACCACACTCTTGTTGTTTGTCCAAATTAGAAATAAAGATTTATACTGTGTCTGAAATGTACTTAAAGTTTCTGAAAAGCTTTTTCTCTTCAGTACTTAATCCCACATATTTCTAAAATAAAGAAAAGGAAATCCAGTAACTGAAGCCACATTTCATTAATATTGTATTTCATATTAAATACAGCTTCTAAACAAATGAAGGAAATTCTTTTTCCTCTAATATTGAAACTTTGTCCTGAAGCTATAGTCAGTTAACCAGTATTTGCTCTCAGTTATTAGTAAGAATTGTCAGTTCAGCTGTAGCATGCCTTCTTAAATGGAATGTGATGACTTACATCAAATACAGAGCAGCAATGAGCTCACAGACAAAAGCATCTAATCTCATTAAGGAGTATTTATTCACACTTTCTGACCCAGTGATTCAGGCTATAGAAAAACCAGGAAATCCCCAGGGAGAATTTATCATAAAGGATAGAAGACTATAAGAAGACTGAATTTGGAAAGCTCCAGATTTCAAATTTAGAATTTACTAGTCATTTACTTTTGTTTATTGATGCCAAAATTTCCAGACAGCTAAGGTTGGCGCAAAACAAAGATCTCACTTTGATGTCACATGGCTTTCCAGACTGTTGATCTGAGATCAGGGCTTAAATCTTTGAAAGTTAAGATGTAAAGAGTCAGAATAACTGCTGATCTTGTGTTAAGTATCCCCCCATGAGAAGGAGGTAGTTTGGAGAATTGCTTACATGAAGTTTAGATAAATTTATTAAGCTAGATTAAAGTGACTAACTAGTAGGGGGAAGGTGACTGAGAGAGTGTTGTTTGCAATGAAAAGAGATAGCCAATCAGTTTCTAAGGAGTTCTGATAGTCCTCTGATCTGATTTGAAACACAAATACAAACAAATCCCTAATACATAACCCTAATCCACTACAATCAGGTTAAATGCACTCTCCAATGAGATATATCTATTTCCATAGACTATAAAATACAACTAAATCTGTATATGCTTTCCAAGAAAAACAAAATTTAAAATCTAACTAGTTGAGTAACATTACTGATAGATGAGAAGGAATAACATGGATAAAATGAAATATGTTAGGTTACAAGAGCCATGGAGGAGGAGAATATAAGGGATTCATTATCAAAATCAGATGTTAAGAGATCTATGGAGTGTTGTTAAAGAGGTAAACATTGATTAGGGTACTCACTGGAGAGGTGGAAGCTCGTGCTAAAGAGTAGTATTTCTGTCTCTTGAAAATATTCCTAATAACCAGGTTTCCCAGAGAGGTGATGGATAGCCTGTCCCTAGAGACATTCAAGGTCAGGCTGTACAGGACTCAGAGCAACCTGATCTAATCATGGTTGTGTCTGTTCACTGCATGACAGTTGGACCAGAGCACCCGTAACATCCCTTCCAACTCGAATGATTCTAGGTTTCTATGATTAAAAGCAATAATAAACTTGAGTTTACAAGTAGAGATAATATGCTACTTTTAGTGGTAATATAAATCAATTTATTGAGAACTTTCTTAACCACAACTAATACTTGAAGGTAAAATTGGCTGAATTGCTAATTAAGATTAATAAGCATTATGGATAAGACAATAAGTGAAAGAGTAAAAGAAGACTAAGAGAGTGCATTAGAATTATGTCTCTGGAAAACTATGGAGAACAATTGCCTTTCCAATTATGTTTACCGGAGTTTATCCTTTTCTAGTTTTACTTCTTTTCAATTATACTTTCAGGATTTGTTATGATATGAGAACATGCAAAGCTAGGGACTAAAACTTGGACTTTTCAAAGATTATTTGATCCAATATGAAGAAAGAAAAACCTGAAGTCTTCTGTTTTGCTGGAAACCTCCCTCTGATGGTTCAGATATGGCCACAGAGTTTATTCAGGGCCTAAAGGCACAAACAGGTAAACTCTTTACAAATACATTTTTTCTCCAGTATTTGACACAACAATATCAAGTTTTCTGAAAACCAAACAGACAAACAGAAAAGCATAAATCTATATTAAAAGAAGGCATTTAAGCATTTCCTTTCTTTTGAGCTGGAACTTCACATTTTTCTTTTTAAAGTAACATTTAGAAAGAAGGTTTTTATACATTTCCCAATGAGAAAAAAAGTTCTACCTCCCTGAGAGCCCTTGCATTCTTGCTCTGGAGGGTCAGTGCTATAATATATGTCATCTGGTGTTTTGCCATTTCCTTCAGTGGGTTCAGACTCAAATTTTAGCTTCCAATTCACAGAACAGAGAAGATCTGAATTCCTAATATGGCAATAAAGCTGACAGAAAGCTTAATTTAATACAAAAACAAAAGTTCTTCAATTCGTGACTAAAGGCTTGCCAGCGTGACACCCATCTACACGAAGGGTCGTAAGGAGGATCTGGGAAACTATGTCAGTCTGATTTCAGTCCCAGGGAAGGTTATGGAACAGAGTGAATCTTCAGTGTGATCACATGGCATGTGTGGCACAACTAGGGGATCAGGCCCAGTCAGAACGTGTTCATGAAAGGCATTCTGGACTAACCAACCTCATCACCTTCTATGATGGTGTGGCGGCCTGCCTGGCGGATGAGCAAAAGGCTGTTGTTGTCTACTTAGACTTTAGGAGAGCCTTTGACATTGTATCCCACCCACAGTATTCTCCTGGGGAAGCTGGTAGCCTGTGGCTTGGTCGCATACCTTCTTTGCTGGATAAAAAAAGGTCTAAGCTCTGAGAGTGATGATGTGTAAAGTTAAATCCAGTTGATGTCACTAGTGGTGTTCCTCAGGAGTTAGTATTGGAGCTAGTCCAGTTTAATATCTCTATTGATGATCTGGACAAGGGGATTGAGTACATCCTCAGTAAATTTGCATACAGCACCAAGCTGGAGGAAAGTGTCAGTCTGCATTGGGGTAGGAAGGCCCTACAGAGGAATTGGACATTGGATCACTGGGCTGAGGCCAATGGGATGAAGTTCAACAAGACCAAGTGCCATGTCACTTTGGTCACAACCCCAGGCAGAGCTACAAGCTTGGGGCAGAGTGGCTGTGTAGAGGAAAAGAATCTGGAGGTGTTGGTTGGCAGCTGGCTGAACATGAGCCAGCAGTGTGCACTGTGGCCAAGATGGCCAATGGCTTCCTGGCTTGTATCAGAAATAGTGTTGCCAGCAGGAGCAGGGAGGTGCACCGAGTCCTGATGAATCTGCACCTCAAGTACTGTGTTCAGTTTTGGGCCCTTCACCACAGGAAAGACATTGAGGCCCTGGAGCGTGTCCAGAGAAGGACAGTGAAGCTATGAAGGTCTGGAGCACAAATCTTATGGGGTGCAGCTGAGGGAACTGAAATTGTTCAGTCTGGAGAAGTAGTTCAGTGGAGAGTTGATAGCTCTCTACAACTGCCTGAAAAGAGATTGTGGTGAGGCAAGGGTTGGCTTATTCTACCGTGTAACAGTGATAGGATGAGAGGGGATGACATTAAATTGCATCAGGTAAGGTTCAGGTTGGGTATTAGGAAAAAGTTTTTGTCAGACAGAGTGGTATGACAGTAGAACAGGTTATCCAGGAAGATGGTAGAGTCTTAGTCCTGGGAAGTGTTCAAGAAACATGTAGATGTTGTACTTATAAATGTTGTGTAGTGGGCAATATCTGTCGTAGCTGGATGGTTGGACTAGATGATCTTGGCAGCCTTTTCCAACCTTGATGATTCTATGATTCTGTGTTTTAGCATACAGTGAAAAAGCACAAGACCACTTTTTTTTTCTTTTTCTTTTTTTTTTCCCCTAAATGAAGGCATATCATTCAGTTTAGTACTAAATTAGGGCTAAATTTATCATGCATGTTTCAATCCAGTAAGCTCACAAACTGGATTGTCCACTTTCTTCTCTTAGAGACTGTTTCCAGTTGCATTGAGGCTGCATGAGGCAATTACATCTCAGACTTAAGAGCACTTGTGAGAGATTAGCTGGGAGTAAGTAACAAATAGTGCTGTCAGCCATGGCACTGTCTGGGAGATAGAAGAGGATAAATCAATATAGCTTCAAGAAGACATCAGTGAACAGCAGTTTACTAAAGAAAAACTGCTATGACCTGAGTCATTGGTGTGGGACCAGAGTGCAGTTCTGTACAAACTAAGAGGCTGAAAAAAAAGTAAAAACATATTGTTACTATCTTGCTTCACTTTCCCAGTCTGAGTCACTTAACAGCTGCACAGACAATTGCAACAATATGGGAACAGGTATGGTGCAAATACGGTGGGAGGAGAGGGAATTGGAAAATCTGAGGATGATGAAGCAGGCACTTCTGTTAAGTGTGGCTGTTCTTCTTCAGACTGGAATTACAGCAGGGGAAAGAAACATCCTTCTGAGGGTACCTGGTGGGATACATGGACTGGGCACCTGTGCTTCATTAGCTGAATCATGTCCTAAATCTTTACTGACTACACTGAGAGCTTGCAAGCTGTCTCACAACTAGACACCCTCATTAAACCAACTGTATTTGTATGAGGTGAAGGCTGAATGGGATACATAAATTTAGAAACCCACACGCTCTGAAATAATCTGCATCTAGAGGCACAATATCCTTTGAATTGCAGCTCCTCATTTTTGCCAGTAGCAGTAGGTTAGATCTGTACCTTCTTAAATATTTTATGACAGGGATAAGTATGAGTGAAGGAGGCTTCATATACATATAAATTTTCTACCCCTGGCCCCGGTTTCTTAAGGTATAATGTGGACACTGGAAGGATGGACATGGTATGCATGTACTTTGCTGTTATGAAAAAGCAAAAGCTCAAATCCTCTCAAAGCAAGCAGGTAAATGCAGACAGCCATCTCTGCATTTCAACTTTTAACTTCTTCAGACATTTTGAGCTCCTCCAGGAATAACTTGAATATTCTCCATCAGAAGCTGAATTCCTAGAAAACATGATACTTTGCCATACTGCAGTCAGCACTCAGAGAGTGAAGGAATGTTTACTCCATAAACAGGAGGAAACTTAGGTCTTGGTACAGACAATGACTTCATTTAACATCTTGAATAAGAGACTATGTTGACTGTTTTCAGTTCATGAGGTTCTGAGCAGACAAAAGGAAAGATTTTTCATTCCAGGAACAAAGTAGCATCTCTGTTCTTGGGGATTTTTCAAGAATACACACCCTGCCTGACCTACCCTGAGATTGGCTATAATCCCACTTTGAACAGAAGACTGGATTATATGATATTTACAGACATGGTCCTGTGCTGTATTGCGTCAGTTCTGATTTTCTGATTGACTGCCTTCTTTGGCAATATCTTTTTCAGTGCCTGAAATAATTAGATCTTTATCACATTGAAGATCTTGGTACAAAATTAAAAAAAATAGATGTCTGTTATTCCATCACTTTGAACAATTCACGAGGTGTTTCTATCTACCCAAGAGCCTTTGAAGAACTGTTTGCACATTAAAATATTTGATTAGCCTTATTAGTCATGCATAGTGTGTTTGAAATCTACTATTCAAATAGTTCCTTTCATTTAATTAAAAAAAAAAAAAAAGTTAAATATGTAGAATCTATGATTCTATGATTCTATGTACAAGAATGTTTGCCAGATGGCTAGAGCAATCACCTAGTGCCACTAAATGGAAAATATATTTCTTTATTAGTTCAAGGTGAATACATATCACTTAGACATGGCCCAAATGCAGGTATTTAGACATGAAACAACTCCATTTAATTCTTGCTGAGTTGAAATCCATCTGTGTTTAAGTTGGGAGAGATGTTCCTTTACTTTTCCATTGCTGCTTTGTAAGTATACCACAGTCATTGGGGATGAGGAGCTAATATCTCTGATTATCTGATCTCAAATACTTTAGCTTCATCTTCTAACTTATGATACCCATATACAAGGAAAAATTTGTAAGATTTTCTCTTTATCACGTTTTGCTCCTTCTGCTTTGATTTTTCACAGGCTTTTTTTTTTTGTCCTAACTTTTCTGTTTACATTAATAACTAAATGCAAACCTAACAGTAAATGTAAGATTAAAAAATTATATCTGTAAATTCTATCACATGGAACTCTTTACTGGGCTTTTTTATGTACCCAGGAGTTTTTCAAATATACTATTTGCACATTAAATTATTATTGTAAATGAGGGAAAGCCAAACCCTTCTTAAAATGTTGAGAAGGAATAATCTGACTTAGTGAAAACTGAAATACTCAGATACATTTTCAACCCTTAAGAAACAGCTACTTTTAAAGTGTTTTATGAAACCACAGACTTTTTATTGTGAAGTATATATTAACACAGATTGATTTTATCATGAGTAATTAGAGACAAATAATAATGATTGTCTTGGTCCACTTCTTAGAGCTATTTTCCCAAAGTTTAATGCTTCATTCAAAAGAATGTAATTAGTAATTCAGACAGCGCAGATTCCCATCAATTTAATGATGTAACTAATTATCTGTATATGATTATTTTTTGTGGTACAGTTAAAACTATGATCACACAAATTAATTTTAAGTTATAATTCTTAGAACAGCTCAGCATCACAGATGATTCACTCAGGTCACAGAAGGCAAAGGCAGGGAATGGCAGAATGAAGAACTGCCTACTGCAGAAGATCGGTCTTCAGACCATTTAAGGAACGTGAATGTGCACAGTTCCACAAGACTGAATGAGATGTATCTGAGCATTCTGAGAAAGCTGGCAGATAAAGCTGCTAAGCCATTATCCATCATATTTGAGAAGACATGGCAACCTGGTGAAGTTTCTCCTGGCTGTAAAAGAGGAAATATAGCCCTCTATAAAGCAGAAAAAAAGGAACACTAGGAATCTACAGGCCAGTCTCACCTCTGCATCTCCAATATCATGAAATGGATCCTTCATGAAACTATAAAGAACAGGTGAGGTGACTGGTGACAACCAGCATGGCTTCACTAAAGGCAAACTGTGCCAAGCAAATTCTATGATGCAGTTTCAGTATTTGTGGATAAAAAAAGAGCAGCTAAGAGGGCATCATTTACCTGTACTTGTGTAAAAACATTTGGGAAATCTCAAGCATGAATACAGGGTGGGTGATGAGTGTGTTAAGAGAAGCCCTGTGGAAAAGGTCTCAGGGGTGTTGGTTGACAAAAATATGAGCGGACAGTGTACATTTGCAGTTTGGAAAGTCAATGGTATCCTGGGTTACATCAAAAGAAATATGATGTGATTGTTCCTCCCTACTCTGCCCTTGTGAGACCCTACATGGATTGCTTCATTCAGCTCTGGGGCCCCCAACATAAGAAAGATATGGACCTGTTGGAGTGGGTCCAGAGGAGGGAGACAAGGATGATCAGAGGCTGAAGCACCTCTTCTATGAAGAAAGGCTGAGACTTTGGGCTTTTCATTCTGAAGAAGAGACTCTGGAAAAATCTTACAGTAGCCTTCCAGTACCTAAAGGAAAGGCTGGGGAGGGACTGTATTAGGGAAAGCAGTGACAGTTTTAAACTA
Organism: Lagopus leucura; assembly: GCF_019238085.1. NCBI lineage: Eukaryota > Metazoa > Chordata > Aves > Galliformes > Phasianidae > Lagopus > Lagopus leucura. Next base: position 8,893,665 of record NW_024962262.1, read on the forward strand.
AAAAGATTATCTTTAAATTAGATACTAAAAAGAATCTTTTTTACTCAGAGGGTGTTGAAGAACTCAACAGGTTGCCTAGATAAGTTTTGGATTCCTCATGCTGGGAAGAGTTGAATGGGGCTTTGGGAAAACTGTTCTATTGGGACTGTGGCAGAGGAACTGTAAATAGATGGTCTTTAAAGTCTCTTTCAATCCAAACCATTATATGATTACATATTTCAGTTGTCTTTTAAAGTCAGGATTTGATAAGCCCCCAAATAGTTTGGCTATTTATACGTATAATTTAGTCCATATTATCTAACATTTCATAACATTTCCTCTCCTTTTTCTCTCTTAAGAACCTTAAGAATACATTTTATTTTTTTGTTTCTTTTTTTTAGAAAGATGATCCTCCCAAACCATAGCTTGATGTTCTTAATTCCCAAAGGCAGATTCTGCCTTTGCTGAATTTCAGGTTTTATCGTCTTTAAAATTAACACTAGACATATAATCATTTTACACTATTTACTTAGCTTTAGAAGACCAAAATTACAGCAGATGAATCAGCTATGAACACCATTTCTATACATAAAATGAAGATTAAAGCACTAGCTTTAATCAAGTAAGGCTAAGCTAAATATGATAACACAGGTTTCAGTGTAGGCTAGCATCCTAAAATGAGCTTGAAATGACTGCGTGAAAATCCTTGGCAGGAGGTTATATTCATGCATGGCACAAAGCCATCATGCTATACTATGCAGAAACATCCTTAGTCTAAGAGTAACACTATATGTATAAGCCAAAAAGAAACACTGTTTGTGGGGAGACAATGATATTGATACATACCTATCACCTCTGACAGGTGAAGTAGAATTTTCTATTGATCTCACTGTACTCGAGGAGCTCAGTGATTGAAGAACATGTCAAAGAGAAAACTTACTAACTTCTGTCCTAGAAATATTTAGATGTGGTACTGAAGGACACGGTTTAGTGGCAATATTAGTGATAGGCGGATGGTTGGGCTAAATGATCTTAGAGCTCTTTTCCAACCTTGGTGATTCTATGATTCTATGGTAAATCTCTTTGTATATACTCATCACTCAATTATAGGCCTCTTAAGGAAGCTGACGAATGAGTTAAAACATTAAAAATTGCTAACAGATTAAGTTTGATGATGACTTTATGTGTTATTGCCATTTTAGTTGGCTATTCTGCTCATTCACTTTCCAACCTTGGAGCTTTCAGCCATGTGCCCCTTTTTCTCACACCTCAGCTGGAAGTTTCTGCCCTAACAGTTAGAAGAAAGACATAAGAAGTTCATTTACGGACGTGGCTTTGGAGAGACTAGGCAGAATTAGTTGTAAATCTCCTTCAGGCACTTCTCCAAAGGGAATTTTATTCAGTTGGGGAAGGAAATCTCTCTTCCTCCTTGACAGTTCGTTTCCATACTCCTCTCCAGATGTTTACATCCCTCAGGCTGAATATCGAGTTTGCAGTTTGTGAGAAGAAAAAAAAAATCACTTGGGAAAAGGAAAATCAATTTTGGTTGGTTTTGCAATGTAAAATAAATAATCTTGTTCTGAAATGTTGGGATTGAGCATTCTTTCCCATGTTTCTTCCCCAGAGTTTAATATCTTTGCAACCTTAATTACAGTATTCCACAAATTTCTGATCTAATGAATGAAATATACCTTTTAATTATCACCTTGGAAATCCAAGGAGATTTGCATCTTGTAATATTGACTATACTGTGGCAGTATTAGCAGGAAAAAAAAATATCACTTTTGCATTTAGCATTCTATTCAAGTAATGTGTCATTAATTATTTTGCATAAAGTTACTATGTAAAAGCTCTAGGGACATGCATTGAGAGCATATACATCTAGTTATTTAAGAATGACATAACATTAATCTCATAATACAAAACAGAAATGGTGCAACTCCCCACTGAGAGATTAATAATTTATTTATCTTCACATGGAAAATTCACATAAAGTTTCAGCAGAGGCAGAAGTAAACACTGAGACTGGAAAACATTTTCTGTGGTCTGTTTTAAAGACCTAAATGAGAGGAAAAGCTATTGAGGAGAATCAAACAAAATGAGACAAAAGAGTATTGATGTCACGATGGAAGCAGCTGCGCACATAAGGGGCAGGGGAACAAAGCTGGTGTGAAACTGCAGCATCACATCTACATAAAATGAGTCTGAGTGCCAAGGGATTGGGTCTGCGGTTACACTGAATAGGGACAAAATGTCAGAACGTAGTTTCACAACTGTGTGTAAACCATGTTTCTGGACAGTGACCTCATCTTGTAGGAAAAGCTATTGTGGTCCCTGTGGTATAATCCTACCCTGGCTACTGTGTCATTTCTCCAGAAGTTTTTGTCATCAGAACATTTTGCAAAAGGATACATTGAAGAAAAGGGAACAAAAGAGGATCAAATAGTGAGGAGAAGAATAGCAAAATAGAAATTTGCACACTGTTGACATGGCTGCATTGAACATTGTAGCCATTGTACATGGCTACCATTGTATGGTAGCATTGTACCCAGTATTTGACAGGTGAGCATGGAACAAAAATCTGATTTTACAGTGACCATGTATGTTAAAAGGTGGTTAGAATAAAAAATTCAAATATATTAAGGAATCCTCTTGACTCACCCAGCGTATATATTTTATGTGTTACTAGCATATTTGTCTGATATCTTCTGCTTCTAGGTTACCAGTTTCAAAAAAAGGAGAAAACAAATCTGTGAATAGTTGCTTCATGTCACGTCAGAGCTTTTAATGCAGTGAAGAAGGTTCAGATAAGTCCTTATTATCTCCTGGAATAAATAGATGCTATGATCTTTGCTGATAACCAAGTTTTAACCAAGTTTTACCAAGTTTTAACCAAGTTTTACCACCCTGATTCTAGTCATTTCCTAGAATCATAGTACTTCCTGCATTAGAAGGGACTCACAAGGATCAAGTTCAGCTTCCTGAATCCAACCTATGGCCTCTGTTGCCAGAGATTAACTGATTGTCTTCTTTTTTTTTTTTCAGTACAGTCATTGTGTCTTTCTATCCCTTCTCTTTTCTCTTCTAACTTCCCCCGAGCTTGTCCTCTTCTCTACAGAGAACAAAGCTATTTTAATCTCTCTTTGTACATTGTATTTTTTTTGTCATTCTTGCTGTTTTCTCTCAGAATTTCCAGTTTACTTACACATTTCTTAAAAACTTACTGCCCATAATAAGCTATGCTAGTGAAACTAATGAGAATTACGTCTACTTTTTTTTTTTTTTCCTCTCCCAGAATCATATTTGCTATTCATTTATTCCACAGTCCATGGTGATTTTCTGCATCCCGTTCTTCCACTCTTTTTTCTGTCTGCGTACCTTCCTTTCTTTGAAAGGAAGCCTCCCAGCTTGGTGAAACCCACCAGCTTCATGGATATATATTCTATTCTATTCAAGTAGTTTGAAAAGCATCAGATCTAGAATAGGTATTTATGAGATCCTAATAAAAATGACCTGAATACTTGAGGAAGAAATCCTTGCTAGTGTATTTGAGAATCAGTTTTAAGTAGGTGTGCACCTTGTGATGATTTCCTTTACCCCAGATTTCCTGAATACTGGAAAAGCTGCAACAGTGTAGAAAGCCTTGAAGCTAAATAATACCATGTGTGTTGGTTTCAGCCATGAGAGAAAGATTAGTTCAGAGCAGATGAAAAACATAATGGCAAACGTGGCAACACAATGTAATAATTTATGTGACATTATTCATGTTTTGTGTACCCTTGTCATTAGAGGTCTGCATTTCACAAGCATATGGTTTTATTTAACTATGGTAAGCCAGAAATTTCAAATGAAGGAAATATATTCCTAATGGGATATAGTTAGAGATATTACCCAGCATGAAGTGGTCTAATGTTATTGCCCAGTATGCAGGAGAAGCCTTTATTCAGCTAATTCTTGTGTTGTGAACTGGGGATTGCATATGTAATTTTACATAACAAGCCTTCTGCAGATGAAATCAGAGGAGAATTTCCGTGCTACAGTTGCAGACCTAAGCAACTAAGCAACCACAGAGATGACGGCAGGAAACAAGGAATAATGATTGAAGGCTGTGTGAGACAATGGGAAAGGAGCATTGTTTCATGGTTACGGATGGCAAAGAAAAGGAGATCCTCTGAAGTGTTTGGATCTGGAAATAAATGAAAGCAAACTAATTTCATGTTTTCCTGTTAGCCTTTGCTTCCAGGTACCACCAAACCTGTAATGATTCCCAGTTGTTTTCTCAGTGTCTACATTTCATTCCTATCCTCTCTTGACAAGTGGTCAAGATTTGATGCAGGTGCTCATTGCCAATATGGATAAACACCAAATTTAAGCACAGATGTACAAAAAGTTGAGCCAATGCTAAAAAATTCATCGAAAACTTAATTAAAAAAAATAGTATTACTATTTCCATTTGGGATAAGACCACTTCTGTTTGGGGATGGTATTATGGACCTCTATCACGATCTTAAAGTAGAGTCATGGAAAAAAAGTGAAAAACTAAAAAAGGATGATAAAGCGGGCAAATTGCATGGTCTAAGTTGTTAAGGAGCAGCTACAGGTGTCGTGCCAAGGAGGGACTCCAAGCCAAACCTGCTATTTTACCCATGGCTTTGTGGTAGGAAGAAATTATTGGTATAGGAAGTACGACTATAGGAAGAATATAAGCATTCAATGACTTTTTAATGTGAGATGTCATTTTGTCTATATACATACTGAGTAGAACAGAGAGATTTTTCATTCTAAATAGTCTAATATTAATATGAATTCATTTCCTCTATTCTTTTGATCAGTTTCAAGACTTTTCCATATAGTTTTCTGTCCATACCTGATTGAAAAAAAAAAAATCTTCATTAACAAAATGTTGCTTGCTTCAACAATAATTACTCCTCTAAATATTTCCAAATATCTTTCAATTCAAACTACCTTTCCATACTCCTATATAGTTTTCATGTTTTCTTAGATATAATCTGTTTTAAACTGTTGATGAAAATTTACAAACGTAGCAGTATTTTAACACCCTGTGCCTCAGTTCCCCATAATTTGGGAATGGCCACCTGGTTAATATTTCATAGGTGAATTGTTAATTTACTTTAATTTCAGTAAAGATCTCTTCCCTTTGAATTCATAATTAATTAACTTGTGCTGAAAATTCTGTCTTTGCAATTTTTATGGTGCCTGCAGACATCACGGGGGCATATGCCCTTGGAAATTAGATTATGGAGAAGAGATAATTTAAGTTATTTTTACTTGTTCCACACCAAGCGTGAGTTATTAAACTAAACTTGCATTTTTTCCCTCCAAACACAAAACGAAACAAAACAAAACAAAAATAAACAACCAACAGTGAAACCCCAGTGAAAAATAACAACAAGAAAAACAACTAAAACCCAGTGCTCTTGCATTTCTGGTGGCTTTTATCTACTGAGGCTTTCTGAAATAAAATTGTCATAAGCACTGTCTGTACATTTCTACAAATCATGGGAAATACATTTCACCATTCTCTGGAGGAGCATTTTTCTTCTCCTATCAAATATACTGAGTATATGTTTGTGCTAAACTTGTTTGTTCTTTCTCTCTTGGAATGTTCTTTTTGATGCCTATGTTTTCCAAGGCTTTCCTAGTTGTATGCTCTCATCTCAGCTACATTCTGTTCAGGAAAATTATTGCCCACTGCTGACAGATCTGTTGCTGGATGTTATATATTGAAGGACTGTTGTTTCTTTCCTTCATTCAATTAGTCATTCATACAAAACAGAAAAGAATTCCAAAGGTTTTAGTAAAAGCTTTGAATGTAAGTTCATGTTTTCCCATAGGGCTGAAATTTAATCAAAGGATTATCCTAAGGGGAAAAAAACCCAGCAAAATAAAGAAGTGTACAGATGTGTTAGTCGTATTTTTGTCACGATGGAAAGAGGTGTATCAGCACAAGAGCTTACATCATTGACTGAAAATTCATTACTCATGGTATTGTGAAGCTAAATTGTTTATACCTCTGTTTACAGCCTCTTGTTCAGCTATCTTATTTGTATGCTGACTTCAGTGATATTGCTAGAGTAAGAAAAAACTGTTCGTATGATGTGTCAGGAGACTTCCTGACCAGACAAACCTCATGGGTTTACTATTTTTTTCCCTAGGCTTGGGTAATTCTTCTATTATTAAAGGGCAATTTTAACTTTGTATTACCACAAATGAGATATTTAGTCCTTTAACTTCCCGACTGTAAATGAAATTAAAACTCCACATCCATTGCTAAAGGCTTCATAGAGTTTTGTTCTAGGTGAAAGTTAAGACTTTTTTCAAATATTAAAAGGGAGTTGCAAAACTCCTACACCAGGCAAAGTCCAAATGTATAATAGACAATAAACTCCATCAGGGAGCAGGGCTGAATATTATTGATAGTACTCTAGAGAGATGAAGTGTGGTGGTCACTGTAATCAGCACAAAACTCAAGTATAAGGTCACTGGGTAGCACAAGACCACCTATCAAAATAAGGGGATATTCCCCTTTCTGAAGATTTTCTCATCTTGCATATGCTGTATATGCAACTCAAGAAGAAAATGTTCTATTACAGGGATTCTGACATACTAGCCACAGTAGGTCACATATTTTTTGTAGTACATTTCAGACTATGCGTCCTAATCACTCAAGAAACAATATTATTTAATCAATACATCTCCAAATATGATGAGAATATAACAACAGGTACCAGTGAGACAGAAAGTAGCACGGTGTTTTACAGCAATGTGGGTGAAATATAAAATGGAAACCAGACCCAGAACAAGTGTTCATGGCAATGGGTCCTCCTCCTTTCCTGCTGCATCCCTTTTCTGACTTCCCTTAGGGACACCTTGGAGCTCAAGCCCCACGTGCCCATTCATCATCTCTTTCTGAAGGGGTAAAAAGTCTGTCCCTCCAAAGACTCAGATTAACCAGATTTTTGGATGCTTGGATTTGTAGACAAGTATGTAGGGTATCTTCACCCAATCTCCATCTATCGACAGCACAGTTGACACTCTCAAAGTTCCTGTGCATGCTTAACTGCACCTCTTGTGCTTAGGACATGCCTGCAGGTGCAAGAAAAGACAATTCCAAATTGATAAAATGAAAGCCAGACCTTCTGTCAAAGGTATGTGAAATGCAGAGTTGCGGATGAGCAACCACTCCCTACCTTGGTGTGATGAGGTACTCTAATCCAACAACTCAGCTGGGATGCAGCAAGACATTAGCACAGTTTTGTTTCATCTACACCAAATCTGTCTTTCATCCAGCTAGACATACCAGTGGATCCCAAATGAAAATTCAGTCCAGTAGAAATACATTAAAATAGATCCATAAATAGGATTTGTGCTGCTGAGGCAAACACTCTTCTGTTTGATGTAAAAACAGTTAAAATATAGGAAATTTATATCATTAAGTGCATATGGCCTTGAGTTTTTTCATGCCTTTGCTTAGCAAAATCTTTTTTTAGTGTCAGTTGCTTCCACACACTTGCGGTACTCACAGAGAAATCCTCACAGATTCCTCATTTACTCTGAATAATCTTATGAATATTCTTCTAGAAAGTAATTCCTCCTAGAAACATGCACCAAATAAGTCTTCTGTAAGATATTTATTTTAGATATTTGTTTAGGTATTTATTTTAGAAGGGTACTAGGAAAATTTCCGTAGTAAAAATGAAGGTGACCATTTGTTAAGTTGTCTTTGTTACATAAGCTTTCAAATTCTAGACTCCCTTTATATTCCTACTGATTCATTGTTCCCAGAGATATGCAAGTCTTCCAATAGAAAACAAGAAAGAAATTCTGCATCCTAACCGAAGTACAGCCTGCAATCAGGCTTTGCTTTGCACAGCAGGTATCATGTTTCATTGAATTTTTCTGTACTTTCTCGATATATTCCAGTAGCTTGTTTGGCTTTTACTGCAATCATACATTACACCGATGTTTCCTATCATTTATACTTTGTTTGTTTGTTTTCCAAACTAACTAACAACTAACTAAATCAGCAAAAGCAATATTAAAATCTCCAGGCTCCTCTATCTTTCTTCATAGGAGAGGTGTTCCAGCCCTCTGATCATCAACCTGGACATAAAGTCTTTGACCACATCCCTCTTATCCCTCCCATCAATTCCTTATCCACCAAATAGGCTAACCTTCAAATTCATATCTTTCTGATTTAAGACTGTGATGTGGAACCATACCAAAGGCCTCGCAGAATTCCAGACTTACCACTTCGTATGTCCTCATCTTTCTTCTCCAGTAACTCTGCTGTGGATCTTTCTGAATCTAAAACTTATATGCAAAGATGGACCCTTCTAAAATGCACTCTCATAAGTAATCATTTCAAACCTCTATAGGTCCAGACTTCTTCCAGAAGGGAACTGTCATTCTATATCATGCTCAAACTATGCTGAATTTTGCATCAGAGTTCAACATATCTCCCATTCTCCCAAGGTTTTGCTGTAATTAAGCAAAAGCAGCACAGTCTGTTTTCTTGTTTGTGACGCCCAATTGTCATATTTTATTGTTTATTAGATAGTGTTAAGGATATTCACAGACCCAATTAGTCTACAAGCTATGTCATACTCCTAAAGAAGTGCAGCAAATTTCCTTTTATTTTAGGGAAATCATCAAAGCCTCCACTGATTTGTAAAGCAAGTAATCTGCTAGGTGTTATGAATTGAGCAGATAACATAGTGGGAAGGGGCAATGTGAGATCAACTTGGTAGAGAAATAAGGGTGCTCATCTCTACCATCTCTGCTTTATTAAGTGCTTATACTCCACCACTAGGGAAAATTGACTATGGATATTAATAGCAGCTTCTAGGATTGTAGTCATGATGGAAGACAACATACTTTAATTTATATGGTCTTCAGCTTCTTGGCAATCTAAGACAGGTAGGGAAAGCAACAGGGGGCATGTTCCGACCACTGAATTCAAAGCTAGTGAAAGGAAAACCCTGTGACTGGATAGGAGAAAACCACCAGAAATACAAGAAAATTATCTTGCTAGATGAATTTGTCATATGAAAGTAACTGGTTTTCACGTATTTCATATTTAAATTTTGTTATGTGCTACTTTTACATCTGCATATTCACTACTAGCTTGGGATTTAAGCAGTGGATTCCCAGACCCTTTTCAATTCATAAATTAACATACTTGACTGGATCCAAGCAAGAATTTTTTCTGAGTTCAAGCCCAATGCCTTGGAGAGCACTCAGCTTTCTGGTAGGAATATGTCCATCTTGTGCTGCAGAGCTTCCAGAGGTCACTGCTTTGGGGCAAGCCATTCAAACATACAAACTTGTGCTTACTTTTCAAAACAGAGGTCTTGAGAATTAGGGTAAAAGAATATAATAATACTTGCCAGCAAAGCCTTGAGGAGCTGCAGTACCAGATGGTGAGTTTGAGGGGGCGCAAGGCTGATCTAGACAGGGAAGATTTTGTAGTGCCAATCCTTCATTTCATCCAAGCTTTACTGAATAAGGAGGAAATACATATAAAATGATTTTGATAAAGGGTACCTGTGTACACAGTTTCTCTCTCCCAATCAAATTTTCCTCTTGTTGACTGATACTGCATATTTTCTCTTTCTCATTCTCTTCCAGTATCTTGCTCAACTCTGTAGTGCCAAAACCTCAACAGGAAAGGTGCTGTTGAAGCACCCTAGTTCAGCAAATCCCAGAAGAGATAGACATTGACATAAAGCTCTTCAGACAGAGACAAAATCCAGGTCTTCTCCTTCCTTGATGACAGCAGATTGCTAAGTAAGAGATGACTGCCATTATCATAGCCTCCCCTGCCTCCTTCTAGAGAGTTTCAAAGAAATAATGTCAGTATTCCACTTAACACTAGTTACCTATTCAAAACAAGTTCATACTTTCCAGATCTGTTGAGAAGCTTAGGCAGATGAATGTGTAGATTTCAAATGAATTATAAATAAGGTGTCAGTTTACTTAACTCTGAAATGCTTCAATGAGTACGAACCCAGATACCTAGAGAACTTCAAAGTTACCTACAGAACGTCAGTGTTCCTAGATTTAGGAGATCTGACAGTTGAAGTGATGTTTTCTAGATCAGTTTAGGATTTATGAAGCTAAATTCCATTTAAGTGTCATGTTAGATGCGTAAGTCTTTTCCTGGATTTCAGCCAGTGTCTTAGCTAGGAAACTATTTAGACTCGTGCTTTAATGGGTATCATACCGTGTGAAAGTTATCAGCACCCTGTAGAGCAGACTAAGTAAGCCAAGATCTCTCCGTTCCACAGATAAAGTTCTCTAACCTCCCAAAGACCTTTCACATTTACACTGATACATCCTAGGAGATTTTTCCCCTGGTTAAGTAATTTCCTTTGAAAAGATTATTTACAACATTTCTCTGATTAGTGGCAAGAGAAGAGCTAATTGCTGTATGTTAATGATGTATATCCATGTTTAAGAAAATGTTAATAGTTTATGAGTTGAGACAATAAGAAAGCTATAACAGGGAGAAAAAAGAGGTAGTTCGTAAATATCTAAAGCCAATTTCAGCATCTTCCATTTGCATGGCTCTGATGCATGAATATGTCAGTGATCTGCCCAGATATAAACTGTTATTCCTCTGAGAATGCTTTCAGTGACGCACTCCAAGAAATGCTATGCCTTCTCACAGATTTGTAAAGAAACTCTATTTACATTATTTCATTTCTGAGAAAGCACAGAGCTCCCTCCTTTGCAATGGGCTGTCCGGACATTGTTCTAAAGTGAATGTTAGTGAAGGAGTCTTGTGACATCATTCTTATATGGAGCTACAATTAGTCTGTCTGAAACTAACAACAATCTAGGTGAAAGAGACCAAAAATGAAGGGAAGACTTCCTATCAGTGAATTTGCCAAACATAACTGGGAGAACTACAGGGTATTCAGGAAAAAATGGTGAAAACTTGCTATTTTGCTAGCCTGCTGCTTTGCTAGACTTGTTAAAGACTAGCAGTGTCTTTGTCTACTAAAAAGAATGCTTTTATTGTCCGTACAGTTACACAGCATTTTGCAGTTGGCAGACAAACCTGCAATGATTGCACAGCACAGTGTGTGTGTGACACCTAGAGAACTGCCTTTTCTAAAGTTCTCAGTGTAAGACACCCAGAGTACAGAATTGTCTTCCTTTACAATAGGTCACTCAAGAAGATCTGCATCTGAGAGCAAGTATGTGATGACAAGAGAAAGGTCAAGCCAGCATTTGGGCACAGGAGAAGCAGGGTGTCTTCACACATAGTTTGTGTGTGGCAAGAAATGGTATCCTGGGAAGAAAATGGCTGTAGGACAGGCTGTAGATGTAGCTGTAGGAAAGCTACCTTTGCACGGCTGGGGCATCTTGTGGCTTACTCAGAACTTTTTGTGCTGGGGAAAACAATAATTTGTGAAGTCATAAACTGCTGTGCAGTTTAGGAGCTTCCAGTGTTTAGCGGGAAATGGTGAGGGAGATGGGAATGATAACTCTACATTTAGGGATGTAAATGCTACTAAAATTCCATTTTCCATATGTGAATTCTAACTAAAACCCAGATGCTGTTGCTCAGTGACACTGTCAAACTGTCAGCTGGTAAAGAGATTCCTGACTTTTGTTGCTATCTGTTTTAGAAAAGGCTGGCAGACAATGCCAGTAATGCAAATGTTGTTCATCACAGTGTCATAGTGTCATTAGTTCATTGTTTTTCTTTGATATTTGGAAAAGGGTAAATGTTATTTTTATCCCTCTGTAAATGGGAAGGGAATTGATTTCCTTTCTACTAAGACGTGGGAGATGTGATACTATTTGTGAAAATATTATTTTATGAAAGGTTGAAGTATTTACCTACCATTGTAACCTTGTATTTATAAATCCAAAACATATTTTGAATGCTGATTTATTCAGGATTCTGGAAAATTTCAACCATGTGATTTTATTAATCATTAATTAAACATTTTTGCAAATCATTTCAAATGAAAATTGATTGTGTCATTCTTTAGTGAAATGGCAATGAATTATCTTTGTCAAATTTTTAAACTTTGCCAGATTGTAAAGGACCTCTGAAACTTCTGGAGCTGAACTGAGGCCAATGTACTTAAAATATGTTTAAACAAGATCCAACTCCAGCAAGTTCTTCTCTAAGTGAAGCATCAAATTAGACTGTGATGAGACCACCAATAAATGCTTGGTGAGTGAGTGATTATCTGAATCTATATTTACAGTCATACTACAATCTAACATGATTTTTTTCTCCAATAATTATTGAGCGAATGATTACTGTATAGTATCATAGAAGTCAGATCCTCTGTCAGTTTTTGCAGATGGGTGATTTTTCCAAAAATCTTTGCTAAGAATTACTGAGGAATACTACATTAAAAACTGAGTGGCCTTTTTTTTTTTTTTTTTTTTTTTTTTTTCAAAATAAAGATTAAAAATTAGTTTGAAGTTCATAAAAATATTTTTTGCTTTTTATTTTGAAATCTCATTTTGAAACACAAAATGAAAAGGTCTGAAAATTCAGAAATTCTATAAATAAACATTTCTTCCATGTTTTAATCAAAATTACTGTTTGAGCTTGATTTATAAATACGATTAATAAAAAAAATTATTTGTTGCATTTGTTAGGCATACAAATAATTTTCCCCTTTTGCATTAAATACACTTAAAGGTTCATGAGTTTTATGTCCTTTGAAAATTTAAGATTAGATCAGTAATGCAAATTAGCTGATGTGCTCACAAGTACAAGGAGACAAAAGATCACAAGGTTTGTGAAGAATCCTTAGCAGTAGGGTAAATGACTCATGAAGCTTTTTATATCTCACTGAAGTCCTTTGTGGAATTCATGAGACAGAGCTGATGGTCTGAAGATTAAAATGGGTCACCTGAGATTTCTGGATCTTATTTAGAAGATAGCTAGTTTTGTGTCAATCTTTTTTGCATCCCTACTGCACTCGCTGCTTTCTTTATAATAATTACGGTTTCAATTAAGAAAGTTTAGCTTGATGAGCCCCCCTTGAATCAGAAAATATCCAGATTGGCAGTAAGGCATTTCAGAAGAAAAGCTTTCTTTATTTCTTGGCTGTCCCGCTTTCATTTTCCTTGATAGCATGAGTAGAGAGCATACGATTTACAGTTTATTTTATAAACTGACCATTGGCTTTTAAACATTTCCCTCCTTTTCATCCAACAAACTGTCAAGGAATCTGGGAAATATGCAGATAGTCAAAACTGGACTCAATGATGAAATGCAAAAAAGCCACCCACCACCAGCTGAAGGGTCCAGTGCTGAAGTATCCACCTGCCTTCCCATTCAGCAAGTCTATTCTAGTTTTGCAAGAGCCAAGCTGACACGTCCTCCTTGTATTTGAGAAACTCCAGGCTTTTTGTATGATTTATGGGATGATGTGTGAAGCAATAAATCTTTGCTACAGCTAAATGGAACTATGTAGTGTTTGTGTAACACTTTTAGTCAGTTCTGCTTGACCACATCTTTGTCAATTCTGAATTGCTGAACTCTGGAGCAATGGCTATATGGGGAAGTGTGACTGAAATAACACCAGGCTCCCTGTGCCACACATGGGGACTTTCCCATCTTCAGCTGTTTTCCAAAGAATTAGCACTGTTTGTATAAACAGAGGCACCAGAACTTGAGTTAACCTCTAACACTGTGACCTTATTTTGTATTTATAATATATAATAATAATTTATAATACAAAATAAGACTTGCTTGGCAGAAATGTCCATGAGCAATGCCCAGCTGAACTCTCCTTCTGGCAGAATATACTGCTGACTGAGCAAAAGGAGATCTGTGCTGGAATGGTAGCTGGGATGTTCTTACTGGTAGAGGGAGGGGAAAATCTCAATTAGGTTTACTATACCTGCCCTGGAGACAACAATTCTGTTGGCAGAAGGAATAAATGAAATAAAGGAAAACAACATCAAAAAGGCTATCTCAGAGTAATTAGTGTGAAAAATGAAGTATAGCTCTTGGTATGGCAAGAATATCTGCAAAACGAGATGTGTCTCTATTTAAGAAAAACTGTGTCATGTCAGCACTGAGACAGACAAAAGCAGTAACATGAGGATAAGGTGTATTTACAAAACCTATCTATAGACTGAGTCCTGCAAAAAACCTTGTAGATGGAAGAGAACAGATTGATGCAATAATGGAAAATGAGGCAGTCTGCTGGCTCCCAGCATAAGTATTAGACACAAACAGGGTTCTTAGAAAATAAATGGGAACTAACCTATACAGATATGCCGCATTTGGACTATGAGGATTTGTTGCTAAGGTAGTATAATAAGATGCAGATTTTAAGGGAAAAATAACCAGCACATTTTTGAAACCAGTAGGTTTTTAAATCTCACAGCTGGCAGAAGGCTACTGGGAGGTAATTATCACATTAGACAGTTGATATTTCTATTAATGTGACTGCACAACTCATCTGAAGAAAGCACAGGGATAGGGGTGCTTTATGGAATGGTACACGTGGGGAATGGAAAAGGCAGGGAACATGAAAGAGGAGATGAGTGTCACTTGAATAATGGATTGTACAAACGAAACCTTACATTAGAAATTCTATATGTTAGTACATATTTGAGGACTGTGGTTCTCTGTGAAGTTTCTTAATTCCAAAGGTTAAAAAGAAAAGCATATGTTTATTACATGAAAAGAAACCTTTAGGCAGAAATGTTCTATCAAATCACAAGAGTAAAACTGCAAGAAATGTAGTGACAAAGTCTTTGTCTAAAATGCAGGACAAAAATAAAGCTGCAAAAAACCATTTTCTGTCAAATTTTTAATTTTATTTTTATTTTTCCTAGGGAAATAATGAAATAATCTTTTGGTTGAGAAACTCCCATGTTGGTCTCCCCTGGAAACTTAGTATAGATACCTAACACAACTGTCCTCCTGAGCCAAACAAAGTCAGGAACCATCACAATGCATCACAACAGGACTCAACTGTCCGTTAGCATCTTTTACTACTGCTTGCTGCTTCCTCAACTGAGAAACTCGTTGTTACAGGAATACTTTATGTAGCTAATTCTGCCTGCTGCAGAATTTACTATTTTCTGCACTGCTTAGGTCAGGCAATCACAAGCACAAATACAGGTTGATTGAAGAATGTACTGAAAACAGGCCTGAGGAGAAGGACTTGAGGTTGTCGATCAATGAGAAACTCAATATGAGCTGACAGTGTATGTTTACAAGACAGAAAGTCAACCATATCCTGAGCTGCATCAAAAGAAGAGGGGAATAATTATTTCTCTTTACTGTGCTGTCCTAACACCCCACTTCCAGTCCTATGTTCAGCTCTGGGACCCTAGCATAAAAAGGATATGGACCTTCTGGAATGGATCCAGAGAAGGCCATGAAGATGATCAGAGGGCTGAAATACCTCTCCTATGAAGACAGACTGACACAGTTGGGGTTGTTCAGCCTTAAGAAAAGACTTCCAGAAGACCTCATTATGGCCTTCCAGTACTTCAAGGGGGCCTACAGGAAAGATGCAAAGGAATTCTTTACCAGGGAGTTTGATGATAGGACAAGGGACAATAATTTTAAATGGAGAGTAGACTTAGATTATATAGTCAGAAAAACTCTTTCCTCAGAGGGTGATAAGGTGCTGGCACAGGCTGCTTAGAGAGATGTCCTATCCCTGGAGGTGTTCAAGGCCAGTTTGAATGGGGCTCTGAGTGACTTGTTCTAGTGAGGAGTCCCAGCCCACTGCAGGGGGTTTTAAGGTACCTTCTAGCTCAAGCCATTCTATGGTTCTATGATTCCATGATGCCATGATCCTGTGATTCCACTTAAAGGAAGTGTGTCTTTGGAATCACCAGATATCCTCGCATCAGTCCTATCCAGTCCTTCAGTTATATACAAGTGGCCTTTTGTCCCTTGGAAACTTCTATGATTCTATGATTTTTATCCATTATGTGCAGATAATGCAGTTTTATCAATGACTTCCACAGTCTATGAGGCCATAAGTATTTATTATATTTCTTTTCTCATAATTATTACATTGAAGACAGTAGTTCTTACCAGAAACAATCCTTTCTCCAGTATTACTTATGTGTATAGGATTTGACAGGGATCTCTTGGAAAGAGTCCAGCGGAGGGCCACGAAGATGGTGAAGGGCCTGGAGCATCTCCCCTATGAGGAAAGGCTGAGTGAACTGGGTCTGTTCAGCCTTGAGAAAAGGAGACTGAGAGGGGACCTGATCCAGGTCTATAAATATCTAAGGTGTGGGGGGCAGAATGGCGAGGCCGGACTCTTTTCAGTGGTGAGTGGAGACAGGACAAGGGGAAACGGCCAGAAACTGGAGCATAGGAAGTTCCGCACAAACATGCGCAAGAACTTCTTTACAGTGAGGGTGACGGAGCACTGGAACAGGCTGCCCAGGGAGGTGGTGGAGTCTCCTTCTCTGGAGACGTTCAAGACCTGCCTGGATGCCTACCTGTGCTACCTGGTGTAGGGAACCTGCTTTGGCAGGGGGGTTGGACACGATGATCTCAGGAGGTCCCTTCCAACCCCTACAATTCTGTGATTCTGTGATTCTGTGATTTGCTGACTAGTTTTTCTTTATGTAATTTCAGATTGTGAACACCCCTTCAAACATTTTTACAGCAAGATAAAAACTGAGCCTAAATGTTTTAGAAATGAAGTCTAAATACTGGAGATTAAATCTGTCATTAGATACCTTAAAAGACTTGAAGAAGATATCTGAATACTGCACACTTTGTGCATCATACTTACGTTCATTACAATGTCTCTTCCTTTTTGGGTGAAGAACACTCACTCAAGCCAAGTGAGAGAAAACAAATTCCCAATTTAGAAACATGAAATATCATCTGAATAACTCAAGAGTTTTTGTTTACTGGAAAGGAGACTGAACTCATTATAGAGTGCCTCACACTCATGCAGACTTACCCATGGCAGAAAGCCCTACTAGCAAAGGTTAGTGAGGCAAAGTTTTCCTTCTGGGCCAGGCTGCCTGAATGTGCAGGCAGAGTACACATATGGTGATTACACTCACAGCTGCACTTTTGGTTCAGGCCCTGATCAATTAATTTCTCCAGCTCAGGCCATTCCTTCCCTGCCTTTGTGAGTAGAGATGGATTTTGACTGTGAGTGTTTTTCTCATACTCCTGATCCTCTAGTTGTTCAAGCTGGATTACCTGATACTGGACATCCTTGCTTTCTTCATGCATACATTCCTGGCTTTCCTTTTACTGAAAAATTTGTGCATGTGAGGTGATGGTGTGTATTCAAGTTTTGCCCCAGTTTCAGTAACAGCATCCCAAATGTGCCATCGATTCTGGAAGTAGAAAATGGTCCCAAGATTCTCCAATTCAGGTATATTTATGATATTATCTGAACCAAAATATTGCTTAATTTTAGCAGTATACAGAAGATCAAAATAAGAGAAAAATATTAAAAATTAGCTGGACAAATGTCTATTGTATTGAAAGATGTAGTAAATAGCTTAGCCACTGTGAAAACAGTCTGTGGCTTCCTGTGACTGCCCAAACAGGCTTGTGCTGTTTTCTTATCAAGTCTGACCACATGTGTTCCCTTAACCCGTAGGCTTCCTGACTATGTTGTTACCTACTATGAATGAATCAGCTTCAGAGAGTGATTCCTCAATGCCATGTTATATGAGGGCAGTCTTTGTGCCCATGCTGTTCAGAGACTAATTCCTTTACAATGTTTTATTCATACAGTGCACAAAGCTTAGCCTCCTCTCTACTGCAATTATTTGGCTTGTGTCTCTCAGTCCAGAGCGTCAAAAACAAAGTAAAATCTGTATTGCAACGCAGCAGAATGACGTCATGAAACTGAGGGCAGGTGTGAAATGTTTTGGGACAACATATGAGTCCATGTAAGAGGGTCTGAGAACGGAAAGGCTACTGCCTTGTACAGATGTCTTAAGAGTACCCATGAACTGAGGCCACAGAGTGAGCTATCTATTGGCTGTTGATAACCAATTTCTGTTCTACAGGGAGCTTCAGAGAAACTCAAGAAGTAGACAAGCACTTGTATATAATGGACAACCAAGCAAACCAGAGGGATCTGCTAAGTCTTTGATGGCACAGACTTCCGAAGTGATCAGTCCATAGTCTCCTAACCAGTGGCTCTACAATTGTTCTGTATATGTCTTACACATATGTTTGCTGGAGAATGGTTTATCCTGAAGTATTTGCTTTCTTATTTGTTTTCAGTTATAGTATAACCCGCATAACTCTAACATAAAAAACCCTTAATTGGGTTGCACCCAATATTCCACATCTGTCACGTGTCACGTGACTGAAATCTGATAATATCATCTTAACCTCTTAAGAGTACTTTTGAAAACATAGAAGTGGCATACTGCCAAGCTTCTAAGCATATCAGTTGTGATGAAAAGAATTATTTGACTAGGGACTAGGGGACTAGAAAATAAACCTTAAGAGTGAATTATCTAGGTCTGTTTCAGGGAACTCTGGAATGCATTTATTCAAAATGGAGATTTTTTCTTCCTTGGAAGCAACATCAACAAGTCAGCATATCAGATTTCCCAGTTTTAGTGCTCTTTTAGAAAATTCGGAAACTTGTTCCTTTGAAAAAGAACCAAATATGAGAAATTTACATTGAGCTGTGTTTTGACTAACCATACCTTAGGCCATAACCCAGGTTCTCATGCTAGCACTATAACATCAGTCACTTCTGTGACTTCATGTAGGTGATAGTCATAAGTGCAGACCTTACTTTTTCCTGGATTCTATGAGACTGAAGATCCATAATCTGTATACTATGGGACACAAGATAGTCTTAGATATCTGTCAGTTTGTAAGACTGAGAGAATTATATGGATACAAACTACCCACCTTTCAGGATCTCCCACTCACAACCTCTATGTTGCAGTTAGCAAGTGCTGGCATCAAAACTATCAGATATTCCAACCAACTGACACCACGTGTTTAAAAGCTTCATTCAGATTCAGAATCACAGTTAGCGAGGTTTGCCTCCTCCTTAGGAAGCACAATAAATTAAGACTTGAGAGAGTGCTAAAATAAAGGAAAAATACTGTGATGTAATCCAGCCTCCACTAATTAATGACAAAATTCCCACTGATGTCTGTAGAGATAGGGTTTCTCCACTCAGATGTTACCCACCTACTGTATCTAAGGAAACAGCTGGTAAAATCTTTGTCCCAGGCATATACTTCCTGTCTTCCAAATTAAGCTTATGAAGTGACTTATCCTTCTGGAGCTGTGTGACTCAGTTAATAAATACTTCCACTTCAATCCTGACAAATGTTTACTGTATCTGAAATTTTGTCTGTTAATTGTAGTTATAGCCTTTGCTCATACAAAAATCTCTTGCTTTCCTGTAGATCCTTGAATGTGACAACTAAAATAGATTATCAAAGCAATAATGGTATCACAGTGGGAAACCTAAATAATTAAATTACAGAAAGAAACTTTACTACATTGAATTCTGCAGAGAAATGAATATAGGTGAATATCTGTTGTATTTAGGAAGGAAATCTGTTAACTTGATCACAACATTCTACACATGAGTACTTATGAAGAGCTGAGGTTGTGTATATCATGACATCATCCCTACACTGGGGTGAGCTTGTGTCATACAGGGATTTCCCCTTCATGCTGAGGTTTCCCTGCAGGGGATGTAGTGACCAGCAGAAAGACAGAGCCAGGTCAGCTTCTGGTAGTGCCTCATCACCCATGAATGAATAAAAGAACATCCAAGAATAGAAGAGATGTAAAAATCTGGCTTCCATCTTCAACATGGTAATTTTCCAGTGAAAATATACTTTTAATAGCATTCACACAGAAACCGCAGAGTTAGATCATAACCTCACAATCTCATTAGATGGCAGTGTGTCAGCAGGACTGAAAGGAGAGTCACCAGCATCACCAGCTGAGCCCAATCTCGATCCCTTGTTTTAGCTTAGGATTTTTATTAGAGAGAAAAAAAAAAAAAAAAAAAAAAAGAAGAAAAAGAAAAAAAAAGATCCAAAGAAATGTTTAGCTCTGTTTCTAAGTGCTGAGGTTACATTATTGTCAGTGTAGTGTATTTTAACGTATAAAACAGAACCTAACATTCAGAACTAGATGATCATTGAACAGAGGGTGGACAATACAAGACAAATGGCTTAGTTGGGCTTTCCAGCATTTCTAAACCATGATCACATTGGCAAAGACAGGCATTGCTTTTTTAATATAAAATTTAGAGGAGTCTTAACACTTAAGAGTAACTGGCTGTTGTCAGGCTCATTTGAGATAGACTGCAGAGCTGTGCTGTAAATTCTGATATTTGCAGAACACACAGTAATAAAATGCATAAAAATGTTTATATGTCTTTATATATAGTCTGTATGGACTGATGAGATAAAGTTTTTTGGTGAAAAATCAATAGGTGCATTTACTTTGTATGCAGATATACTTTGTAAGTGTCACATGAAATCAGTAACACTTTTCAGTGACTGTAGAATTTAAGGAAGAGAAACAGTCCACTCCATCTATGCAAATCCAGATACAAAAGAAACTTAAAGTTCCTGTGTGTGACTTTCCCTACACAGGGGCTAGTTCATGCTGAAGAGTTTTGGACATCTATGTTTGCTCTGAAATATCTCCACATATTCCTCTTCCGTAAAGAGTTATCTATATTGTGTAGCAAAGTAAGTGGACAATCTCTAAATGTTCATTACAAAATGCTTAGAGAACTTCTAAATGACATCTACATAAAGGAAACTTTTCCTTCAGAAAAAGCAGTGATAGAACTGCTGACTTGATTTAATTGTCTAGTGATTAGAGGTCTTGTCCAGGAATGGAAAATCTGAGGCTTTGCCTCAATCTGAAGGATTTCAGTCTCTATTATGCAGCTGTTGCTACAGGGACAGATCCGAGCAAGGATTGGAAGGGGGTTCTTCCTCTGTCAAATGTCAGACAGTGAATATTCAAAAAGATGCACAGAAAAGAGGATACTACCAGCTATGGCTGGTGTAAACACACAGAATTTTTGTCACAGAGTTAACTAGATCAATCTATGCCCGTGACAGGGGGGGAGTAGACCCCTTGACCCTCCCCCCCCCCCCCCCCCCCCCCCCCCCCCCACACCATGGGAAGGAAAAGGGAAAAGGGGTAGGGAGATTGGAGCTGGGCTCAAGGGAGGAAAAGAACAGCGGCAACGATACATGGAGGAAAACTTATTTTACTAACTATGATATCAGAATGCAAGATAACACAATATAATACAGTCTAATTGAAATTGAGACTAATAAGTCAAAATAAGAGAGAGAGAGAGAGTTCCTGAGATGGCGTCAAACCTGAAAATCTTGGTACGGCTAGGAAAGCACCCTCCAACACCCACTGCAAGGCACTTCCCCACCCAGAAGGGCCAGATCCCATGACTTCCACAATGTACAGGGACATGTACTTGGAATTGGAGCATTAACACTTTAACTCCCAGTGCATTACATGATGTTATGAAACCAAAAACCAAAAATCACAAAACCATGACAATTTTTTAATTTTAGATTCTACTTGTGGCAGATTGTAGTAAATGGATTCAAAGAGCAGCAATTGTGTAGAAAGTAGTCCTTGGTGAGAAAGCTCTGCTTCCTGTTCTAGCAAGCACCAATCATTATAACCCTGGAAAACTGTTCTTTGTTTCTACAGCTCCTCATCCTTGTGTGTGAAGAGCAGACAACTTCATTTTCTCTTACTTTCCACTTTACAAAATTAATTACATTAAGATCTTGCTCTTTTTATCACAAAACAGGTTTTTCACTCCTTCAATCATTCAATCAATCCTGCACCTGCAGAGATGTAAACAATCCTCTGTGCGCTTGGGTAGCCAGATTTGCATGTTTTATCAGTGTTCTCAACAGTGGCATTAATACCCCATTCTCTTGAGCACATCCTAAGACAGCAAATACACTTTATTGTCTCTCTGCAATCAGCAAATACATCTTGATTTTCTTTTTATTTTGATTAGCTGGGCTTCTCTTCACAGGCAGTTCTGATTGTGAAATCAGGAGTTTAGGGGCTTTCTAGTCTTCGTGTCCCAGTGTCATGATGCCAAGAGCCAGATGACTTTGAAATGGGATTTTGGTTGCCAGATTCTCAGGGCAGCTCTGGTGTCCTTGCTGCCAGAGGATGAGGACTCCAGGACTTTCAGACAAGTGCATTTTTCAATGATGAAACTAATAATGCTGAATTTTATAGTCTGCCACACTTCTACTGCCATAATTCTACTTGATTTATGGGGACCTCAAATGATTGCATGGAATAACTTCTCATTGCACTGGTATTTGAAAAGTACTTTTTATTATAGGAGAAGGAAAAATATTACATAGGGGCATTTCCAACTGAGCCTTTAAGTATTTTTCAAGACTGTAGGTGGCCCAGCTTGAGTGGAGGGATTGGACAAGATGAACTCCAGAGATCCCTTTCGATTGCAACTATTCTGTGATACAGTGATATTGTGAACAATATATCCTAAATTTTTATGGCACAACTGAAACAAACAAACAAGTTAAACCTATGAGGCCAAACAAACAAGTCAAACCTATGAGGCCATCCACAAATTAAAGTAATAGATTGTTCAGCACTATGATGGGTCTCAAATTGTGCAGATGTTTCAGGAAAGTATGAGCAAGTTTGTTACTGGAGTGAACAGGGATGCTCACACTTTTTATGGCTAAAACAGCTGTCCTTTCTAATGAAGGCATACTTAATGGAATATGTGTGCCTAGTCTGATGGCAGCTAAGCCAGGAAGGAGAGCAGAATATGGGAAAGTGACCCTGAGATGACTGTCAGAGAAAGACTGTGAGAGAGTACCACTTGTCTGGGCAAAACATTACTGACTGTAACAGTGGGGAACAATCCAGTCTTGGCTAGGAGATCGATAACGTGATCTTAATAATAAGACTTTTCCATCTGTAATGTCTCTGATCTACATCTGGAGAAATTATAAATACACATTAGATGTAAAGCTGTTTTCTTCCAGACTTGCTTCTGTTTGTATTTTGGCTCGACGTTTCTCTGGCTCATGTTTTCAGAGCCCTTGATGAGGACTGGAGATGTTACACAGTAAACACTCAAGTACTGTCTGTGTAGAGTTTGGGCATCATCGGGGCATACACCAGGACACGCAATCTTGGAAATGTTCCTGGGGCTTCTGCAGATTTACACAGTAGGAATGTGCCTTTCAGTGGTCCCATGATCTTTTTCCAAGGGCTCAGCACACTGGAGAATAAGCCTTCCCAGAGCCATTGCAATCTTAGCTGTACCTAAGTGAAAATGTGAAAGAAAAAAAGACACTAATATACACTTTATTTTCAAATACTCGTTTGCCAGGATTCCTGTTTAAAATTTGCACTCGTTGTATTTCCTACGTCTGTCTGGCCAAGATCAAGAAATTAGTTGTCCTGCCCTTTCTCGAAAGAATGGTCCTTCCCAATTAAATCATAGCTGCTTCCTTCTAGGGCAGAGCACAGGGACTCAGAAGTCTCACTTGCCTCTATGTCTGCATCTTCCACTGCAACATGGGTTCTCTAATGAAAGCCTTCACAAAAGAGTGCTGCTAAATTCTTCAGAGGAATGGATTTATGTGTCTATCGAGGTGGATCTCTACTTGCTGCTGAGAATGAAGGATCTGGATTTGCCAAACTGTAATAGACCAATAGTGTCAGGCTGACAATGACAGGCACCTGAGCTCTGGGAATTGCGAAATGGTGAGAACCTTAGGATGTCTCTTAGATATTATTTGCATTACAGTCAGCAGCTGCAAGGGCCTGGGATAAATTGCAAATCAGACCTTAATTCACTGCTGCCTGTATCCCTGAAAATTTCCCCATCTTTTGCCAGTAGTTTTTGCATTGATGTATTTTTCACACTTAATAAACATGCTGTTTTAATTTTATTTAGTATGGCTTCATTGTGGCCCTGACTCAGGCCACATGTTTCGCTATGGAAAATAAAGATGTTGAAAAAACTGTCAGATATTTTGCTGAGAGAAAAAAAAACAAAACAACAACAGCAACAAAACAGTAAGATAATTGGACTAGAAATTAAAGGGCTAACTGCCTGTGATTCAACCCAGGCATGACTGAAAGAATCCTGGAAAGTATCGGCAGGAGTTATTATGAAGTGCATGATTATAAAGCAGGCATGGATTAAACAGCATTCCTCATACCTTAAACATCTGACACACTATGATCAGGAGCATCTTTTGTTTAACAGTGAGTACCTCAACAGTCATTGTGGGGCCCAATATTATTTAGCAGCTACATTAACAGCTTGGGCAATGGAACAGAGTGCACCCTCCACCCTACAAGTTTGCAAAGATTACAAAACAAGCAGTGAATCATCATAGATGTTCAGAAGAAAAATTGTCTGACGTAAACCTCGTGAAGTTCAGCTAAGGGTAAAGCCATCCTGCCACAGGGGAAGAATTATCCTGTACAGGCTGTAGGCTAACTGGTTAACAGTTAACACAGGCAGCTCTGCAGAGAAGGACATTGGGTCCCAATGGACAGAGCCAGGCTGTCCTAGGCTGGGCTTTGGGAAAAGTACTGACAGTGCATCAGCAAAGGGCCATAAAGATTGTGAAGGGACAGAAACATGTAGCAAATGAGGAGAGACAAAGAAGGAAACACAAAGTTTTTTGTCTTTTTTTTTTTTTTTTTTTTTTGTCTTTTTTTTTTTTTTAATGAAAAACCTGAATAGTGTTTTTTTAGCTAAATATGTTCACTTCTCATTCCTCACATGTGAGCCTTGTGGATTTCTTTCCACAGATGAGTTAATTATTGGAAATTAAAATGAAAAAGAGCAGAGCACTTGGTAGAAATGTGTCTGAAATTAGTAATTATTCATTTCTTTCTCTTTCCTTCCTTCTTTCCTTCTCTCTTCTTTCTTTATTTAGAATCATAGAATCATAAAGGTTGGAAAAGACCTCTAAGATCATCTAGTCCAATCATCTAGCTACCACCAATATTGTGCAGTACACCACATCACTTAGTGCCACATCTACATGTTTCTTGAACATCTCCAGGGACAGTGGCCCCACCACCTCCCTGGCCAGGCAGCCTGTGCCAGTGCTCAACCAGTCTTTTGGAGTAGTTTTTCCTAATATCCAACCTGAACCTTTCCTAGCACAACCTGAAGCCATTACCTCTCATCCTAACACATCCCAACACATAGCTATAACATAGCTAGTTACCTGGTAGAAGAGAGTGAAACCTGTCTCTCCACAGCCTTCTTACAATCTGTCTTCCTTTCTTTCTTTCATTCTTTTTTTTAAATCTCCTTCCCTCCTTCCCTCCTTCCCTCCTTCCTTCCTCCCTTCCTCCCTCCCTCCTTCCTTCCCTCTTTCCCCCTTCCTCCCTTCCTTCCTATATTATAGCACCTGATTTACACCAGCTCAGCTGGAGTTAAATATTAGGTACATTATATAGAAGCGTGTCATAAAACACAATTTCAAGCACCCTAGTCCATACTTACATCTAAACTTTAAATAGGATATGAAAATTAAGTGAAGTATTGGACACATTAGTTTGCTGTTAAAGCGCTCCATAGCAAGATTTTGGCCCATACTTTTGTGCACATTTTGAGCCAATCCCATGCATTAAATTATGAAGAACATGTTCCAGAAAATGTTCCAACGGCATAGACAAGACTGCACAGATGTAGCTTTCTATCTTCCTCCAATCCTACCTCAGCTGGCTTTTCACTCTTGGTTAATTCCTGTACACTTTACCACAGTGCATACAATGGAAAACTTCACTGTCAGGTAAAGACAGCATCCTCAAAGCATCATCTTATTCCACATACTCTATAACAGCAGGAAAATAAACCCCCCCCCCCTCATGAAAATTAAATCACAGCAGACCAGGTGGTAAAAGAATCTGAAAATGCTGTGTAGGATGGATACAGACTGCATGTGCCACTGTACATAAGCATAAGCAAAGTTTCTATATCTGTTTTTGTTGAGCATATCAGTTGGTATGAAATATCATATTGATCTTTCATACAATGAAAAAGAAGAAAAGCCAACACTGAAAATGCAGGGCTGAAATATGTCTTGATTTCAGGAAAAGATCGTGGAGAAGGGTGACAGTTTCAGTTCAACCTCTGAGCAGTACTGTGAGGTTTCAGTCTCACCTAAAAGCTCTAACACGGATTAGCAGCCATCCTTCCATTCTTCCTTTTGGAAGCAGCACTGATTGCAAAGCACTGTAACACCTTACAGATGTTTTATTGGTCACCACATTAAAATACTCTATTAGCTCAATAGGTCTACAAAACATAACAGTACAATACTTAGGCAGATTTACCCCCCTGAAAAGAAATTAAGGGAGTAATGCTCATGGTACATGATTATGGAATTAAGGGAGAAGTTAATTCTGTCTAAGGAGAGTCATGCAGTTAAAGGGCATTAATTTGTGCTAAATGAGGAAGTAAAGCATCTGCTTGCTTCTGTGAAGGCATGTTTTTATCTACAACTACACTGATAGCTTATGAATATATACAGTTTGCTTTATCATTAAAAAAAAAATCATAAATACAACAAAATTTAGCCAAATTCTTTATTGAGTATTTCTTTCAAGACAGAAATATAAAAGCACATCAGATGTTTCCTCTTAAACTTTGGTTTGCAGAATTAAGGCACTTTGAAGGCATGTTTTTTCTTAGTCCATGAGTAATTGTTTTCCAGCTTTCATTAACAAAGTAAACAATTTTTATGAGTACAAAATTAGTTATGGAAATGATATAATTTACAGACAAGTCCACATTAATACCAGACATTAGCAAAGCATGATTTGATATAAAAGTTTTTAGACCTAATCTCCTCTTTGTGACACCATTTTCCATGCACAGTTAATTGTTTGCATGCAGTTTATTTATCCACTTTAACACCAAAAGACATATTTAGGGAAAACTGGGAAAACACTTTAGAATCTCAGTATGTGTGTTGGTACATCATACCTTCAGCAAGAATTATTTTTCACATAAATAAAGTTCAATCTGGTCTCAAATACATTTTAGGAAGATCATAACATTTTTTCCCCCCCTTACTAAGAGCTCCCATTAGCCACATTTACCATATGACATTTGGATACGCAATGCAGAACAAAGAGATACACTGAATATAAGGCTTATTTCTTTGTTTAGAAAAGGTAATGTTATCCATTTCACTATGACATTAAAAACATGACAAAATCTGACTTATAAAGGACATACAATTCTACTGAACCAAAAGTGCTACGTAACACTCATATTTCCTTACAATACTCATTCTAAAAGTCACCTGAGGTGATTTTTTCTCTAGAAATGATCTGATTTCATTTATATTTCTTATTTAGTGGAAATAAAAATAATTAAAAAATATACATTCTGTATTGTTCCCTGCTGTTTTTGAATCCAATCCTGCAAACGTTTACTAACCGATTTAAGAGGGAATCCTGGCTCTACAGAAGTTGGAGGAAGTTCTTACGTCTTCAGCAGTTCCAGGATTCCTCCTTGCATAAAGCCTACTGTTAAGAGCATTTATAGCACCTCCAATGGAATACCCCTAGTGAGCATTATGCTGTTAGTAAGCATCTGCATTTTCACATCTTTTTGTGGATTCATGGTTCAGTTTACATTGTTATACAAAACACATTTTTTTCTAATGTTTTTTCTTTTTCTTTTTCTTTTTTTTTTTTAAAAAAAAAAAAAAAACATTTTCTCTTTCTCTCAAAGACCACACTGTTTATTTGTAATTCTGTGGATTCTATCTTGAAAAGCTTTTAAGAATAAGCTAGTCTTGTCCTCCTTCTTGCTGATCCCCCTAGAGAAAAAAAGAAAAAGAAAATATAATGTAATTATATGTAATATGTTACTGCATATGTATACGTTACTGTGTTTACTGATGAAAAGAGGAAAAAATGAAGCTTGACACTGAATCCCTGCTATGCTGGCAGCTAGGGAATTATAGTTGTCTCAGTTTCTCAATCAACCCAGATAATGTGGAATCCCTGTGTTACAAATCCCACAGTGGGGAATCCCACAGTGTCACTGTCTTGGTTACAGCTGGGACAGTTATTTTCTTCATAGTGTCTGGTATAATACTTTGGCTTTAGGAGAAAAACTGATGATAACACACCTAGATTTCAGGTTTTGCTGAGACAAGGAAGATTCAGATTTCAGTTTCTCTTAGTGACCTGACACCAAGAAGTCTGGGAAACACAAGGAACTGGGAGGGGACAGAACTGGGACAGCTGACCTGGAACTGGCCAAAGGGACATTTCATACTATATGATGTAATGCAAAAAAAAAAAAACAAACACGTATAAAACTGTGAGGAACTCGCCAGAGGGTGCACAGCCACTGCTTAGAGACTGGTTGGGCATCAGTTGGCGGGTGGCAAGAAATTGTGTTGAGCACCACTTCTTTTCTAAATATATATAAGTTATTATCATTACTTCTATTATTTCTCTTCCTTTTATGTTTTAGTAAATAGTTTTTATCTCAACTGTACTTTTTTTGTTGCTTTGTTTTTTTCCCTGATTATCTCCCCCACCTCACAGGGAGGTAGGAGTGAATTAACAGCTGTATGCTGAGCTGCCTTCTGGGTTAAAACACAACTGTCCTTTTCATAGTGCTAGACTCTAAACTTTGACAACTTTATTCTATTACAAAACAATACCTGACCAAAGCACATAATAAAAGTTCTTTCAGATAGAAAAACATATATGTATATAAAGCATGCATAAGTCATTTACCAAATTTTGCTAATTTTTCTCTTTTTTTTTTTTTAAGCAGAAATGCAACTCTTTCCTTTAGAACTCTGTTTTTTTAAGTTCCATCCTGTTTCACCTTAAACGTAGCAGGGGAAAATACTTGAAATATGCTAGAAGTTTTTAACATATGTTTTGCTTTTACCTTGTGTCCTCTTGTTTGCTTGTACTTTCCGTACAGGTGCTTCTAGAAAATAGAAATGTTTCAGTTAGAAGTTATTTGTAAGAGGTATAATTCATTATAAATGTTGGAAACCCATTGTAGACTTGTAACATCTGCTCTAAATGTTTTTAATGAATTAAGGATTTTGTTAGATTGACTCAATCA
The DNA here is from genome assembly GCF_019238085.1 of Lagopus leucura. NCBI lineage: Eukaryota > Metazoa > Chordata > Aves > Galliformes > Phasianidae > Lagopus > Lagopus leucura. The sequence continues at coordinate 8,922,794 of NW_024962262.1, forward strand.
CCTGAAAGATGAACGCTAATAATAAATACAGTTTACGCATTTCCACCATTTGTATTCATGCATAGAATTCTATCAATATTTCAAATAGATTTTTAAATTTTAGCGCTATGAACTGATCCATTATTCACACTGATCTTGTGTGGACATTTGCATGACATGGACATTGGCCAGGACATTTTACTCAGGCAAAAGCTATCTGATGCTGACAGCGAGGTGCGAATTCATATTAGTGTACTGCCCAGAACTTGATCTCAACTTTTGGCAGAGGAAGTTCAGGTCTGCTTGCAGAGCACTGCAAGACATTTCTTTAGGAATTATGTAAAAATGATACGGTTGAAATGCAGCTGTTGCAAGATGTTTGTTCACATGTCCAGTTGCACTTAGATGTGTGATGTGTAGCTTCACCGAGAGCCCACAGCATCACTTCATATTTACGGGTCAGCTGATGTTCTCAGAGACTTCTACTTTAAGGGGTATGGTGGAACAAAGCCCAACAAGGTACCATTCTCACTAACAGATACATCTATTTTCCAAAAGACTGATTCAATTCTATGGAGAGTTTTCCCTTTTTCTCATGAAATATTTTTTAAAACCAGGTGTCTTCTCAACAGAAGGAAAAACATTTCAGAAACTTAAGACAGCATGCTTCTATCACTGTCACAGGAATACGACTGTAGCAATTTTCCTTCTTTACATGAAGTACTTGTTTCTTCGTTTAACCAGCAGTTCTCTTTTCATCTTGAGGTATAAGGTTTGTAAATGTGTTGCCCTGAGATACAGGTTTTGCCTCTTTTAGCTGAGGCTAACTGGTGTGCATTTGTACCAAGTTCTTCAACATCCTGAAAATGAGAACGTGAAAATGAACGTGGCCTGTGTGAAGTAGTACATTTTCAGGTAAGGTCCCATGGTCAAAAGTCATACTTTTCAGGCAATAGTTGATTTCCCTGCATGCCTTGTACTTCTCAACACTGAACATAACAAATAACTGGTGTACCTTCAGCATTTAGTGTAAACTTCAAATTGTAAGAAGTATAAAACCGTATTATGTCTATGAGTTTGTAGTTCAAATACATTGTTACTCTGCATCATGAGAATTAGATTTAGAAAAGTACCTTCATACTAATCCAAAAGAAACACAAAGCAAAGTACTTTTTAATTAAAAAAAAAAAAAAAGAAAAAAAAAAGATTGTTAGACTTAAAGAATTAATTCTTGGCATATACCCAGGCTGAAGCCATTAGTTGGGTCCTCAGGTTGGACTCCAATTCCATTCAGCTTTTTAAAAATGATGAACTTCCCTCACTTAACAATAGGATGAAATTGACATTTACACTCATGCCCAGAGATTGCAGTCCTTCCACCCCGCTCTTTTACTAAGTTGAGAACCCAACAGATCATATTAACATTGACACGAAATATCTCATGTTAAAAACAACTCACGTGGTCTTCTTCTGGATGTGCTGCTTAGAGAAAGGTGCATGTTCCTTCAAATGTTTTACCTATGCTTTGTGGTTTAGATATTTCCTCTTGTCTACTATGCCTGCCAAATCTTTTGGTTACTTTCAGACACAAGATAAGCCTCAACATTTTTCTCTGTAATGTTAAAGAATTTTTTTTCCAAAACAAACATAAAAACTCTTTCAGCTAAAATATTGACTTCAGACCTAAGTAATTTTTATGAATAAATAAATACTATAATTCTGCACCTAGAATGATTACTTCAGACATAGGAGGCCTTAGTGATATTGGATTTTTAGACAAACTAACCTTCCAAATGGACTTTCTTGATTTCTCTCTCGATAATCTGTGGTTCTCCCTCAATTACTTTAGTAACCTTGGTGTACTCAGTTCCAGCTATGATAAGCATTAAAAACAAGTTAAATCTGGGATAGCACAGAAAACTTCAGTGGAAAGAATGCCATTTTGGGAGTAGGTGTATGCAGGCCACAGTAATCATGCTGTAAAGTCCTGCTGATATTCTTGGCCCTGATACAGGTGATTCCCTCTCTAGAGCTGGAAATCATTCATCACAATCTTGGCTTTTAGGATGTTCCAGCACAGACTGCCAGTTATAATTAGCAGTACTGTACATCATACAAGTTGAATTAAAGCCCATCTTTTAATTTAGAGGGAATGCATCTATTTTTGTCTGGATTCAGATTTAAGTACTTTAGAAATTTTCAGTAAAACAAGAAATTTGATGTAGACAAGAAAGTCATAAAATATTACTGCTATTATCACCAACAGCCAGAAAGTATTGTGTGTATCCACTTTTTTTGGCTGAATGTATGGTAAGATATTGTCATGGTAGCTAAGGGCAGCTGACTGGACGGTAAATCATGGAAAAGATAGAAAAAAATCAGATTAAACAACAGCTTGAAATCTGCCTGTATGGTTCATTCTGCCAAGCAGGATGCTTATGCAATCTAACATATAATAGCAAGGAAAAATAGCAAGAATTCAAGAGACAGTATTGTCTTTACTAAATTTACTCCAAGTAAATTATTTCTCACTTTTCACATCTATGGGTCCCTGTAAGATATACAGATTGTGTGTATTTAGTTGTATACCTCTGTAGTGGAAGATTTTGCACGTTTCTGGGATAAATTTATACACACTCTTCATAGACTGTTTGGGACCAATAGAACATAGTTTGATATACTTTTTCTCATTTTCAATTTTCACTTAAATAGTCACCACTGAAATAGGCATCTGCAGAGAATAACTCATAGTTGGGATGCTTAGGATAGGGTACAATGGAAATATCCTCAGGAATTTCATCTCTCTCTCCAATGACTGTTGACTAATCCTGGCTAGAGCAGTAAAACTAAGATCTGGCTCTCTAAAAGACCAAAGATTAATATAGTAATCAGTATTCATGATCATATCTTGGTTTGTCTGTAGGACTAGTTGCATTATCAGCTAGCATGGTTTTGTTTGATGGAAAATTACTGTCTTTCAGCCATCACTAAGTTTTTACCTGATGTTTAATTCAAGTACACAGAATGGTGCTTGCAAAGGGCTACTAGATTTACTTCTGTGAACACATAGTTGAACTGTCAGCTAATTCAGTGGTATTCAAGTTACTAAATTATTATAAAGTGAACATAAAATTAATTGGATTCAGCTAATTTGTGCTAGGAGAAATATTCGTGAACATGGTTGAACTTCTCACCTTCACTAAAAACACAATACTTGAATTCTCTGTTTTATTCTCCATTGCTATTATAGATTGTTATTTTAGTCTATATATTAAGCAGAGAACATTCCCAATTGAATAGATAAGAATTAATTTCATAAGCACAAGTTCTTTCATCAGTTTTCTACAGCTACTGGTTATATACTGCCAAGACTGTTAGAATCAGAAGAGCAAGAAGGAAAGGAAACCATTCCTTGGAATGCTATATTTGAAAAGAATTAAAGTTAATGCCTCCATATTCATCACCTGTAAGCACTGAAAGAGGGATGATCAACATGCCTTTGATTATTTACATGAGGGCAATGAACATTCATTTCTGGATAACTGATGAGGAAGATACATTTGGCCTATTACAATACTTTGGATTTCATAACCATTTTCCACATATTTAAATCTGCTGATCAAAAGAGTTCACAGCTAGTGGAATAAATCTTCATTGCTCTCCTAGGTTTTTATTAGACATCTTTTTAAAGACTGAGAAAAAAAAAGAAAAAAAATTTTTGTGATTGATAACATATCAAAATAGTTTAATCAAAATTTGGCACTTTGTCAGATATCTGACACAGCATTGCACTTTTTCTTTTTTTTCTTGTATTAAAATTTCACTTCCATTAGGTCAGTCTTTAAAAAATGTTGAGCTGAACATTTCTGAGAGAGGTTTCAGTTGTCATAACCTGTTGCAAAAAGGTTAGTTGTAATACACCGAATTACCTCCCTGCAGAAGTCTTTTGATTTCTTCATCTTCAAGTAAATGACCATCACCTTCAATAAATTTGGTCACCTTGGTAACCTCTGACAGGATACAGGTTATGGCAAAAAATTGATTGACAGAAAATACATGACAATCATACAACAGCACATAATCAAATGTATCATGTTACAGAATTCTGTTGAATTACAAATGTCATCTGTGATGATATTAAGCTCCATGCAAAACACTGGAAACACCATTTTTCATGACAAGGATAGCTTACTATATATTACAGGAGATCAGATTTGGACATTTCTTAGTTTCCAAGGCTTAATCTCTGATTTTGTTCTATCAGCACATTTGAAGAAAACAAAATACACATTCAGTTATTACTTAACTAATATCGTGCTGGTTTTCTGTGTTCTATTTATTTACTTCTTTTAAAGAAGATAAGGATACTAACCTTCCTCAAGCAATCTCTTCAAATTTTCTTCATTGTCTGAACCACCTGCAGTAATTCTGGTATATTTTATTTCTGGACCTGAAACAAAGATGTATAAAACAGGGACTTTAACTGTAATGTGTAACAGAACTATCGTTGAAGATTTTTAATAAATATTAAAGCTTGTGTTTGTTTTTTTTTTTATTTGTTTGTTTTTGTTTGCTTGTTTGTTTTTCTTATTTAAACCCCACTCTGTTTCTATCTTTAATGTGTTTTAATCTGCTTCTATGGTGGTTTTATCCTTCACTGTGTTCCAAACTGAAATGAAAGAGAGTTACAACTACAGTTTACAGCTATTCAGACAAGTAGTTCAACAAATTTAGCATAGTAAACATCTGCTCACATTCTGGAAGAAAGGCACAGTTTTAATCACACTGCTGTATAAGGTCGGTATTTCCTCAGTGAAAAATGGTCTGAGACCACTGTTGTAATGAAACAAGAAAATATGATTTTCTTTTCCAGAAATATTCTCTCTTGAGAAATGGGCATATTAAAAAATATCTTTTTTTTTTCATTTTTATTTTTGTTTAATTCCATTATATGTAAGTAGTTGCATTAGAATAACTTCTCCTATTTCCTCTTTCTCTCCTGCTTGAATGACATCTCAAATTGTCATACATAAACTCAATCTGAATACCTTCTGCTAAATCAATACATTCCTTTAACACTGTCTTTCCCTTGCAGCTTTTCATGCAGACAGTATTTTTGCTATGGTGTTAAAACTGAATCTATTCAAGGGGATCAAATATGTTAGCAAATAATTTATACTGTAGTTATACTATACTACATACTAATTTATACTATACACTATGCCTCACTCCACTCATTTCAATTTCTGTATAGATTCTAGAATTCCTAAACATAAAATCTGCACTGTAGGTCAAATGTAACTGAAATTTGTAAAGGAAAGATTGAAATTTACAGTTGAAAAAGATCAAGGAAAAGATGCTCATCAGTTCTATTCTACATTAGGACTAAACAACTGTCTGCCTTGTAGGTGTTAGAAAAATATAGACTCCCCTCACACAGAAACAAAGGATTATTATAGTCATTATTTCTGAAATAAGTGTCAAGAAATCCTGAGATGTAATGCAAAAGCAAGCAAGGTCTAGTACTGACAAAATGAAGACTAGCTGGAGATATAAAAATAACTCGAAAATGCATATATATGCATACCCCAAAAATTAATCCTAAAATAAGATAGACTAAAAATAATTCAGAGTAACAGTCCCATCCTGAAACGGTAGTTAGAATCCAAGAAAAATGAGAAAAGATGAGTTTCTGTGTTTTTGCATGCAAGATGTTGTAACTCTTTCTGTACATGTATATGTAGCAGACACAGAAAAAAATTGAGCATACACAGTGACAAATAGCAGGAATAACATTTCCTCTCCAGGAAATGCAATTTAGGCATTAGTACAGGACTTAAGCAGTGTTATTTCAGTATGTAATAGAGAACTTCACTGAACAGCTCAGCATGAGTTACCTTGAATAATTCTTTCTTCTGTTACTTTTTTCTCTGTCACTTCCACAGGTCGCCCATCAATGATTTTGGTGTACGTTTTAATAATTGGTTCTATGAGGATTTTTAAAGTGAAGATATTAATAAATTGATGAGCAATGTTTGAAGTGCTGCTTTTGAGAAACTGAAACTTAATGAAGCACACTAGGAATTACAATATATATATATTTATTTATTTTTTTTAAGTCAGATTGCTCTCAGTAGACCAGAAACTGAGTTTCCCCCAGATGTAGAATGGGCACATGCTATTTTCTTTGAAACACTCCTAGACATAAAATCCTCAAAGTCCCTAGCAAAGCAGGAAAAAAAACAGTCAATTTCTTTGTCTGACAAAGCTGTCCTTCTATACAAAAATTACATCCTAAACAGTTCTTAACTTAAGCAGGTATCATGTCAGCATGCAGAGAGAGCATTTCTAACACTATCTTGGCTGTAAGAGTTACAGCTAGACAGATAAAAAGACAAAACACTTCTGAAATGCGTGAGAAGTGAGAATGAAATCATACAATCCAATACAGTAATTCTCCTTAAAAACTGGTCAGTTGTCCAACATGAATAATTTTCATCCAAACAAAAACTGATGGGGAACAGATAATGTTTCAAATTTCATCTAATACAAATTGAGTTGCTGAAAGCATACCAACCTCCATGAATCACTTTAGTTATTGTCTCTCCCTCCCTGACTATTTTGAACTCAGGTTCTCCTTCAATTATTTTAGTGAGCTGTGTAATAGATGGGTCTGTGACATAAGGAAAAAACAGCATGTTATGAATAGCCATAAAAATATGCACGGTATTCCCCAGGGCTGAGATTAAGTTATCATTACCATTCCTACCCAAAATAAGCCAGATGACCATAAAAGAGTCTTTTTAAAATCTGAGTAGGCATCTGCAGCTGTGGCTGCACAATCCTGCACTTCCTTCCATACTACCTCAAATTTAGACCTTACTGCACATTTACTGTTTAGAAATATTTCTTACTTCTGTGCATTGGGCATTTTTAATATCTGACAAGACTTGGGCAAAAAGACTGTCAGCAGAAGAAGGAAAGCATACATACTGGTAAAATACCTATTCTGACACATTGCTAGAATCTTACAGCTATTGCTTTGATAATCATCAGCGTGTAAAGTATTGAAAACTTGGAAATGACTGAAGAGAAAAATGTTCATCGTGTTATTTCCTACCAACTCTACAGATACCCAAAAGGAAACTGGGTCTTTAAATTAATTCAGATTGTTTATTTATTATTTCTTTATTTACGAATGGCTGATTCCTTTTTTGTTGTTTTTATGTTTTCTAAAGCTAGCCAGACCTCAGCTGTGGTCATACAGTGTAAAGAAAAATTAAGGTAAAATTCAGAGCTCAACCAGAGAGGCTGCAAAGGTATTTGTCAGCAAGACCAGCTACCATCCTCTGAGATTCATGGGAGATGTCATCTTGATATCAATGGCCAAAGCAAATAATTTGGTAAACTCTTATCTTGTGAAATCCATGGAGACCACATTGATAAAATGTGCCTCTGCATGACAGGATGCTGGGATTAATTTGTTAGGACTGGGTTTCAACAGATTTAACTCCTGAGATCTCTTTTAAACTTCCTTATGTAGAGACAATGACTCACAACACCACCAGAAATCACTAAGATTGCAAGTGGCAAACAGCAAGCTGTAAAATGACTGATTGATTTTTTGTTTGTTTGTTTTAATGAAATCTCCCTGCCATGATTTTCTGCTGGAACATACAGACATTATGTTGCAAAATATAACGTGCAACTTTTTACACAGACAACTGTAGGCATATGTGGTTCTGATGGGAGCTCCTACTCATTGCTGTTATTGCAAGCAAGCTAAAAAGGGCCTGAACCAACTCTCCTGGGACTACATCTGAGTCATCATTAGGCAGATTCTGTTGGCCAGAGATCATTCTTTGGATAGTATCTCAAAACAGGAATACTGTACTGGCAGCGGTAAGGAGTGACAGTTCAATGCTCATTAACATGTGAAAATATTTTATGCCTCTTTGGCAAATAGCACTTAGTTGTACATTCGCAGAGAAGTGCTCGGACATTTCATTTTTTTCCTTATTTTTTTCCTCATCTTTCAAACTATACTAAATTACCAAAACTATCTGCTCCAGTTTCGGATTTAATATAGAAGAGCAGGTACCTCCAGAAGGTAATTCACCTTCATCTTATGAAGATCTCTAAAATATTTTGGTCAAATTACAATATATGGAATCAATTTCATGTTTCTTTTGCTCTGTAGCTCTGATTTCATAACAGAGACGAGGAAACAAGCGTTAGCATATACATATATAAATATATAAGATAGTATCTAATGCTAGGTGGGACAAAACACAGAACAAAAAAAACTCATCACTTCTGGTGGATGGGAGCCTTCACAGAAACAATGGCTAATCAGTTTGCATGAGCATTCTGCAAGGTATTCTGACTGCCTTTGTTCTCAGTTGAGCTCCACCAGATTCCTTTTGAGCGTTTACATTTCAGAAGGAAACTGGAGCAAATAAGCATGGTCACCGGTTTAGTGAAACTAAGGGATGTTTTATTTACGCTATGAATTACAAGTGTTTCTAATAGTTATGGCCCCACTTTTTGTTCTCTACAGTCACACCACTTATCTATTCTTTAAAACATGCTTTTGATTTGAGACAAACAGTTTGGCTGTCTTTTCCAGGCATTTGACAGATATTGGTATTTAGAACTGATTGAAATCTATAAAGAAATTAACTATTGCTTTTAATGTTTGGTTAGTTGGTTGCACTTCAATGTGTAACAAATCTTTTAAAATAACTACTTCAATACAAAAACATGAAAAATGTTTCAATTGCAGAATCCAATTTTCTTTATACTTTAAGTATAGTAATACTTATATAAAGTAGAGTAACATTAAGGCGTTTAAAAGGCACGCTTTTTAAAAAACGTTGTATTAAACAATGTGTTTTTAAAATGCCCATGGGAAAAAAAAATCCATCTGGGGAGAATAACTGTGAGAAATCTTTTCATACAAAACATTTCAGCCAGTTCTAATCACAATATTTGTATCTTTGCTTTTCCAGCAAAGTACTGAACAACCTGGAGTTGTTAAGTACAAAATACATTCAGTTAAATAAATACAATATATATTCTGTATATATACATATTTGAACATATACAGATATATATATTGGAAGGCCCTGTTTACCTTCCTTTCTGACGATAGGCTGCACGTTGCTTTCAATTATGTTAATTTCTGAAAGTATAGAAAATGGAATATAAAACACATTCCATTCTTAATGATAACTCTTGATGGTCATAATTCACATCTGGTCATAAAGATGTGAATAACGTTACACATATTAACAGTAGGTAAACTAACTTGAAATGCCTCAGAGTATGGATCTCAGTTCTATTTACTAAATGGTGGTATATACTGTAGACAGTCTTCTAATGTGCTATTTTCTTTTGTTTGTGCCTCATAAAACCCACTGGTCATGAAATAACATAAGATAAATAATAATACTGTCTCATACAATCCTCTTTATAAGAATCTATACTATTTCCCAGCATACCTTAACTTTGAATTTTGCCCATTTTTTTTCTTAAAGAGCTCAAGTAGTAAACAGAGGAGACCCTCTAACACTGAGAGCTATTCTTGCATTTCACAGAAAATAGTGTGATACTCATAGGTATCAGTTTGCCCCTCTACAACTAAAACAGACATGTGTTTATAAAACATTGCTGACAGATCTGACTCACAGCCATTTCTACAAACCTTCACTTTAGAGGTCACAGCCATGTTGAACTAAATCAACAGTTATACAACTTTCTTAATGCTCGACATTGAAATTCCTTGCTCCAGCTCATAGACATGGCTTCTTGTGCTACTATCAATGGCTGTGAAATACATATTCCATTTTGTTGTTGTTGTTGTTCCAAGAGCCTTTAAAATTCAGTATATTCATCCTAGAGTTACAAACTCTCATGTGATGTTCTCCATTTCTACTGAGAAATGTGGGTAGTCCTGCAGAAATTTAATCTGCGTAACTTCACATTCTGATACAAACTGATGTGTATGAGGAACAGCTGAGACTCCTGATTTGCTTAGCCCAGAGCAGAGGAGCTGAGAGGAGGCCTGACAGCGGCTGCAGCTCCTCACAGGGAGCAGAGGAGCAGCGCTGAGCTCTGCTCTGTGTGATAGCAACAGAGCGGAGGGCATGGAACAGCCTGCCCAGGGCTGCGGGCACAGCACCAAGCCTGACAAAGATCAGGAAGCATTTGGACAACGCTCTCAGACAAAAGATTTGAATTTCAGGTGGTGCTGCGTACAGGCCAGGACTCAATGCTCCTGTGTGGGTACCTTCCAACTTCAGATATTCTGTGATTTTATGGTTTTATAATGCTTTCTGTGCAGATAGTAAAAGCAAACCCTTAGAAAGGCTATGAGAGAGCAAGAAAGTTTCCTTTTTCATATTTATTCCTCATAGAGGAAATGTTTGAAGCAGCTGGTTCTATAAAGACTCATATTTGCATGTATGGAAAACAGGTGGAAAAGGTCCACTGTCTCACTGGAAGCATTTGTGAAAATGAAAGCATATCAAATGTAGAGTTGGTCAATGCGACATCTTTCAGAGCTTCTGAAGCCATACGACTTCTGTGCAACAAGCACTGAACTTCAGCTAGAAAGTGGAAAAAAAAGTCTTTTCCATATGTGTCTTGTCTGCTCCAGTCTGAGAAGCTTAGTTTAGGGATTCTTCCCTGTCATCTTGAAAGGGATAAAAGTGTATACAGCTACATGCAATAGCCAAAAACATTTGAGTCTTTCTTTTCCTGGGCTTCATTGGCCAACCTTATCTTGCCAGAAATTGCTTACTTATCGATTGAAAAAAAAATGAAAAAATAAAAAAAGAAATCTACAATCCAGATTGAAACTGGTAACATTAAAAAGCAATCTCAAACCCATCTGTTAATATTTAAAATTAACTTACTGTAAAACGTCAGTGGAATCTCTTTGAAGGTACTGTCACGAACAAACTATAAATACAGAAAAGTATGTTTAAAAGAGCACTTGCATTTCCATTTTCTAAAGATTGTACACAGAAATCGCTGGTTAACTGATCAAAAAGTCAGGCTACTCTATTTGACTATGTCCTCTCATTCATGACTGAAAGTGAACATAGGCTCAAGAGAATAAGACAGATCCCTATTTTTCTCCATAGGCTTTGAGGTTAATGAGTTGAACGAGTTACTTGCTTGATATTTCAAAGACAGGTTGCCTTAAGGACTTGGAATTTACCTATGCTGATGTAGTGATAAAGTGTACCTGAAGCAAACAGTATATTTGGGCCAGTTCACACTGGAGTTGCCTATGTGCAAATATTCTGCAATTACTTGGTGATGAAAAACATAACTTCTAACTGTTGCATGCATTGTATAATTCAAGATTACACTTGGGAGACTGGGAGCAACTATTACGTGTTGCATTCTGAAGAAGCAGAGCCAAAGAACCATTTCTGAGTGATAATGCAAGTGATTTTGCAGATCCTGCCAAAAGGACAATGGGGACAGACATTATTATAAGAATACCTTGATTTGAATATACTTGATCAGCTTCTTCAGGATTGTGAGCAACTGATCATTTCCGACAGGCAGATCTGAAAAGAAGAAATAAGCATGTAAGAGGACACATGTGCATATGTTTTATTTCCATTTGGAGTAGCAAGGATATGTAAGGATTTTCATTAATTCATAAAAGCATGTATTTGTACATACACATTCTTCTGTATTGAGAGAGAGATAACCCAAGACATCTTATCTTCCATATACTAGACTTTCATAACAGTTCAAAGAGTTGCCATGGTTTCAGACAACACATAGAATAAACAGTGATGTACACTTTTTGTTTTGTATTCCACATAGAAATTGTCTTTTTAAAGGAAGTAACTTTTTACAGTTACTGCACATAAGATACAGATTCAGAAATGCATGTAAATTCCATGAACTAATACTCACCTGCTGGATATAGGAGTTTATCAATAACATGAATTACACCATTGGTTGCCATGAGATCAGGTTCTCTTGACTTCAGTTCATTAACCAGAAGAGTATCATTCACCTGGTAAAGAACAGAAGTTATCAATGATATTAAAAAATAAATTTAAAAAATAAAAAATAAACCCCTTAATGCTACATTCTGAGAAATATCACACAAAATATCAAAATATAGACATTGAATGTCAAATCTCCATTACAAGATTGTATTAGAAAGAGTTCTTTTTCATGACTTAACTGTTTTCAAGTACAGTTTTCCTCCTTGGATAGTTTTAAGGATGTTTGTCACACCAGGCTCAAAGCCACTTCCAATGAAAACTCCTTGTGTCAGGTGGTAAAGGAGAATGTTCCTGAGAGCATTTTTGTCTCCTATTTAAATTGAAAAATAAGAAATACAAGTAAGAGATTTTCTAATTATGCTCCACAAAACCATTAAATTCAGAAACACTAAGCAGTCTACAGTATCAAGTATCATCAAGATACTAGATAAACTGCTACTTTAACATCCTTGCAATTAAAGGGAACTATATCTGACAGTGTTGGCACTGAAATAAATGTAAATATTCTCTTAAGTAACACCCTTCCAGGATGAATGGGGATAACTCATAGCTCACTATACACACATTTTCTATCTTGGGCAGGACAAAGTTGCAGGCAGATTAGAAGAATGTCATGTGGAGTATGATCCTTTGCTGGTCTTACATACTGTGAGAGGGAGAGAAGTTGAGAAAAACAACCCCATTCTGGGAGTGATTTCCTTATTTCATAGGTTTCATTTCTATTTGGGAAGAAAAGAAAAAAAAGCCAACATTTCCAAGACTAGCAAAGGAAATGGATTCTGGAATCCAAGGTAGTATCATGACAGCCCTCTGGAGCTCCACATCTATGGAAACAAAGGATGAGCTGTAGGAATATCCACAAGACCAAGCAGGACAGATTTAAAACATAATATTACATGGAATATTGTCTAATATTGATTATTCTTCCTAAAAGTTTCAGCTTCAATGAAACTGAGAGATTATAACTTTTCCTAGTTTCTTTTTCAGTGAGCATTTCCCTTTCTCTGCTTTTGCTGATTGCTTATACCACTGCAATTCACTTTACTGCTGAAGTTCAATTAAATGCTTCTTTTCTACCTTCTAAAATCAGTGCCAAATTTATGTGACTGAATCTTCAATAGATAGAATAAAATTATATACAGAGCCTAAGCATGGCCATTTGAAAGCTTGTTTTACTAGATTTCTTTTGCTCTTTGACACAATGGTCATTGAATAAAAATAATCTTTGTTCTGTATCTTTCTTACAGATAAATATTTTTATATTCCTTTAAAGAAAATTTATTTTAAAGTTTAAATTTTACATAAAAAATAACACTGTATTTTTAAAAAAAAGACAAGATAAAGTTCCAGAAATCAATCTGACTCTAAAAAATGGACTTTAAGCTGTAAAAACAATAGGGTAAAACTAAAATTTTAACTGCAAATGAAATTAAGTATAAACTACATCACAATGGTAGGAAAAGCCAGTACATAAAAGTCCTTGAAAAGCAGAATGGACACACGGTTTTCTAGATTGTCAAAATGATTTGAAAGAATGCAGGCCTGGGCTGCAACATGAAGTAGTTAGTTGTGACAAAACAGGCCTCCATTTCTTTTGTTTCTTTTGCAAGCACACCCAGTCTTAAAAATAGAACCATAGTGTTCATCTAGTTGGTTAAGTTCAAGCTTCTTTTGATTTTATGGCTCTTTAATGACATTCATTTAGGTTATCTGTTAGTTTATTGTTACTAAACACACACCACACCAGAAGGTAATTTATACCAGAGTCATAATTTTAAATTACTAAGAGGGAATTCAAATTTACAATGCCTCGTTAGTGAGCTAATGGCTGCACAGAGCTGGGTTATGCTAGGGCAGTTACTTATCAGTGCTCTAAGCTGGACTCTCAGAAGTTATTAAGGATTCATGGGATTTTGTTTCAAGTCTTTGAACCTTAACTTAAAAAGTACAGGAGCAGAAAATGTGGCTGCTCTTCTGGATGTTGAATTCAGGGCAACTGCTATTCCTGCACTAGTACAGCAAGCCAAATTCACATTCCCTCATATAAAGTAAAAGATAATATGTCAACAAATGAGGATAATTTAATGTTGAATGTTTTTTCCCTAAAAAGATATTTTCTCTATCACTGAAGAAAAAACTAATTTAGAGAAGTCCTGTAGCTTGTTTATGCAAAAGGTTATCTGCTTTATCAGACATCAAAAAAATCAGACATCTAGGAAATACACTAGCTATTTTTCCCATTAGTTTTTCCATAATTGCTTATACTTGTAGTTTTCTTCTGTTACTTACTTATCAATACAGCCTTATCATCATCGGTCAAACCTTTGAAGGCATCATTAGTTGGAACAAACAGAGTCCATGCTCCAGGCCGTGACAGAACATCATCTAAATCTGCAGCTTTCACCAGGCTGAGGAAAACACTGTTTAAAGCAAACAAACAAACCACAAATATGTTATAACTATACTTAGGTCTGGGCACTTAGTTCCTTCATTTCTTCTGAGAGACCATCAATTTTCGAACAATCCCACTATTTCCCAGGAATCAAGACAGTGGTGGACCAAAAAAAAAAAAAAGAAAAGAAAAAAAAGAAAAGAAAGAAGAGAAAAAAAAGGCTGTCTTAAGAGTAGCAGACTGAGAAGGAAAAAAAAAAAAGGCTTTGAAAAGTAAAAATATTGTCAGTATGGATCAGAGCAGAGCTGAGGGAATAAACAAATCTGCAGATCAAAGACATGAAGGGAGGATTAGAATTGCTCTCTGAAGGCAGTTGCTCTCTGGAGGATCAGGATATCTGAAGACAGGGGACAGGAAATACAGACTGGTGATGTATGAGTCTCATTCTGCACCAATATGGAACAGTATCACTGGGTAACTAAACCTCCACACTCTGCTACATTTATAGCTCTCAATGTGTCATCCACTCCCTTTTACCCTCTTGCTCCTCTCTTGCCTATTTTGCAGTAAAGAACTGTTTTTAAGGAGTTCATTACCTCTTTCCTGCCCTCTTTGCACCCCAAATATTCAGTAACCCATGGTTCACAATTATTTTGCAGTCCAGCTGTGCTACAGTCTGTACCCAAACCTCAGCGCGGTCAAGATGCTACTCACCTAAAACGCTTATCATTTCTCAGCATTTCATGCAAAGATTTTTCTGCTGGCTTGATGATTTGTCTGAAGACGTGAATAAAGCCATTCCTTCCTTCTTTACTTCCTCTGACCATGCATGAATTTTCAACACATACAGCCTGATTAATAGAAAAATGATAGTTTCAAAGGCACCTACTCATAGAGCATTTATATATTAAATTAAAACATTTAAGCATATTTAATAAATACAATGTTTGTATATTTCCCAACTGGCTGCTAAGATTAAAATTAGTTTTCATCTGGATTTTCAAATATCACACTGTATTGTCTTGCCAGGAAATCTGAGAAAGCAAAAGTAACGAAATCTGGAGTAAGTTAACAGAGTGGAAATGTTTCCAAACTTAATTTTTTTTTGTTTCCTTTGAGGATTTTGTTACTTAGTTATAAAAATTAGTTTTATAAATTTATAACTGAATGCCAGATCCTGAATTTTGTTTCATTTTTCCAAAAGAGTAGTTTATGCAAAATTCCCACAAAGACTGAATTCTCATTTTTTTTCCTAGTTTGAAAGCTTTATTTTTTATTTCTTCATAGTGGTAATTGTAGATATTGTCATTTTCATTCAGCTTTTTTTTTTTTTTTCTTTCATACGTTTTCCTTTTTGTAGTCAGGATGCATATTGCTAGAAAGTTCCATTCACTTACTGTGCGATACACAAAGACTCTTAGCAGCTTTCCGCCAATTGTCTCCAGCTCTTGTCCGTTGTACAGTTCATTGAGCCCAATTTTCACTTTTATAATGTGATTCTGCAGGATTGTTTTAAGAAGCCGTTGATCCATCTGTAAAGTGTCATCTACAATACCAATTAAGTAATAAATTATTTAAGTAGTGAACTTCCATCCAAGCAAGTTTGACTGTGGATATCTGCTTCATCACCACGGAAATACTGAATCTTTACTTGAAATGCTTATAAGACTTGGAAAGGTATGTGTAAATAGAAAAGAATTCTTAAACATTTTCTTTAAATTATCCTTTCTCAAATTTAGAAATAACATTTTGACACAGTTAAGATTAACTACTGTAAACAAAATGGCTGATGATTTTTGTGTGCCAGCTGTGTGAACTTATCCCAAATTTTGCTTTCTGAATGTGCACCTGAAATCCTTCCCAGATTTCTCTGAAGGAAGAGATAGGATGCTCATGTGGTCATTCCTGCAAATATGTAGACATGTTTTAAAGCACTTTTCTATCAGTTTCTCCGTGTTTTAATGGACTATAAAATACCAACCTCCTTTTATAAATTTCATGAGTATAAATAACTAATCTAATGTAAGAAATGCACAAGTTGAGAGTAATGTGCAAGTTCATTAATATCATTGCTTTCCCATTATATATCTATGCATGTTTTGTGTCTTAGAGATAATATTTCCATTAACAAATGCTACCACTGAAAATGCTGTGCAGCCTAATGGTTACATTTATTTTGTCTTTATGTATGGCGTTCATTCTGGAAGGCTAAAGTATCTCTAATTCTTACTTACTGTCTTTCTTTGGGATGTAGAACAAGTACTGGTAATTATTTGGAAGACTGTCAGAATATCAAACATCCTTCCTGCTTATTTCAATGTTCAGATAATGTTTGAAGGCTACCAACCTGAGAAAGCACGATTCTGTGGTACCAGAAGAGTGTATTGGCCTTCTGGTCTTAAAGAAGATGCTAGTCCTAGTTGTGTTACCAAGTCTGTAAAAGTAGTCTGCTGGGAACCTCCAAGCTCAATAACTTGTTTGGCTGCAAATAAAGGAGAAAGAAAAGACATATAAAAACATTCTTTTTTTTTTTTTTTTTTTTTTTTTCCCCTTAATTGCATTTTTCATGCTTTCATAACCTTATCAACAACAACACATGTGAAGGAATCTAGGTGGGATGAGAGGAAATGTCTTCATTTTAGTAAGTTTGCCATTTACATTACTAACCAGAATCAGGAATTAGCACTCTATCAATGAGGTGGATAACACCATTGCTCGTTACAATATCTTTGCGTTTCACCATCTTTACTCCATTCACAGTAAGAGTTTCACCATCACAGCCAACTTCAAGTGTGTTTCCTTCCAAGGTCTCATAGACAGCTCCACCCATGATCGCTTCAGAGCACTGAAGAGTATTTAAAATATGGAACTTCACAAGAGCTGCATGGAAAAG
This sequence comes from Lagopus leucura, assembly GCF_019238085.1. NCBI lineage: Eukaryota > Metazoa > Chordata > Aves > Galliformes > Phasianidae > Lagopus > Lagopus leucura. Next base: position 8,940,099 of record NW_024962262.1, read on the forward strand.
AAAAAAACTTAGTAAACAGATGTTTGGATATATAGATTCATATAACATAGAATGGCTTAGGTTGGAGGGAACCTTAAAGACCATCCTGTTCCAGCCTCTGTCATGGGCAGGATTGCCAGCCATCAGATCAGGCTGCCCAGGGCCCCGTTCAAACTGGCCTCAAGGGAACACCTCAAGGGAAGGGGTATTCACATTTCTCAGCAGCCTGTGCCAGCACCTCACAGCCCTCTGAATAATTATTTTCCCTAACATCTAACCTAAATTTCCCATCTTTCAGTTGAAAGCCCTGGTTCTATCCCTATATGACCATGTAAAAAGTCAGTCCCCTCCTGCTTTTAGGCTCCCTTCACGTACTGGAAGGCTGCAGAGGGGTCTACCTTGAGCCTTCTTTTCTCCAACCTATACAAGCCCAAATCCCTCAACCTTTCTTCATAGAAGGTGCTCCAGCCATTTGATCTTTTTTGTGGCCCTCCTCCGGACCCACTCCAACAGCTACACATCCCTCCTGTACTGAGGGCCCAAGGCCTGGAATCAGAACTCCAAATGGGACCTCACAACAGCAGAATAGACGGGTTACCTCTTTTATGATGCAGCCCAGGATACTGTAGGCTTTCTGGGCTACAAGAGCATGCTGCTGGCTCTTGTCCAGCTTTTCATTCACCAGGATCACCAAGTCCTTCTCTGCAAGGTTAATCTCAAGGAGTCTGTACATACATCTCTGATTGCCTCAACCCAAGTATAATAGTTTGCACTTGGCCTTGCTGAACTTCATTCTGTTCACATGGGCCCACTTTTCAAGCCTGTCTTGGTCCCTCTGGATGGCATCCCTTTCTTCTATTGTATCAGCTGCACCACTCACCCTCATGACATCTTCAAACTCTACCCCATTTTCTATGTCATTGATAAAGATGCTGAAGAGCACCAGTCCCAAGACAGATTCCTGGGGGACACTACTCATCACCAATCTCCACATGGATATAGAGTTATTGACCAGAACTCTTTGTCTGCAACCACCCAAACAAATTTTTATCCACCAAATTGTCCACTGTTCATATCTCTTCAATTTAGAGGAAAGGATGTAGTAAGGTACCATGTCAAAGGCCTTGCACAAGTCCAAGCAGATGACATCAGTTGCAGCCTTTGGCCACCAATGTCATCACTACATCCTAGAAGGCCATCAGATTTTTAAGGAGCATTAATTGCCATAAACCAAGTATTTCTCTTCTGCAAGAAAAGTTTACATACCTTCAGAAGCCACCTTGTCACCCATGATTCTTTCTAAGACTCCTCTTGGAAGACGCTCAAAAGCTTCATTAGTAGGAGCAAAGAGTGTGTAATAACCAGGCCTTCCAAGAGTATCTAAGACGTCTGATGTGATGGCAGCAGCCTGAAAAATAAAATTCGTTATTAATGCTGGTTATTTAAAGCATTTCCCAAATAGCTTAGCCATCTAGTCACAGGAAAACAGAATATTAACTAAAAGCTAAGATATTTTAACCCCTAGATTCTGAAGTAAAATCTTATTCTTCAAAAGTAATGTTGAATTTACACTGAAAGCTGGAGTTGCTCATGAAAGTTCACAGACAGCATTTAGCACAAAAAATTTCCTGTGTATTCACCTAGTGACTAGGGGTCTTCAATGTGAGACTGTGCTCTGTGTCACAGAAGTATGTGTTAAAAGTGGAATGACAAAAATGGAATACAAAATTAATTATGTGGGTAAAATATGCCTTGGTATGAAAAGTTACTTCCTTAATTTAGCACACAGTAAGTCATTTCATTTGATTTTATGTTTGTCTTTTACAATTTAACCCTTCATACCTGCAGGCAAAATACACAAAGAAAGAAGAAGAAACTACGAGACCAGAATGTTTCTAATTTTGTCCACTTACTCTGAGAGATGAAAGATCATCCTCAACTTCAATGAAATCTTGAATGGTATTTCCAACAGCAGTTAGGACACGGTCAATTACATGAACAACACCATTGGTAGCAATCTGGTTGCCATGGATGATCCTGGCACAGTTAACAGTAACAACCTATGTAAGAGGAATCAAATAGTAAAAAATTAATGCTTTTTCATGTCATCATATGCCTGGAATCTGATTTTTGTGGAATAGCAGTCTATGTACTCTGAAAAAAGTGTTTATCCTTTCAGTCTTTCTAAAACATTAAGTAAAACCATGCAAGATGTAAAAGGCTGACTCAACTCTTCTGGAAAGCATTCAGCCACCAGTTGACTAATGCAGGCTACACTGACTTCCTATTCACGTTTTATTTGCCATTACGGTCCTTATTTCATTTATTTGCTTACCATATCTGTTTATTACAGTGATTTTATATATAAATATATTTTGATTGATGTAAACTGTTGTCCAACATTAATATTTTCATGCATTTGAGGCAGGGGCGAGTGACATGACTGGGAGATTTTAGCATTTATGAAAAGTAAATTATTTCTAGAAAGTAATGGATGTCTGCACACTGCAACATTAAGTATTTCTACCATGCCCCCCAGTTCAAATAAAAAATCTGATCTAATTAAAAGACGTGATTCAACAGTATTTTGTAAGTACATGAAGATTAATAGCAGGTTTTTGCTCTTGGATTTATTATGATGTCTAGGCTGGATGTGGCTCTGGGCGGCCTGGTCTGGTGGTTGGTAACCCTGCACATAGCTGGGGGGTTGAAACAGGATGATCATTGTGGTCCTTTTCAACCCAAGCCCATTCTATGATTCTATGATGCTATATTTCGGCCACAAAAGGCATGATTTTTCAGAAGGAAGTTGATTCTCATTAGAACCTTGACATTTAAACAGCAAACTACATATTCATTAATTCTTGGTGATCAGCTGGCAAAGAAAACTAAATTTGTTCAAGAATTATTTATTTATTTTTAATCAGTGACAACTGAATTGCAAGCTACTAATCTTTCCATTATTTCATTCTACAGCAAAGCAAACTGATAGAATTTAGTTCCTCACTTAGTTCCTTCATTTATTCTGAGACCATCAATTTTCAAACAACCCCACTATTCAAAGCAAATTGATAGAAGAAATATCAGTGGTTAAAATTACATTATTATATTAAGAAAGTCTTATCTATAGACTCACCCCATTAGGATAATGGTTGATAAGCAATTTCTGGTCATTATACATGGACACCAGTGTCATGCCATTCTTAAGATCTTTTGTCAGCATGCGCTTGTTTACCATGTGGTGGTGGAGAGCATTGTATAGTTCGATATTTACATTGTCAATTAAATTCCTGTGAATTTCCTGAAGAAGAAATTAATTAATTTGAAATGTCAGGAGCATTCTTCAGTTAGAAAGATGTACATATTGCTTTACCTTTACATATACTATGAGAACCATTGACAGATACTTCCAATTAGGAAATACATGATTTCCATACTTAGTTATCTAGCTTTGTTCAGATGCTGCTTTAGATTAATTTGATTACAAATTGAAGACAACAAATCTCATCATAGGCAAATCACTGAAGGTACTTTAGTTCAACATTTATTTTAACTAAAAGCATTACTAAAAGGAGGACATGTGAATCACTTACAAAACATGACTGTACTCTACATTATGCAATTGATGGAATTCCTGTTGGTTGCCCTAAAATTATACGAAGACTAGCAATATTAAAATTTGACATGCAAGTGCTTAAATAAGAAACATTGCCACTTAGCATTCCTAGAAAATAAATTCAAATTGTCTAGCTTCAGTAATGTACGATAAGCAGGTGCATTCTTATAATGTATCTTATAATCTTCATATATAATCATAATATATTACATATATCTTATAATCTTATAATAATAATAACTTGTCTAATGTCTGCTTATGCCTAAAATCTTATTACTGTTTGCCATCTAGGTTATAAATAAGCTAGTTATTGTTAGTTCATTAACTAAAATATTATCTGAAAGAGAAATACATACATACATAAATACACACAAATGCTTACCGAACTTAATTGCTCCCAGGCTTCATTGCTTGGTGCAAAGAAAGTGAATGAACCCCTTCCCTCGATCTCTTCTCTCAGCTTTGACATGTCAGAATACTGCTGAGTGGAGGTAGCTCCCACAATACCAAGAGTTCCATATACATGATCAATAGGAGCAACTAAAATCAACATCAGACAGAAATACTGTAAATACTTCAGCCAGTTTCTCACAACTAAGTCCAATTTCTTTCTTTTGTTTGGACAAGTGTATTGCCTTTATGAAACTGTTTAAATCAATATTAAAACAACATGCTTGAATTAAAATGCCACTATCAATGTATTCTGAATTCATCCAAACACATCTGCTTGTTATTTATTTTACGGTTTGTCTAATGAGCTGAAAAAAGTAGATCAAACAAAACCAGATATTATAATGTTTTCTTTATAAAAGATGCCTTGTTTTGTTCCAAGCCTCATATGGAATGGGAACCTATCCATTTGGGATGTTTGGGAGAGGATATGAGTCAATTTTATCTACAATCTCAAAAACTGCTGAAGCGGGTCACATTTGGGCACCATCAGCCAGATTTATTCCTGTGAGGCCTCTTCCAGTGGTTGGCATGTGTAGAGATTGATTCAGAGAGCAACAATGACCATAATCTCACAATCAAAACTCTGCTATATGAGAATAGGATGCAGATCTCCTAATTCTAGGAATCCACAGTTCAGGTACTGACACATGAGCTAGCTGCCCCAAGTTACTTCTACAGCTGTGGAGAAGACAGGATCTTTTGGAGTATGCCCGATCTCATTCTAATGTAAAAATCTAAAGTGAAATGAATACACCGAAACAAGATGAACTCTGCCCTAAGATATGCTTAACAGAATGTAAAAGATGAGCTCAAATAGAGGGTTATAAATTGATGAAATATATGCCATCTCAAATTATCCTTTCTTGTTGCAATTAGGTTTATGCAAAACAAAATAGCAAAAATAGCAGAAATTAATAGTCTCTGCCTTCATTTTCACTCTTCAGTTTATCTAAAGCCTCTTAGTCAGCAAGATTCAAGTCTTCTCATGAAAATGAGTAAACAGAACTTTGATATACCACATTTCATGCCCTAGGTTTCTGATCTCTGGTGTGCTATTGGTTACTCTGGATTGGGAGGGGAACAGAAATAGAGGTTCTCCTTCAGCTGTTTTGGAAATAGAGAACTCTATCACTTCTCTCCAATCCAGGAGCTGTAAGCAGTTGGGGAATTTAACTTAAACTGCAAGATCAAATTCAATGCAGGCTGATTTTCAACTGTACTGACAATGTATGAAAGAAACTTTGCATTCTCAGACAGTAATTTGTAATAAAGAGGCAATGTTTCCTCAAGCTGGCAACCTTTGAAAGTCTCACTTTTTGTAGTGCTTCTCATATACTGACTCATCCATATGAAAATAAACTATTACCTGCAGGACATCCTCTCATACCATCCATCTTCATATAGCCAGGACAGCACTCATACAAGACAGTTCTGTAGAACATACGAAAAACAATTGTATACCAAGTTTAGTTTGCAGCCCCATTTCTTTCATTATTTATTTTACATTGCGAAGTACACTTTCTCCTAATCTTTTTGCTCTTTTTATCATTCAACCTGTTCTGTATATATTACAAATTGGTTGTTTTACTAAATGTCATATATAAATAGTCATTAAGCTTAACTGATAGAAAAACAAACATAAAAGAGGTTGCAGAGTTATGAACAGAAGAAAATTAATTCGATGAGTCTATTTTGAAAAGATTAGGTGGGACTGAGGGAAGGCAAAAATGAACACAGTGGAGATAGTGAGAGGAACTGGTATCACTAGTGTGTCCAAAGGGAAAAAAAAATAAACAATGTAAATTTAAATGACAAAACTACTTGAGGAAACCTACAGTCTGGATGTAGAAATGTAATGGATACTTTGGAGAAGGTCTTGGGGATTGTATGGTGAAATAAAATGGGAGCAGAGCCTCAGTGTACCAAGAAGACTTTGAAGAAGCTCAGGAATGAGGGACATAATTAAGTACAGATATAAAGCAGGTCATAGAAAACAGAATCACTAAAGACAGGATAGTTGGACATGAGGTTTCTTGGTAAATATAGCAAGGATGAAAACCAGATTGCAACAAATCAAGCACAGAGTTAAAAGAGTATGTCATCAAAGCATATGTACAATTTAATAATAGAGCAGACCAGGAACTGTTAAATAAAGATGTCAGTAAAATACTCCCTTTCTTGAACATGCATTATCTATATGTAGCAGCAAACCAGGGCTAACTGGTAACTCAGTAGCATAATGTTCAACTTTGTACTGAATGCCTAATGGAATATAATGCCTTTTTAATTAATATGACAGAAACAAAACATCTACCATAGACTTTCTTGACAAATTCTCTTCTGAGTTAGTGCGAGCTTGCAAAAAAACCCTCAGGGTTATGTGTTGTTTCTGGCCCTTCCATACAAGGAATGTCAATAAATTGTATAATCTTATCAAGATCTAAAGAGTGTTTTAAATTTGCAGACTTCAGATTTTTTTTTTTTTTCAAATTATGATCTGCTGTGGATGGCAATGAAGATCTTACTAATAGTATTATTTTTATACGTGTGGCTGATCTCAGCAGCTAAAGAGTTCTGAACAGGATTTCCTTGAAGATTTTTGCTGAGTCTTTAGCACAGTATTCCAGCTTTTAAACTGTAGATTCTTCAGTGGCAGGCTTCTCTCATTTTTCACAAGCTAGAGCTGGCAAACACTGATCGCAAACATATTAAACTGTACAACTTACTCAAATGGGAAGTTGTACTCAAAAGCATCACTATCTAATCTACTTAAAGAGATTTTTAAAAAAGGAACGCAGACCGAAAGAGCAATAGTGTTACAAACCATGATTTATAAAGGTAGGATTGGAATTCCATGATTTACAACAGTCTGATACAGATGTTCAATATTTAAGATTAAAAACAAAACAAAACAAAACAAAAAAATCACACAACACTTCATATCTCTGTGTTAGGGAAATATGTGATTCCAGTCTGTCATATACAGATACACACATAACCTTTTCACCTTTCTGGCATGTGCCTCTTTTCTGCAAATGAGCCATATAAGCAAAATTTTGTACAGTTCTTTTTCACGTATTTCCTTCTGTAAGGCAATTTGCTGAATGGCTATTTCCTCGAAATGCAAGATGAACAGAGAGTTTAGGCTACAGATTTTCTAACTGATAAGGAAATTAAACTTATAACCTTTCACCTTCCTACCAGTTTTACCCTTGCCAGTAGGTAATAAAACAAGACATCTGACATGTGGAACAAAAGTCAGAATATTAGCCCAAATGTGTGAACTGCTTCATCATGAGTAGTTCTTTATTTCCACAGGAAAAAAAATATGTACGTATCTCCCTCACCCTTTGAGCAAATATAAGAGGCTGCAATCTTAATTAGCTTTTGGAGAAAGGAAAAAAAGTTGAGTTGTAAGAATAGCATAAGGCATGGCAAGTTCAATGTTCTTACTATAACCAACAGTGACACAATTAATGAAAAGCAGAAAACTGAATGAAAAACTTAGTTAAGAAAGTTGTTTCTTCAGCCAAGCATTACAAGATCACTGCCTCTTTTACCATGTAACTTGTTATGAAAAAAAGCACTTTTGCCAATCACTGAGAGTTACTCCAAGTTTTTTTTTTTTTATCTTTTTTTTTTTTTTTTTTTTTAATATTAATATGCCCTTATGGTTGACCACAATTGGAAGGTCCATGTATCAATTGTGCTCAAAATGTAACGAGAAGGATGGAATGAGAGAAAAGTGGTCCATAAAGAGGATCCAAAAATAACACCAGAATGCTATAAAACCTGATGCAAGATGCTATTTTTCAATACCACTCACTTACAGACACATGGAACGTTCCAACTCACACAGTAAAGTCATCCCCAGCTGTATGACCCTGCTAGCATAAGATGTGTCTAAGAGAAGAAAGTTGAGTTTGGGAATTTTTTTTGCATGTATCTTTTAGTACTGAGGCAATATATTCCCAAGGAAAAGAGAACTGATCTAGACTACCATATATTCTTGTTATTCTTCGTTAACAGAGAGGTATGCGACTTATTCAGATCAGCTCTGTGACTCATATGTTTCTACTCTTTGCTGGCACGGAGATAAAATATTGTATAAAAACAGTGGAACACATTTGGACCAAAAGACTTTGATTTTAGCAAATCTTTAGCTTGTATCCCAACTGAAAATTTACAGGAGTGTGTAGGAAATGTAAACATAAGAAACTTCCTTAAATTAACGTTTTATAGAAACTATATGCAAGTTATGAAGGACTTATTAACACAGAGATATTAACATGAGAAGAGCCATGTCCTTTGGATTAACATTCCTACTAAAATAACCTCTTTAGTAATGGATTCACATCATATTTCACACATTCATATTGTGCGAGTACAGAGAACATAACTCCCAATAAGAGCTAAGATTAAGTTTTAACAGATGCTCAGTTACAACCACAAAAAAGTCCATGACTGTTCTTAATCTCATATACACTGTTTTCTCCTCTAGCCTTTCTGTGTAAGTGCCTGTATAATGGTAGGAGTGTTAAAAGAGAATGGAGATGTTTTTGTGTTTCTCAGTCGAATTCTACCTGCTGCTGCTCAGTCTCTTCTACTGGTTGGCTGTAGTGGGTTTCCTGCTTAGGGCCTAACAAAGACTCTCTAAAATGTTCTTCAGCTTTGTCAGAAAAGGGAATAAAGTCATGTATGATTTCACTGAGCCCAAACTGCCTATTGCTTCAAATTACTTTTCCTGACACATTAGAAGAAACACATTTCTCACTGAACAGCTCATTTTACTTCTGGAGCTTCACAAAGCAATGTGTTCCTTTTCAGATTTAAGCAGAAAGCAGAATTTTGCTCACAGGAACATGACAACTATCTAGGAATAAAACCACAGAAGTAATTTGTTTTCCAAAACTGACTTGAGAATATCCAAATTTCATTTTCAGGAAATATCCTTCTTCCTAATGTGTCTGTAGTGGAATAAAATGTAGTGCCAAAGAAGTTAGTGGTATGGCAGATTTTTCTCAAAAGGTGAAATATTTTGGATAACTTGTCGGATGACCACAGAAGAAAGAAGGAAGTCTGTATTATAACGCCACCTGGAGGAGCAGGAAGGATTCTGATAAAGACTATAAACCTATGAATACTAAAAATCTGAAGGCAGAGATGGGGCAAATGATCACGCACAATCTGGTTTGACTGGAAATCTATCACTATGATATCATCACTAATTGCCCAAACCTCCTCAATATTTAATATGAAAAAATGGCTTCTAACCTGTCTAGAATTACTTTTTTAAAAAAGAGTCAAAATAAAGGAGAGAGGGACTAGTGAGATTCAAGACAGTAAGTTAAGTTCTGAACTTCTGGAGATCTGGGAAAATCAGACTGCTTGTCTGTCTGGACAGTTAATTATACTTTGTGCTATTTCCACTCTACTACAATGCCATTACTTCCTTCCATCTTCTTAAAGAAGTAATCACTAATCTGATAAATTCTACAATAGCAGAAAGCTTAGAGTGACAACTTGGATCATGAAAATAATATTTTATTGAGCTCCGATAGGGACAAGGTATCATTCCTCACGTCTAGACTGACTTTAGAATTCAGACTTCAAAGCCATGGCTGTACTTGAAAGGAAAGCCTGCGTGGTGGAATCTGTGCCTCACTGTATTGGATATTTAACTCTGTTCCATTAATTTATGGTATGCGGCAGAGCAATGAAAACATTTTCTCAGGATGAAAATAGGAGAAAACTTCCTCCCACTACCTCTTTCTTCATCCTTTTCCCTAAGGGTCCTTTCCAACACTGTGTTATGACATATGATATCTTTTATGAATCTTAACATAAAGACTGTAACAGCCAAGAGAAGTAATGGAAACCACAATACAAGCCCTTTTCAGATCTTTGTCTGAATTCCGACTACAAATTCAAGAGTAATTTTAACAGTGCAAAAAATCATTAGTGGGGAAACAATATTAATGGGGAAACAAGAACAGTGATTTCCTGTGACAGCTGCTGAGAATGTTATCCAACTAATTGTGTATTAACAGAGAAAATGCGGTACAACTGAAAAAAAAAAATACTAGTTCATTGTATTTGGTAAACATTGTTAAATTACTCAATTTTAAATATGACAATTGGGGCAGACCAATTTCTGGATTGGGGTTTTTGTATATATTCTTTCTCTGAAACCACTCGTGGCTGATACAGAAGTAGTGATTCTGATACTGTTGAAACTTTTTTCCCCTTACAGAAAAGCCAATGGCTTGTATTCTGGAAAAGCAGGACAACTGAAATACATACAGATTCCAAAAGATTGTGAAACTCATCCAGACTTTTTCTGTGCTCTTAATATTTTTTTTTTTCTTCTCTTTGTGAAAATATGGTCTGAGCACATAGCTGCTAGTTGTGCAGTTCTTTTCACAAATGCCCTCAGGCTCCACTGTGTTCCTGAGTTGGTCACATAACCTTGTATTTAGAATATAACCTTGTGTTTAGAATATACCTACATAAACTTAACTGAGAAAAATATTCCTGAAACTTATGCCTGGAAACCCATACAACTTTAAAAGCATTACATACCATGCTATCATTTTCACACATTTTGGGATTATTTTTGGCAGCAATTACTGAATCCAGGTGGTTTTAATTAAAGGAAAGCTGTAACACTAAAACTATGACATTAATTCTTCCTGCTTCTGCATTTGAAGCAAATATTTAGTTTCACACTGAGGAGAGTTTTCTAATTGAATACTATCCTATTTCAGTGGGTGTTTTGAACAGCAGATACTTACGCTTTCTTTCCACAAATGGATCCCTGGTACCAGTTTCTGCAGGTGCTGAAGTATTTCTTTTTGGTTCCCATAACTTGCTGAAGGGCACAGACATTTGGGCTATGGATGGAGTGAGAAACATTAAAAAAAAAAAAGTCTTTACACATCTATAGGAGTGCTATATAACACAGCAGCATATACAGATTTTGTTAAGCAAGAATAAGAAGTGAACATCTGGCTTTAGCTGCCAGGGCAGGCGTGCATTCAAGTAACCACAATGCAAGTTCCCAAGACTACCCAGCTGGGTTCCTTGGCAAGTCCACCCTCCTGGTGGGGACAGATGATTCCCCTCCGCTCTGGTCTGACCCTCTGACTCAATACGTCTTACGTTTCTTCCTTCCTCCAGGGAAGTGAATTAATTACCAGCCACCAGGGACTTAGCTGCTAATACCATCAGGCTTTTTTCATTAAAGCTCTTTTCTTGAACACATCTGTGCAGCGGAAGGTCACGGGGAGATGGGGAAGGGTAGTGACTGGCTCTTTATGTGGAAGGAAACCCTGTAAATCAATCAGCTGTTTTGGTTACCATCCATTTGGAGGACTGCAGGCACCTAAGTAAACATTCTGGGAATTGCTGGGGACCAAAGGGTAAACTGGCACGTAAATAAAAGGCACTGCAGAATTCAAACAAGGAAAACTTTTTACTTAGCAAGGTAGCGTACAGAAGAGAAATTTTTTAAGAGCAAATTCCATGGAGCAAAGGCATTTTGTCACTAATTTCTGTAATTTCACAGTACAAAAGTTCATCAGTTCAGGAGTTAGAACATATGCTTCACAACAGTGGGAACGAGAGAGAGAGTGAGAGGGAAGAGAAGAGAGGGAGGGAGGGGGAGAGAGAATTCAATAAAGGAAGGCAGAAAGGATGGCAAACAATTCTTTTCACAGAACAGTTTTTACTAAAAAAGATTGAAGGGAGATATGATGTTGAGATACATCATTTCCCTGACACCAGCTGTTCAGATAAGTTCAGTCTCTCTGAACAGCCTGGCTTGTGAGTGTTGTCTCTGGGGTGCCCTGCTGAGCAAGTTGCCGCTACTCCAGTGGGAACAAAAGTTCTACAAAGAGCTCCCAGTGTCAGACAGTCTTAAAGAATAGTTCATGATTTATTCATTAGGACAGAAAAAAGCAAGCAAATGTTGTGGAATAAATGTCAGTTCTATCCAAACATTTGAAAATGTGTATTAAACATATCCCAAGCCCCATTATGTTCATCATGAACTGTAATTAAGTTCAGTGATTCTAGAATGTATGCATTCTCTTCATCAAGAAGTGAGGATTTAATTTTTTCCAGGTTTTATGAAGTTTTACATTATTTAGTCTCCCTTTGAAACTCCCCAGAAAGCTTTAAATCTAGTTCTTATGAAACTAATTTAGAACAAAAGTAATTCTTGAATGATAGGAAACAGAGTAAAAAAAAAATCACATTTAATATAACACGAGAAGAAAAAAAAAAAGAAGAGTAACTGTTCAGAGATTCCCTTTTAAAATGCAATAAAGCCCCTCATACTTACCCCTGGTCCCGTGCCCTTATTCGACTGTGAGTTAAAATCTTGTCATAGTGAGCATATGCGGCTGCATGTTCAAAAGCAGACAAGAAAAATGTGGAAAAAGTGAATAATAAAAAGATCTTCATCTTTAGTCCTCAGATGCTTCAGGCAAGTCTAGAAGAGAGAACTGGCAGAGGCTCTGGAGGGCTGACAATTTATATACATGTTGAAAGGTGGTGGGAGGGAACCAAGGAATCAACCTGAAACTTTGTACCACCCTCCTTTGAGTAGCAGCTTTGGCTGCCAGCTTCAGTAACCTAAATTAATATCATACATTAACTGTATGAGCAGTTCTTTTTTTATCCCTGATTGACTAATTTCTTCCCCATTACAGAAGGCTTAGCATTTTATTCTGCTGACAGAACAGCAGAAGTTTGGGAAGTTTAGACTTTGAGTTATGATTTGGTATTTATAGTACTAAAGCGTCCAGAGGTTGGGATCACTGTGTGGCTCTGTTCAAACCGAGATGAAGTTTCTTCCTGCTGCTTTCTTCTGTTTTCCGTGTCCTTGTAGTTATCAGCTCTGAATTGTTTAACTAGTGAAGTTGATGAAAGTTCTAATCAACAATCTGTTGTCAATACTCTTAACAAATGGCATTTATGCCCTCAGAAAAAAAAGGCTATGTTAACACACATACTGATTATGAAGCAGTTATACAATCAAACACACTATTTAAATACGTATTTTAATTCTAATAGTAACATTTATTATTGCAAAATGCTTTTAGTTGGAACATCACGTAGTCTCATAGAAACTAGAATAGCTGAAAGTTTGAAGAAATGCTTACTTATACCCAATAGTTGATCATTGGGAGCCTCTAGTGAAACAGATGGAAAATGTAATGCTGAGCTGTAAATGAGGGAAATGAGGCAGAAAGATGAAATGCTGAAGACAGGCTGAAAAACCCAGTGAAGGGGCAGTCTCAAGGGACAGTCAGTGTTTGGACTGCAGTCCATGAGTTTACGATTTTGATGTCGAGAAAAAAAAAATCTGCAATTGTATAAAAGGGTTCACATGTGAATTCAGTTTCAAGGTACAGTTTGTCATTTTGGATCTGTATGAAAAATGTCAGTTTTAATAACAGAACCTTGCTGTAGATTATTCCTCCAAAACAGGAAAAATAATAATATGGATAACTGGAAATTGATGCAGATTTGGACTGATATAGCTGAGGGAACCTCTCATTACAGAACACAGATAAATGGAACAAAGAGCAGAGGCTGGAGACACTGGCTATTTACTATGTGCATAGGTAAATATTATTACAAGACTAATACATAGACATTTAGTGATCTAGGATATCACCATGGCACTTCATGTCTTCTAAAGTTAAGAACAGGTACATTTGGTTAAATGGTAAAAAGACTTTTTACTACTGCAGCCTATATCATCCTGCCTATAAATGACTCAAGTTGCTGAAGGCAGTATCAGCTGTGTGTGAATTCACAGTCTTGCTGAATCACCATCTTCAGATCAACTCACAGAGGTGACAGGTCAACATAGAATTACAAGTTGTAAGAGAATGTCACTGCTGTGCTACTTCTGTTCCTCTTAGAGCTCTTTATCTCTGGTCTGTGCGGCAAGAAATACTGTGAGAAATATCACCTCCTGGATGCCTAGCTCTGACATTTAAAGCTGGTAGTAGGCCTCAGTAGATTACTCATTACAGTTCTTGTTCTACAGGTGAAAAGTTAGAAGATGTTCTCTTAAAGTAATATGAGAAACTTTTGAAAGTCACAGCATTGTTCCTGTCACCCGTCTTCTCTTCCCAAAAATGTCTACCTCTTGAGTCTATCGCCTCTCAGCACAGCTCATATACGTCTCTTCCACATTCATCCATGTAGCATCAAAAATGAGTAGAAACTAATGCTACTGCATGCACTGAGAATCATAGCTATCTCTGAAAGTAATGTCTCCTATTTATTCCGATGGAAATTACAACAAGAGCACAATAACACTCTTCGATAGGACAAATTCTGAGCTACAAAATGTTATTTTTCATTACTGGATTTGCAGGGATGAACTGATTTAAATGCTTTGCTTTTTGTAGTGTGACAACTGTGTATGGCCACCTGGGATGTGTCTTTTTTTTTTTCCAGTTTTTGTTTTTGTTTTTGTTTTTCCAGCTACCTCACATCCAGTGTTTGGTCTTCATAAATGCTCAACAAGCATTGATGTGTATCATTGGGTGCAATCTTTTCCACATGGAGGGATTAAATGACACACATTGCTTCTGTGTTCACACATGACACTTCCATGACAGATACCATTCTGTCAGAATGCCCCTCTGCTGCCATCTGTTGCATGGTAACAACATGTAACAGGATGTTGGTGGGAAGGTTTCACCTCTAATGCCATACCACCACCATCCACCTGTGATGTTGTGAGCTGACATAATAAAATAGGAGGTGTTACTCTTGGAGAAGCCCTCATATGAAGCTATGTGTGATTAAAGAGGGAACAATCTGAAGGGGACAAGTATTTCCAAAATATTCCAGCTTTCTGATTGGTGAACCAGTTTCATGTCACAGAGAACACCATTTGTTAATGTAATTCTCTCTCTAAGGTTTAGAGTGAGTGCCCATGTAGATAAGGCTTTAATTCTTAAATTGGTAGCTATTAATATTATCGTCTCTGTTACCACTTTTCTTTGATTCAGATAGGAACTGGGCATAATGGCAGCAGACAGTAAACCTAAAACCATTAATGTTTCTATTTCCACATAAGGAATGCATATTAATATTAAAAAAATATATATGCTGTTTTCAATTTTGATGCTGTTTTCAATTTTGAAGTATGTAAGAAAGTCTGAGGGATTGCTACATGTCAAACCAAGTATCACACATGGTGGCAGAGGTGATAGGACAGCATAGAAAATGGTGAATAAGTGTGCAAATATTACCAGATTAAGGGGTAATCAGCATTAAGCCTTGTAGCAAACTTACTGACATCATTCTATTTAATGTAGCAGATATTAGCTAAAAAGGAGTTAATACAGACATGCAGTTCATGGAAATAAAATAGCATGCGGAAAAAAATAATAATAATTACCTATCTTAACTTACTGAAAAATCTGAATAACTTGTTGAGTGGCACAAAAAAATGCACAGTACCTGGAATGGAAAAATCTCATCTTCAGCTAGATATGAATATTTTGAAAATTCTCAAAGAAATGAAAGCTGCACAGTCTGATCAAATTTACGGGAAACAAAAAAATTCAAGATTAAAAAAAAAAATAATAAAAAATAAGTCCAACCACCTGAATGCTATTCCGTATCTATGTTTATGTTAGTCCAGATTTAAAATCAGAAATGATGCCAGGCTCCTCTTTTTGCCTGTGAGATAACAGTTTGCTAGATAGCACACCAGAATAATTATTATCTAATTTGAAAGTTACTGGTGAGGCTTTTTTCAGTGGTGCATAGCAGTAGGACAAGGGGAAACGGACACAAACTGAAGCATAGGAATTTCTGCTCAAATGTGTAAGAACTTCACAGTGAGGGTGACGGAACACTGGACAGGCTGCACAGGGAAGTTGTGGAGTCTTCTTTTCTGGAGATGTTCAAGAAACCTGTGCAGCCTGCTGTAGGGGGCCTGCTTTGCAGGGGGTTGGACTGGGTGATCTCTAGAGGTCTCTTCCAACCCCATACAATCACTATCTGTGATTTTGTGATACTGTTCTGACTAACCAATTCCTTTTTTCACTTGTGATAATAGCGTGTTGGGTTTTGTTTGTTTGTTTGTTTGTTTGTTTTTTGCTCTTTATTTAGAAAGATGGGTCCCACCAAGATTTCTCTTCCTTTGCTACATACATTGTGCAATCACAGATACAATCACAACTTAAAATATTAAATCACAATATAGTAGTTAACTAAGGGATATAATGCTGAACATCTGATTATAAAATGCTTTAAAACACATAATGTATTCTAATGGCTATTGAAATAATAGGACATTTTATTATCCACAGCAGAAATAAGTACAAATACATAGCAAGTATGGATTTTTATCTTCCACAAAATTTGAGCAGTATCAAGAAGAAAAGCGTAAAGTATCTGCTGATTTCTGAATATTGTTACTTGTATTTCTCTAGAGACCTCTAGTGGAGATAATTCTGTAATGGTCATATCCTCAAAACTGCTCTGAGCACTTATGACTTTTCAGGTGATGAAGATACTTATTTCACCATCCCTAAAGTTTCATTAAGCCACATGATATTTCCTTTTGAATATGTAGGGACTTGACAAAGCTTTACATTATTCTGAAGTAACTGGAACTTGTAGGTTTTAACCTATTGTAGATAATTCTATTGATGACTTGCAGAAATTTATCTAATAAGAATAGTAGGAAATGAAAAGTTTTTCTAATACTGTTTCCACAATTAAAACTTGAAGACACTCCAGATTATTTACAGTGCATGTTATAAGTATTTTGCTGCTGTATTTCATAGCCTTTTGTTGTGTTTATTTTGTGGTGCATTCATGTGCACATTGGAAAAAAAAAGTGAGTTAAGTTTTAAGATAAGAAGAGAGGTATGCTGCATCCTGCAGTTGTTGTTTGCATTGTTCGATTGCCTTGGAAATTTTGACTCACCAAATTTGGGAGTTTTGCCATTAACTTCACTTAGATCAGAAATTTACGTCTGGAGTAACCTGCAGTGTTACTTCTTAAAAATTGGTTTACTGTTTGGAATGTCATAAATATGCACTGTAAGAACCCCCAAAATCCATTGTCCTTAGGGACAAACTAATAGTTTGTAACTGTAACAAGACTGTAACTGGTATGTAAGACATTTTCTGGTGACACACCTTAGGAAGTAAAGAGTTTAGATGCACAAGAGTACAGAGCAAGTCACATCTGGGGCACATGGCTTCACTGCATATCTGCTTTACGTGAGCATTAAGGGAGCTGTAGTCAGGGAAAAGCTATTTAACATCTGATGATTTACTGCAGCACCACTTAGAAATCCTGTCAAGCATAGCTTGAAATAAGCGTGTAAGTAGTCTTTCTTTAAGACTATGCAGCAGATAACCAAAAGCATAATCTGTTTAATTCAGGACGAATTTGTGCTTTCTGGAGATTAAGGTCAGATAATTAAAAAAGACTGTAAAAATGAGCAGAGCACAGTTAGCCTGGCTACCAAAACAAACTACCAAGAGACGAGAGGTCCCTGAATGTAGTGAAGGACCCAGCACTGTCTAGACTGGATGCAGCTTGGTTTCCACACAGAGTTTTACTCTAGCCAGTGTTGTTAAATTTCAAACAGGGGAGAAGAAGTCTTGATTATGTGGACCCACAGAAATGCAGAGCTATTAAGTGCATAAATAAGGTTAGGGTGACTGACTTCACTAGTTGTCTAAAATTTAGGCAGTCCAGAAACTTTAGAAGAACCCCACTAGTTGCATCCTCTCTTGGGTGGTTTGTTTTCGAGGAATACACTCTTAGGAACACAGTATGTTGGATAAGATTATTTCTTAGTACCATACCTTTTCTAGTGATTGAAGGGGTTATTAGCTTTATACTCTGCTGTTTCACGAAGTAATGACTAGCTCCACTGGGTCTTTTGCTGGCATTCTGTATTCAATTTTATTAAGGTTGTGCTATTAATCATAGTCACACCACACCTGGAGGAGCTAATTAATTTTCCTCCTTCTGTTGGGTTTATTTATTCAAATGGTTTCAGACTCTTCTTATAAATCTCATTGGGTTTCTCATTGCCAAGCAAATTACAATTAGAATCTTCTAATGTTTCCCCATTACCCAGCTCTTCCAATCATTATGTTGTCACTGTCTGAACTTAGCCTCCTTTGTCAAAATCTCTCAGTCAACGAGATGTAAGAAAGTTAAAACAAATCTCGAGATAACAGAAGTATAGTCCAAAAGAAACCAGTACTAATTCTGGATACATTTTACTCTGTTAACTTACTGCAAGACTTAGACAAAAGACTGTTTCTGAATACAGCTTTTTTTTTTTTTTTTTTTTTTAAACTTGAATTTCATTTGATACACCTTTGCAAATGACTTTTCTTTGCCCATTTCCACTATTTTCTATTCATATTTAATTCTTATTCTATGTGCTAGTCTGTACTCTTGAGCTGAATCAACATATTAAGCATGTTTAATGAAGTCATTTTGTATTATTCTTCTCCATTACTTCCACCAGTGTGTGCATGGCACAGTATATGCGTGTATTTGGGAATTAAATCACTATGACCATCGCTAGGTGGAGAAACACAAACTGTTTCACAAGCTGTAAGTCAACTGAATTTGGAATGAGAGAAAAGGACAAAGGAAGACTCAAAGTTGAAGTTACCATGAGTCAGAGTTGGAGATCTGATAGGACAAGGAGGAATGGCCTTAAACTGACACAGGGAAGGTTTAGGTTAGATATTAGGAGGAAGTTTTTCACACAGAGGGTGGTGACACACTGGAACAGGTTGCCCAAGAAGGCTGTGGATGCCCCATCCCTGGAGGCATTCAAGGCCAGGCTGGATGTGGCTTTGGGCAGCCTGGTCTGGAGGTTGGCGACCCTGCACATAGCAGGGGGTTGAAACTCGATGATCTTTGTGGTCCTTTTCAACCCAGGCCATTCTATGAGATAGCAATACCTTTGCTTCCACAGTGTGTAAGGAAACAATTATCCCTGTAGATCCTTGGAAACTATAATTGTTTAATTATTAGGGAACACAAGAGAAGCCTTGAAATCAATCTGATCCCTGATGAAGTGACTTATATATATTTGGAAATTCTGCAGTCCCAAACATCAAAATATTCTGCTTTCTCTGAGTTTTTATTTACTGATGAAGTCATTTGCATATTGCATGGGCCGTAGTACAAGATTCTGTGAGTTTTGTAATGTACCAAAGACTGTTACTGCATATACTGCATATCACTACCTTTTGCATATTTCAAATAGGCAGTCATATGTTGTTTGGATGAAGGTCAAAGTCATACGCTTTCAATTCATTTTTATATGACCTCACCTCTACATATGCAATTCTATTTCTATTTTAACTTTCCCAGACACAGAACTTAATCATGCAGAGCTGTTGTCACCCCATCTGACCACCTGCCATGACGATGAATATGCAGGAAATGTTGGACAAATGCTGCCCTTTCAAGTTGAAGAAAGCCTTGACCGTGGCCTCCAAAGTGGTTGATGATGCCCCTTGTTTTTACAGGTCTTCTGGAGCTTTGCTTGCAGCTTTTGAGACAATCTGGCTCTGCAGTCATAGCAAGGCATTTCTTTGTATATGGTCTGCTTGCTCAAACCATATCTGCATATTCAGCTGAGTTATCCTGAGTAATACTACAAGCATTTTGCCAGCTGCTCAGAAGGTGTTGATTCCTCATCCAACAGCAGGTGATGCTCTTGCCATAGGCAAACAATTCAGTTCTCACTCAGAAAAGTAGCACACCATACAATCAGGCAGCTTGAGATACGATTCACAGTATTAGTTCTTGTGCTTATAGAGTACATAGTATCACCAGCAGACTGAGATAAAACTTGAGTGAACCAATCAATTGGAGTCAATAAGTGATTCGAGCAGTAGTGGAGTGCAGCATATGGCCCTGAGGATGCAGCAAAAGCCTCCATCAAGAATGATTGTGCTCTCTTCTGCTAATATTTCAAGACTGCTCTGGGATTAAATGGTATGACAGTGAAGCACACTGTGTTTCCACATTGTCTCTTCTTTACTGCTTAAAAGAAAAAAAAAGTAGACAAACAAAAAGAACACCCACTAGTAATCCAGGACCATTCAGTTTATTTACATATTTAACACATTTCCCTTCAAATACTTATTTTGGTAAAGGTTTCAGTAAAATTGACAGCAAATTGTCAGCAATATGCATTTGAAATCCCCAGTTAAACGCTCATTTGCTCTGTTGGAGAGGTTTTATGGATTTCAAAGGTCACTTACTACAGTCAGGTGCACATTAAAGTTATATACTTCTAGTTAACCAGGTCATTCATTGTAGTGTCTGCACGATCAGGAAAAACTAAAGAGAGGCTCCCAAAAAATACACTACAAAACAGTAGCAATAACATATATTTGAATCTTGTGGCAGCTGTTCTCAGTGTAAAAACCTGAGTTTCTTGTTGCTTATGGATTGCACAGTCCTGACTGCTTTGACTTCTTCTGTTACAGCTTGCATCTCAAAATATGTAACTTCTAGGGCATTAAACAAAACCATAAGAAAGATACTGGAATAAATATGAAAGGTGAGAGTGTAGCCACTTAGAAAGCTCTGTAAAACATTTAAAAATGTAAAAAAAAAAAAAAGAAAAAAAAAAAGAAGAAGAATCAGCTTTTATGTTGACCTATACCTTTCAAGTTTGGGCTTTACTCACATCAGTAAGGCTACAGCAATAAAATTACTGGTAGTGCTTTGCATGAGTATAATGTGGCTACAAATGAAACAAATATTTTCAGCTTTTGTAAGGTGAATGTGAATAAACATGAATAAATGGCATTCTAGAAGAAGTGAAAATAAGGACTGCCAAAATAAAGTGAAACTTAAAAGTTTAACTTGCTGAATAGCGGTAGTGAAACGTATGGGAGTGAAATGGATTTGATATTAAAAAGCAAGTTTGTTAATGACTTTTTTCTTAGGTTTCAAGCAATGTCAGAGCAAAATAAATGTGAATTACGGAGCAGTGTGCACTGAATGTGGGAAAAATGGTCTAGGCATCTAAAAGTGGTTTTTTGGTTTTTTTTTGTTTTTTTTTTTGGTTTTTTTTTTGGTTTTTTTTTTTTTTTGTTTTTTTTTTGAGAAATATCTGATAGATTTACAAAGATTTGTAGGCTGCCCAGAGCCATACTGATGCTGGATGCAACTCTGGGTGGTTTGGTCCTGTGGTTGGCAACCCTGCCCATGGCAGTTTGTTGAAACTAAATGATCTTTGAGATCCTTCCCAACCCAGGGCATTCTATGATTCTATGATTCTATGTTTTCAGGAAATAGAACTTTTAATATTGTTGCATAATCCAAATATACTTCCAGTTCCAGTTTTAGATTTGAAGAAATGTACTTTGATTTCTGAAGTTAATGCACAATCTGAACACAAGTGATGACTGATAATGCAGTGATTAATTCTAAAAACAGCTTATATACAAATGTAGAACATATATAATTCTCAAATTAATGAAATTTAATATGATTCTTTTTACAAGGTGGAAGTTTCTGTTTTGAAATTAAATATGCTGAACATGACTAGATACACTAATTTCCTTCGTCACATTTATACATTCACATTCCTACCTAACCTGCTGGGGCCCTGAAACAGCTTAAGATTCCTATTTCTAGGAAACAAGACACCTTTTCTAGGAATTGCAGTCAGAACTTAGGTTTTTAACTTTTAAAAGTGATGAGTTCACTCAATAAACCCTATAAACTGTCCTGATAGTGAGGACTCAGTTCAGAGACATTGTTTCATACCAGTAAGACCTTTCATTGAGTTTACATATAGGTGCAAAAGAAAGGAGGACAGCAATAATCTGTTTCCAGTCTCTCTCTGCAGTTCTGCCATACAATATGATAAGCTGGGTAAAAATATAAATACTTTCTGGCAAAATTCATGAGACTGTCTTCCATATGAATATCTTACAATACACAAATTGTCTTCTGAAGAGCTAAGTCAGTATGAAAACATCAGTACTGTCTCCTTTATGAAACAGATTGTGTTAACTAGCCTCAAGGATACCACACTTCTGTCTCTTATTCAAATTCTAATTAAATTCAGTAAAATACTTTTACAGAAAAAAAAAGAAAAAAGTAGTTTTCTCTTGGAAGATGAATATGAGTGTCAGATTTAGATTTCAATTCAGCATGTCACATAAGCAGGTTTACTACGCTGTAGACATTTCAGAGCATGCAGAGTCGCACTGGTTCATTACTACAGTGTCCAGATGTAGTTCACTGTTCACAGATCATTTTCATTTTCAGTCTTTCCCAGAACATGTGACTTTTTACATGAGGTGATATTTACTACAGCTTTTACTACGTTCAGTTTGAAGGTCATGACTTTTAAGACAAAATTACAGAAATAAAATAATGCAGAATATAATCTACCTTGACAAATCAGTAGATTTAATAATGTGAGGTTAGAGAAAACCAGTTTTCTACTTGACGTGGGGAAAGGGTTGTGAAAAAAAATTAAATATATCAGTATGGCATTTTGGAGGGAAAATGGAATCTTTATGCATAATGTCAGACACATAATTATTATTTCAGTGGTTCAGTGGGTTACCATAGCAATACGACCCAGTGGGTTTTGAAATACTTTATTTAGATCAACCACTGGGGGAGGGGATATTGCAGTCAAAATCAAGCTTAATCAAAATGACAATTGTATTTTTTTTCCATAATTACTCTGTGCAATCCATGGCTTCATCAAATTTGCCTCTTATTGATTAATTACAAATCCATCTTTTGAAATCATCCTTGTACTCAATACTTAAGGCATCGGTATATTAAGGAAGACCCAGAGTAGATTGCTCTAGGTTAGAAAGAGCAAAGCAAACATCAATAAAAGATTATATGCATGGCTAATTAGAAATCATTCTTGAAAGTTCATGAACATAACAGTGCTGAGCCATAATGCTGATGAACAAAAGTGTCGTTCGATTCTTCTAGCTCTGAAAAATACTGTCTTGTAATTTCTCATGTCGCCTAAATAATGAAGTGGAAGCTCAAACAGGGCACTGTATTTCTTGGATGCCAGAGATATCTGCTACATTCTGAAGAGAGGTGCATTTATTTATTTATTTGTTTGTTTATTTTGAGGGACGGTTTTTCCTTTTCAGTCACTCATAAAAGTTTTTACCAGATTGTTTAAGTGATTGACTTCTTCATATTGCAGTACAGATGATGCCTTTGTAGGGCTAAGAAGTGTACTACAGATGGCACAAATCTGTATGATCTTTAAGTAAATTTAAACTCCACTGGATATGCTGAATTTTAATGAATAGCTAATATACTATTAGACACATGGCAACCACTTCTCTAAATATCCAGACTGTGACTTTCTCACTTTAGTGCTGGTGGCTGCTGTGGAGCATTGATAACAGGAAGTCTATTATGTGACTGACTCTGAGACTATCCAAGCAAACAATCAGTACTTACAGTTCACATCAAACTTGGAAGTTTGATTGATTAGTGTAAAAAATGTACAAAGGATTAGCTACTTAGATGCTACCAAGTAGGAGTAAGTTTATGAATCTTGTTATAATAGATAAGGCAGAAAGTAAAACTGAATATTTTCCACTGAATTTCAATGGATGCCAGTTTTTTAAATCACAGAATCACAGACTGGCAAACTTTCTAATAGTTACTTATCAACTTAGGATTTGCATTCTCATGTGTGAAGAATTCCATCTACAATTCCATGGAACTTAAAATTGTATTAAAATTCTGTTTTCAAGGTGTCTTCAAAAAGTTGACATTTGAGAGTGCTGCAGCTCCTGTCTCTAGGCATGACAGAAGGGTCACTATCAGAGACTGCAAGAGAACTTATGAAATTCAGGATGTCCCAGTACTGGGTCAACCCTTTCTCCCAGTTAGTAAGC
This sequence comes from Lagopus leucura, assembly GCF_019238085.1. Taxonomy (NCBI): domain Eukaryota; kingdom Metazoa; phylum Chordata; class Aves; order Galliformes; family Phasianidae; genus Lagopus; species Lagopus leucura. The sequence goes on from NW_024962262.1 coordinate 8,964,097, forward strand.
CATGTACACAGTGCAGAAATAGCTCTTAAAAAAAAAAAGAAAGAAAGAAAAAGAAACGTCCTTTAAGAAGAGGTTATCATAGTTTCAATTCAAAGGAACATTTCCAAGTATCAGCGAAGGGCTCACCATTTGTGTATTTTGCCCTCTCTTGTCCTGCATGCATGCTGTGTCCATATATTTACAGACAGAAAAGCTGGAAGGATAGTCTCCAGATCCATCAGAATTGCCTGGTAAGGTGCCTTGAGACTACTTCTGAGCTTTCTTCTGGTGCTCCAGGCATCGACACCACAGAGGCTCTGTAGCTGTTGCTTTCTGCTCCTCGCACTGCTATCATACCTCCTGCACCTCCTGAAGTCTCCTTCCCGAGCTCTGCTTAGGCTTGTCTCAGCAGCATGGCACACGCTCAGCTTAAGGCCCAGCTGGTCAGCCCATTATTGATGGTCGCACTCGGTGGCTCTCTTGGTTAGTATCTGCTTGCCACAGCAGATTATTAGCTCCCACCTCCCTCCTGTATCCTTGCTGCTTCTTCCATATCAGTGTGGGGACAAGGTGGGCATGACATGGCCCAAGTCTCAAATGCCTCAGCACCACACACCAGTGGGAGCCCTTGACTCACCAACCTAAGGAGTTCCTGGACTTTTTTTCAAAGTCTGATTGTGGGCTTTCTCTGAGAAGGACAAACAGGGAAGAAGTTTATGAGTTAATCGGAAGATATTCAAGGGGCAAAGAAGTGGGCAGCTGGGAAGGTAAAGACTTACAGAGACATGGGGAAATTTGTGCCAGAATAGAATCATGGAATCATAGGATCATCTAGATTGGAAAAGACCTTTAAAATCATCATGTCCAACCATCAACCTGACCTACTGAGTGCCACCACTACACTGTGTCCCTTAGAACCTTGTCCACACATGTCTTAAATGACTCCGGGGGCTCCATAAGTTTTGGGGCAGGCTATTCTATTGCTCAGATTATGCCACGGGAAAAAAATCCTGATATTTTTTCTCACCTTCATGCAGCATTTCACAAATCCCAGGTGCTCCCGAGTGGCTCCAACATAAGCAGCAACCTTAGTCTGTAGTATGGATCTGGAGGATAAGACCTAGGAGCATCCAGATCCACACATGTAAAGAAGGCCTCTGGGGTACTGAGTATGTCTCTGATGAGAGACAGCTGTGCTCTATCCATCACTGCTGTGTCTGTGGTGAGAGGAGTGTCACCATTACATGCTGGGAAACAGAGCCAAACACAGCTTCCATTTCTGATATGTCTATGAACATGGATGCATTTCCCAGTTCTTTTGGCTGTACACATATGGGCTAGGATTGGTAGTCCTTGTCTATGATCTCCCGTGTCTTTGTTTCAACCCTGTAAGCCAAGAATGAACAGAACCTGCTTGCCTTGTCCCACAATGACAGCTTTTGGTGCCCTCCCAGAGCTAAGGTAGGATGTTAAGGGCTCATTTATTCCCCAGCTGTGGTCTGGACTGGAAGACAACAGTCTTTGTCAGTGTTTCTCCTTACAGGCAAGCTCTCCACCTCAGCCTCACAACTTGTCCTGGAGGGTGACACTTAGGCCTTATGCAGAATATATGAGGAGGGAGGGAGCCCTCTGGATTTATTTGCCCATGGGGAAAAAGCAATCCTATTACGTGATGGTGCCTCACAAGATGGTACCACACAACATGCCCTGTTTTAGGCATGCATAGCACCATGAGGGCTGAATCCAGCTGTGCTGAGCCTGCAAAGGAGTTGTCTCCCCACTATCTTTCTACAAAGTAAAAGGCTGCTGGCAGGTGAAGAGGGTGGAGATCAACACACAGGGATATTCCAGGTCCAAGGAACTCAAGTGCCTGAGGGAAGTGGACAAATAGTTGGAAAACTGATAGTGGATCACATCATTCCTAACAAGCATTGCCTAAATAAGGGCAGCAATTACATGATTACATTATTAAGGGACCATTTTCCATTCCTAATTTATGAATAAGACAGCATTGTCTTCAAGAGATGGATCTGGATTTGAGAAATTCAATTTTAGTGACTATTCAACTCCCAGAGAATTTTTCAGATTAACTGTGTTTCAGGACAGAGAAACTGGATAATCTACATCTGTTATTTTTTTTAGTTGATAACCATCTACTTGTCTAGGCAGTTACTGACAATATCTGAGACTTGTGGCTTTTTCAACTTAGAGCATCTGCATTGCTTTTATTTACTCAGCTGGTGAGTGCAATCATAGCTGCTTTATGTGCAGAGACAGTGAAGGAAAACCTTAAATGACTGGTTAACTATAATGCAGACAGTAATTTTCTAGCTTCGGTTGCAAATATAAACTTTTGCTACTACTCATCAACTTTGGCCCCTTTCTGTATGTTTTCATATTTTCTGCTGGTAGATTTTGCCTCTTTTAAATATGTGGTTAGTTTTTTAACCAGTTAGGTGTATCAGTATCAGGAAAACATGCCTGGTTGAAGAAGTGCAAAGAGATACAAATAAAACTTCAACAGTAATGGTTCAAACCTTCTGAATTCTTTATTATGGAAGTGGATAGTTAAATCATTATTCTACACTTCAAAATGTCTTCTTCATGGTTTTGTTTTTTTTTTTTTTTTTTTTTTTGTTTGTTTGTTTGTTTTCCCATCAAACATAAAAAGGAAAATCCAACAAAGATTTTGAAATACATTATTTCTGAATCAACTTGTTAAAGGTTCTAATCTCAATGTGATGATTTTACCTGTCATAAAAATATTTAAAATGTTAAATGGAAAAGTGCTTTACCAGTGAAGAGGTAGAAATGATGAGCAGATAAGACAAGGACATAAAATAATTGCTATTTAGAACAGCAATGATGGACTATTGTGACAGTCTGGATAAAATAATACAGAACAAGAAAATACATTTTTTTGAAACTATGAAAATTTATGGCAGATAAACATGTACCTTTTATACTCAGTAATAAAATGAGTAATGGCGATAATGCTGAATGGAAAACATAGGAAAATGTTATTATAAAGATTGAGAAGACGTACTTTATAGGACCTCTGAAAACGAGATTTTGGAATCATGAAAAAAAAATAGTACAGGAAGAAAACTTGATTTTTTTTTTATTGCCTTGAACTCTTGCTAAGTTAAGGACGAAAGGAAGAATTAATGGTGCTGTGGTCTTGTTCATTGCAGCCAGCCAAGAGATTGTTTATACATACCCTATAATAATTCAAATGTTTTTTAATGGGTATCAAATAATGAATTTCATACCATTTTATACCACAAATTTCATGTATTGCAAGGTAAACAGTATAAAATGTACCCCTTGAGAGATGTAAAATTGCAGGATTTTTTTTGTTGTCTTTAAACTAGCAGAAAATAGTAGTTCTGAGTTTAGTGCCTGATCTGATTCTTACTCAAAATAAATGGAATAATGCTCAGTCAATATTATGTCTTATATTACTTCTAACTGCATAATACTCACTAGCGCTAGTTTGAGTGATAATTCCAGCATGAATTATTATCAATTCTAATATTTTATTTTCAATATGAGGTTGTGTCTAAATTAATGTAGAGTTTCTCCCAGTGTTCTGCTTACGTAGGCCTTAATTTGAGTATGAGCATCCTCCCATCCTTAGTTATAACCCTGATTTAATTAGGATGAAGATCAAAACTGGGGGAAGTCCTGAGAATATTAAGAGTGATTTTGGTTTATAATAGAAAACGTAACCATAGAAGCTAATAATGAAAAATGTAATGCTCTGCTATGTCATTTTCAGCAGCACTTTCAAATTCATTGCTTTTTGTCGCACCATTGTTTAAAATCATGTAAGAGCTCATCTCCTGTATTTCACATAGCTTCCTTTGATAGGAAAAATATGGCTGAAGCAGAAAAGAAATAGACCTGTGTGCACTGTAAGGCTTTAAGGAATTCTAGTGTAAAGTAAAATGGAAGATAAAAGGAAAAGAGACTGACAAAATACATTATAGTCAGTCCAAACTATGTAAAGTTCACATCAGAATTTTAAACTCACTGTTAACATTTGAAGAGAGATGTAACTATGTGAATTTTGTGTAATGGCAGAATAACATCACATTTATGCTGAGGACATGCTCAGACCTTTTTTACAGCTGCAATTGTTACCTTCAAAGATAAAAAAAACTTTGAACCTCTGGGCTTTTGAATTAAGTCAAAGCCACCAAAGGGCAGGACCCAGTCAGATTCATAGAGTTGAGGAAACTCCTCTTTGCTTAAGGTGCCATCATAAATGGCAGCCTGGCTTTGTTCTGGTTCTCTGTAGTTCAAACATAAGACCACTAAATGACATTATGCAGCCAAGGCTGCAAGTCTCTCTGTATCAAGAGTGAACTTGAAAATTTGGTCAACCATGTTTTAGTTGCTTGCTCAGAATCCATCAATTGGTTAATGGCCATGAGGAGTGCTCTGAGTGTTATGTAGCCATACAACTGGAATTGCACTGCTGTCTGTATCTGGCTTAGTTAGTATAAAGGCAGGTCAGGAGTATCTTCAACAATAGCAAGATCTGCAGTTTGTATGGGCAATGGTAGTCAAGTATTTGAGAACCTCATTGAGTCACTCAGGTGAAGCAAAAATGCAAAAAGGAAAAAAATCTTAACTCCATTAAGATTCTTGGGTTGTCCTGTTCTAGATCCTGATGGGCAGACAAGAGTTTGTCATGGAAATATGTTAAAACCTTTGCTTCCTCCCTGGTTATGTGTCTTGCGGCAATGAGGGATGAAGTTTGCTGAGAGTGCGTATTCATCCTTACAGACCTGAGAGCAAAAATACTATTCATAATGGATGTATGTTCAAACAGTCCTTAAACATCTGCTTTTCAAGATAAGGGGTGGGAAGTGTTGGGCATCCATTTGTCTTCCTTAAGTATTCATGGTGTACTGTAAAATTCTCCCACTCAAGATATGCGTAGCACTACTTATCTCAAGAAATGATATTTTGTTCTGTAAGAAGGATCTGAAGCTCCCAGTAATTTTTTTTGCCTATGTTTTTTAATAATTTGAAAACAAGACTGGGTTTGTTTGGATTTAAATCTCAGGATATCCTGAGGGCTTTTTCTCTCCATAAGATTTGGATTACTTTGACTTTCTCAGCGTGGAGATTATCACCAGGTATCTTTTCAGAGTTACCCTGAAGCTGCATGGTTTATGAAATGAAAAATTAAATGAATGCATTTCATCAAAGAAATCTATCAAATTACAGTTTATATTTACTTTTCAACTACTGTTTTACTTATTTTCATTTGAACACTTAAACTTGCCAATAATAGGTCCTGAATATTTAAAGATAAAAGTTTTATGCACCAGCTATTTCTGTTTATTTCAGACAGTTCCTTTGCAGAAGTAGCTTGTAGAAACAGCAAGTGCTAATTAGCTGAATTTCAGAAAATGATTATAGAAACTAAATTTGGTAGAACACATCCTATAAATATGACTAAGCCAGTGAACTTTGTACAGGTCCTGAGCAGTGAAGATAATGTGACTCCTATTGCAGAGGTGGGAGATGGGGCTTAGTTCTCATGTTCAGAACAATGAGTAGTTTTCTGCAGCTGCACAGTGAAGCTTTTTAATTCTTGCATCACAGTTCAAACTTTCAGATTTGTAATTTCTCCTTTCTATCATCCAATGGCAACAAGTTGCACCAGGGGAAATTTAGGTTGGACCACCAAAAGAGTGGTCAGGTACTGGAATGGACTGCACAGGGAGGTGATGGAGTCACATTCCAGGAGGTGTTCAAGAAATGTTTAGATGCTGTATTGAGGGACATGGTTTAGTGGTAAATATTGGTGACAGGTGGATGGTTGGATTGGATGGTCTTGGGGTTTTTTTCCAATCCTCGTGATTCTATGATGCAGTGATTTGTTGGTTATCAGAAATGGAGGCTGTGACATAGGAAGGACATGGATTGATTTGATGTCCTTTTAAAACAACTTGCAAACATGAGGAATTGCATGGCATTTCTTTTTCTAAGAGAGATTTGTCACACTGAACTGCTATCATATGGTCAGACCAGTATGAAGCCTGTGTCCTGGAATGACATCTATGAAGGTGGAATTTCCATTATGCTTAATTAAGGATATGCGTTTGAAGCACTTCACAAAAGTATTTGAAAGACACTGCTTTTGAGCAGTAGATATTCCAGGTATTATTCTAAACACTAGGAATTATTTTCAATTAAAAAGCAGGGTCACATCATTTAAATATTAAATTGGATAAAAAGTTTATTCTCTGTTTTATTACTACTCCCTAACACTTACATGTTACTCCCATAGATCAGAATGGACACTTTGAACTACATCTTTCAAAGGATTTAGGCATCTTAGAGCTTTTGCACTTGGTTCCCTGAGGGGGTCCAAACCTCAGCTCTTAGTATTGATGCTGCATATACAGTTGGTGGGACATTACATTGATATAAAACACCCACACCACAATGAACAGATATTTTCTTGAATCATGATACGAAAATCACCAGAAGGACATGTACGTGGAAGGTTTTTCTTTCTATTTCCTAGCTGGAGCTCATTTCTATCTGAGGTGTTTGGGAGACACTTTATTTATGGTGATTCACTCACTATAATTTATTTATTTTTTGAAAGTTAATAATTTTGAAGATACTTCCAAAGACCTTAGCCAAAATTATCTGTTTTTCAACAGTCGAATATAGACAACAGACACATCAGTACTCATCCTTCCTGTAAGAGCCTAAGCGTGACATTTAGTTAGAATTCAGTTTCCTCTGAAGTCTGAAAGGTCTGAATTCACAGATCTTGCTCCACATAGTGACAAACATTAAAGCTAAGCTAATAATCTAGCAAATAGCATATTCATGAATAGAGCATAGGCATAAATTCAGTTGAAGTACTCAGCTATGTGGTTTCTTAACATCTCTAGGCTCAAGTCCAACTGTTTTCCACTGTTGTGACAATATATGTAGAATACAGAGGACGTGCTTTGTGCATAAGATTCATATAAACAGTGTAAAAATCCTGTAATGACCTACCTAGAATAGGTAAGAGCTGTAGGTTACATACGCACAGTAAATTATTAGGAAGAAGCTTTGGTGGGAAGCTCTTCACAGATGGGATCTACGTAGCCCTCTGCGGGAAAATTCAGTTGTGGCCTATCCAGTGCTGCAGGAAAGTGGCATTCCCAAAACCTGAAGAGGCATATGATTTACTCACTAGTTGTGTTACTCTTTTTAGTTCATCTTCTTGAAATGGCTACCTTATAACACACCTGTTTTTTACTTACTTCGCCCACAGATGTTGTGGATGCCCCATCCCTGCCAGTGTTCAAGGCTGGAGTGGATCAGACAACCTGGTTTTCAAGCAACATGGGCTAGTGGAAACTGTCCCTTCCTACAGCAGGAGGGTTGGAACTACATGATTTCTAACAGAAATCATTCTATTCTCACAGTGAGGATTTATTTTTCCTATGTTTAAATGGAATTTTCTCTGTCCCAGTTTTTGCTCATCGCAGCTTGTCCATTCACTAGATAACTCTGAGAAGAATCTGGCTCTGCTGTCTTTACATCCTGCTGTCAGATATATGCTTTTTTTTTCAATATCAGCTACGTGTGAGTTCTTTCCTAAAATATCTGTACAGCATCATTTAACCCTCTTGGAGAGCAGGATGTGATTTTTCTTTTATTCTGTGAACTGATGAACTAGGACATAGAATTTCAGAGATCATTTTACTATTAAGCAAATAACAACAGAATCCAGGAGATCTGAATGTGAAAACTTATCTTCACGAAAGTATATCTACCGTTATTCTTGGTGCTTGGCAGATTTAAGCTCGATGCCATGTTTCTGTAAACACTGTAATGGAGCTTTTATTCCCCCTTCCAGGTGTAGGAAAGAGTCCCTCACACTACCGTCAAATTCAGGAGCTGAAAACCTAAACTTTCAGCTAGGATAATTGTTCCTCTTATGATACAATTTCAAGTGTTTTAGTTTGCCTTTTTGCTATTTCAGAATTCAGCTTCTTACATACAGTACTTCTGAATGTGATTAATACATCTTCATACTATGAGCAGTGGACAAAAATAAAAATGTGTTTTATGGAAATTTAATTTTACATGGATTATTTTTTTGTTACTTCTGCATGACTCTTCTCTAAATCCAAAGAGCAAGTGTGAATCTTAAGCTAATTTAAATACTTTTCAATGAATAATAGATTTTTGAATGAATAGATTTTTGTGAACACTTAAAAAAGAAAAACACACACACACACAAAAATCAAAGCCCACAAACCTGGAATCAATTTGTTTTCCGATGAAATATTTAAAGCACACTCACTAAAAATACTTTGTAGGTGTGAGCAAACTTTAAATGCTGCTTAAAACACTGACTTCTTCAGGAAAGCTTAAAAAGGATCAGCCAGTGTGAGCCCTGACTCATCAGAGCCAGTCAATACCAGACAGCTTGGTCTTGGGTATTGAATGTACTGAAGAAAATGCTTATATGTGAACTACAGAACAAAATATGTTCGTGAGATGAATAACTGGGATTTAAATAAGCTAACAGGAAATGTATGGCCTGAGCAACAAAGAAAATAGTAATGTTATTCTGTTGTTAGTTATAATGACCAGGTAAATTAATCCACAGAAGCTGCATGTAAACTAGTAAAAGTTCAGCTCATCCTGTGGATTCATCTAAATCTGTCTTTTTTCTTAACTCGGGGCTTTCAGAGTGTACATATTTAAATCACGATCTCACCTGCTCTGGATTTCTGGGGCGTAACACTCTCTAATACTTTTATCAGTTCAGATGTTGCCTGATGGAAAGAAAATAATATCTTAATTACATCATTCAGAAGCACTATGGAGTCCTTTTCCTTGCTACGATCACACAAGGGAATGGATAATTTATAGTTCTATGTAAAATAAATTCCCCAAATCTCATTTTACAGTTCTTGAGAGAAGGATGTTTTACACACCTACACTATATAATGCATGGTGTGGAACCATTATTGTAATAATGTAGTCTTGCTCTTTGGTAAATTCTGACTCAATTTCTGTAAGAGAATTTGTACTGTCCATGTTTTTCTCTTCTCCCCATTTTAACAGTAGAAGGTGTTATCAATTTATATCAATTTTAAAATATATTTGTTTAAACAAATATACAGGGTTTTACTTACCTCTCTACTTTCAATGAGAACCAGATATCATTTAGAATGTGGAGCTTAAATCCTTAATATTATCCCAAGGACTGATGTCCCACGTAATTCTCCTATAAGCTGAGGGAAAAGTATTGACAGAGAAGGAAATGGATTAAAAAAACAGTGCTGTCAAAATCTGAAATATCAGTGTGTTGACAACACAGCATGGCACAGGGAATTCATGCTGCAGATATTGCTTCTGATGTACAGCGTGATCTAAAGCTGGATTTTCAGCATGAGCTGCGAATGGATCTTCTTGTATTACAATAGCTATCTATGAGCAGGCCCTGAGGAAAGAGCAGAATTCTGTGCAATGGAACATAAACAAAATGTGCCCTGATTACTGTTGCTGGCCTCCTCTATGTCCATAGAGATGTGAGAGCCATTTTGAGGGATTTCATTATAAAGGTAGAAATAAGTCTTCCTGGTAGTCTGAAGGTACACATAGAGCAGCACTTAGGTTTTTTCTGTCTTTTCTATTGGGAGGGCACTTATTTCATATTCCTGGCTTACTTCAGAGGCTTGAGGTCCAATTTGTGCTGAAGGAAAATAACTTTCCAAAATTGCCAGGACAGAATATTCAGCACAAATCCAGGAGGGCCTCTGCGTGCCACAGTAGAAGGCTGCAGCTCTCTATCAAAACCCTGGACAATTTCTGAGGGAAAATACTCCCTTTGAGTCGCAGAGAGCAAGGTACTTTTGAGATTTTAATTATGCTGTGTTTGATTACATGAGGCTATATTAATTGTTCTTTTGAAATGAGAAACTGGTATTAATTTACTGTCCTTTTCCTGAAAATTCCAGTGGTTTTAAAACAAACACCTTGCATTAGAATGGAGAGTCTTCTATTTCTTTGCTGATTAGTGTACTCTTAGCAATACAGAAATGAAAGCCAGTCATCTTCCAAGGGAAGCTGAATGTATACATGCATATATTGGTGGCAATGGTGATGAGGAGACAGGTGGACTAGATGATCTTGTAGGTCGTTTCCAACCTTGTGATTTTATGATTCTAAGATTCTATTTGTCCAATCTACCGTTCGGTACAGTTTTGACTTCACTGGGAGCACTTGTGTGTGCAAAGTGAAGCACAGTAGTGTTTGTAGACTAGGAGTTGCTTACTCTTGGTATAAAAGCATAAAAAAGCTTTCAGTCAAAATCTATCTGAAAATAGAGTTGTCTAAAATAAATACCAGTAAGCAAGAATACTACTTAAAAGGTATTTAATAATTTTTTTAAATAAAAGCAGATATATTTTCCAGTTTAAGCTGTTCTAAGAACAGAAAGTCAAGCTTATTTTCCTGTTTTTGTCCTAAATTTGCTTTGGAAATAGGACTTAAACTTCCTCAAATGCTTCATTTATGATTTTTTTTTTTTTTACTTTTACTTACTACTTTAAGTATGTTTAAAATATTTGTTTTACTCTACAATATTATTATCCTATCCAACCTAAAGAAAAATTATTGTGAACACGTTCAAGACATTTAGATGTTCTGAAAGGTTCTCTTATTTAGTGCAATGTTACCTGGGGTCTGAAAATTCAATCATTGAAGTAATAAAAGCTGATAAGAGGTGCTTGATAAACATCAAGACTAATCCATCAGAAACTAGGAGAGAATTTAATAATGAAGGCAGCAATATCTAGTCACCAAATTCCCTTCCTGGATTCTTTTTTTCACATGCAAGGACAAACCAATAATACAATGCTGAAAATGCCACATGTCTGTCTCCTTCTGTTTCACAAGAGGTAAAACATAAATCCTATGAATTTCTTCAAGGCAGAAGCAAGGACGAGGTAGAAATGATTGAAAGCTACCTCTCAATTTATTTTTTTTCTGTATGTTTCAAATAAATGTTCAGAATCTGATACCTTTGTATTCCCAAGGATTTAGTAAATAGGAGTGGGAGCCTTCCGGAAATGCTTGTAGGCTCTAGTTTGCAGTGTAGGTGCTGCTATTAATGTCACACCAGCAAATGACTGCATTTCTTTACAAAGATACCTCCACAGCCTGGACTAAGGTGCAGCTTCAAGTCAACCATATCACAGAGATGTGAACTCCTGACAAGGTATCCATTTTCCCAGCAAAGTCTGTATTATGCACGTGTCTTCCATAACGGAGGTGGTGGAATCGCCGTCCCTGGCAGTGTTCAAGAGGCGTCTGGATGAGGAGCTGCAAGATATGGTTTAGTGCTTGTGGTAGCACTGGTAATGAGAAGTTGGTGGGTCTAGATGATCTTACAGGTCGTTTCCAACCTTGTGATTCTATGATCCTATGGTTCTATATGAGGTTAATCTTGAGAAAACTCACTCAAGAGAGAGCTAGATTCTTGCTGATGACAATACCAGGATAGAATCTGACTAGTGATAGTGTGCCGTATGTGAGACAAGTGCCAAATTTACTGGACTATTCTGTATTAATGAGCATCTTTCTCAGATTAACCCATTAGACACATTCTTCTTTGTAGGTCAGGCCTGTTCTGAATAAGAAGAAATAGAGAACTCCTTAGCATGCTTAGCTGAAGTGGGAAGCTTGTTCCAGACTATCTAAGATTGTAGAAGTATGGACAATATTTCGTAGATATTCATATTTCAGAGAGAGATCAAATTGAAACTTTTATTCTGCCTCTAAAATAGGTCTGTCACAGTTTTGAAAAGAGTATCTGTCCTCTTCTTGGCCTAGAAGTCTAAGCCAGATGAAAACATTGCCTCCTTCTTTGCATCTTTATTTTTTCCTGGAATAACTGAAGTGACTCAGTGCATAGAGGTTTTATTTCTAATTCTCAGTGTAAAATAATTTTAGGAACTAAACAAAGAGGCAGTAAACAATTATATGTTTGTGATGGAAATGCCTAATTCTGGTTAAAGATATAGCAATGAAGTACTTAATTTTCAGTTTTTTATTTAGTTAATATGATCATACTGCGGTAAAGCAAGCATTAATTTCTCTGTAGCGATAATTTCAAGAGCCTCTATGAAAACAAATAGTCTAAACATTAGGGAGCATGTTTGGATATTAAAAATATATGATTGTTCACTTTCTTGATCTCAGATCAAAAGCACATCTTGAACAAGTCTGAGTAATTCACTGGAAAAACAGGAAGATCACAAGGTCATGATTAACAAACAAAACATGACTAAGAGCAGAAAATACACTACTAAAATACAAGATATTTCTGTTCCCATGTAAATCCTCTATTCCCAGGAAGTTGAAGGATTGAACAGGTCTGGGGAAGACGTGGAAAGTGAAAGCTTTGTTTCGTAGCCAATAGACGAATTATGAAACCTAAACAAACAAACAAATAAATAAAGAGTGCATACTTTTTAAAAATCATTTGCATTTTAAACGGTTAAAATTGAAAAAAAAAAAATCAGTTTATAGGTCCTCCTGCAAATGGTGGGAATGCTTTTTCTATTCTCATGTTCTCTTTCTCCAACCATTAACTGTAATAATTCCTTCTGAAACTCAAGTAAGAAGGTATAAGACACAAATAGGCCCTGTGATAGCAATTAGAATGATGAACTGTAATCCTAAACTCTCATTGCTTATCATCATTAAAAACCAGATGGCCTTCTTCTGTGAGTAGGTGTTTTAGTCTGAACATTTTAATAAAAGTGTACTGGAGGTAAATTTTAATTGCAGTTTCAGCTGGATGTAGCTTTCTTCACTTGCAGCTTAAGCTTTTAGAGTACTATTCATTATTCAGTAGTGTCTATTTAAAGCCTTATTATCTAAATTCAGGTTAAAAAAAAAAAAAAGGCCACAGTAATATGAAATCCCCATACACAAGTTAAAATTAGATTTAATGTGGAAGAAAGGATTCTATGCACTACTTCATGTGTCAGGGAGTCCCATCTTGAACTGATTCATAGTAACCTGTGGGCATGGGAAATAAAGTATGTTCCCACCAATTACAAGTGATTTCTCAAAAATAGAAGATGAAAAAAAAATTGTATTTTTGCATTTTGCTTCAGGATTAGTGTGACGAAATAACTGCAAAAATAGAATAATACAATCATAGAATAACTAAGTTTGGAAAAGATCTCAAAGATCATCTAGTCCAACTGTCCACCTATCACCAACACTTGCCCACTACAGCATGTCCCTCACGTACAACATCTAAATGTTTTTTGAACACCTCCAGGGATAGTGACTCAACCAGTTTCCCAGGCAGTCTATTCCAGCATATGACCACTCTTTCAAAGAAAAAAAATTTCCTGCTATCTAACCTGAACCTCCCCTGGTGCAACTTAAAGCCATTCCCTCTCATCCCATCACTAGTTACACAGGAGAAGAGGCCGATCCCCACCTCACCACAACCTCCTTTCAGGTAGCTGTAAAGGAAAGTAAGGTCTACCCCAAGCATCCACTTCTCTAAGACTGAACAATCCCAGTTCCCTCAGCTGCTCCCTCTAAGACTTGTGCTCCAAGCTCTTCACAGCATTGTTGCCCTTCTCTGAACACAGTCTCTGAACACAGTGTCTTTCTTGCAGTGAGAGGCCCAAAACTGATTGCAGTACTTAGATTGTGGTCTTACCAGGGCTGAGTACAGAGGGATGATCACCTCCCTGCTCCTGCAGGCAACACTATTTCTGGTACAAGCCAGGATGCCACTGATCTTATCGGCCACCTGGGCACACTGCTAGCTCATGTTTAGCTAAGCACTGACCAACACGTCCAGGTTCATTTCTTCCACATATCCTTCCAGCCACGCTGGGACTTGTTCTTGTTGAACTTCTTCCTATTCACCTCAGTCCCAACTATCCAGCCTGTCCAAATCCCTCTGGAGGACCTTCCTACCCTCAAGCAGATCAACACTTCCACCTGACCTAGTGCCTTCTGCAAACTACTGAGAATGCACTCAATCCCCTTGTCTAGGCCATCAAGATGCTTCTTTGAATCACATTACATGTGATATTAATGCATTAATCAGGGAATAGACTAATTCAGAATTTGTGTGGGGATCAATTATTTGATTGCATAAACATGGATGAGAGAGTGAAATACTCTAAGAAGAGTAATTATGAGATATGAGGGCAGGGAAAAGAATGGTGGAAAAGAAAGAGATACTCAAGAAATACTCAAGGGCTGGATTTAGAAAGTGGAAAGAGCCATTAATAAATTAAGTTAGAAATACAAGGAAAGAAAATCTGGAATACCAGGGAGAAACTTGGAAAAGGAAGAACCTTTTCCAATGATGAAGGATGAACACAGAGTTATGTACACTGCTCATACATGCTCTTTACTGATCAAATTGATTTTAAAGAAATGTTGGCTGAATTATTTTGATTTCCCAAGCAAGTGTTGAGGACATGACTCAGCATGCTACATTTTCCTCATAAATTCTGTTCGTTATAGTGTAGTCCTTCTATTCACACATTGAAGGTCAGCCTTGCATCAAACTGAAGCAAATGAATATGTAAGGATTTCCATCAGGCAGAGACCTTTGTCTCTAGATGAGGCAATAATACAATTTAATATTGCTGTAATTTACATTCAAACTTCCCAGCACATCTCTTGTCAAACACAAATATATAGATAGGAGTTATTCTACCTTCCTCAGAGATGTACCTGTCTCTAGGATTATCTCTGCTGTGTAGGATAGTTACTCTAGTAAGTCTAGATAGTTACTCTAGATTGTGAACTAAATAAACTCTTCCAGTTCTGTTCCAACTTTTTTTTAGGAAAATAAGCCAACATGAAGTCTAAGTTGCTCCTACTTTGAAGAGTGACTTAAACACTGTCAGGAGAGAACATTGTGCTTTCTTTGACACTGATGACAGTGTTAGAAAAAATCAGGAAGCAAATCCCAGGTGAGATTTTAGATGTTGACTAATGAGAATACTTAAATTAGATTTGTCCTGGTTTCAGGTGAGACAGTTAATTGTCTTCATAGTGCTTGATATGATGCTGTGTTTTAAATTTAGGATGAAAATAATGCTGATAACACACTGATGTTTTAATTGTTGCTAAAGCAGCACTTACAGAGAGCCAAGGATGTTTTGGCTTCTGGTGCTGCCCTGCCATCAAGGAGCTGGGGGGTACATAACCATGACTGCTGACCTAAACTGGCTGAAGAGATGTCCCACATCATGTGCTGTCATGCTGAGCAATAAAATTGGAAAATAAAACCTGGCTGAGGCGGAGGCTGCTGCCTAGAAAGTGGCTGGGTATTGGTCAGTGGGTGCTGAGCAATTGCAGCGTGCTCCACTTGTTTTATATATTATTATTATTAGCTATTATTCTTTTCCCTTCCTTTTCTGTCCAATTTAAATGCCTTTTCTTAAGCCACTAATTTTGTCTTTTTCCAAATCTCTCCTCATCCCACTGTAGGCAGAAAAGCAAATGGCTCTGTGGTGCTGAGGTGCCTGCTGAATTAAACCACAATACATTTTAATAATTTTACATAGAAAATTAATTGCATGGGGAAATAGTGATCTAATTCCATATAAAAGCATTTGCATTTTGCAATACAAGCAGCCATTTTCAGGTTTCCGATTTCTTTCACTCTGTCTTTCATCAGTTATTTATCCTGATCATGCTGGCTAAATCTTGGCTCAGTATCATACATCTGGTTCTATCTTCATTAGCATCTGGGTGTGAGTATGTGGGAATATGTCACGTTTCAGAGTTTGTGTTCCACAAGAACAGAAAACAAACAAGCAAGCAAAGCAGTATCTCCCAAAATGAAGAGCTCTTTTTTCACATACATGGTCCTTAATGAATACACTTTTTCAGTACTCTTTTCACTGGGGAAATGGTGCCAGATATGGGTTTGAATGTGACTTTGGGTTGGCTTGTTTTAGAAAAGTCCATTACCATACTGAAACATGCGTTATTATCTCTCTTTTTCAGATTATGTTGTGTATGTCTATTGTTTTTTTTTTATCTTTCTTTTGACAATACTGTTAAATGATGATAGATTGTATTCAGTGAATGTCTTCCCCAGAAGAAAATTCTTAGTGCAGGCTCTCAAAATGAGCAGAGCCCATTTCTCTGAGGCTCAAATCCTGATGCTTTCTTTATGTTTCTGATTTCAGATCAAACCTATGCAAATCAAGGACTGTAACTCTACTTGGAAAACAGTGAGATTTATGCCTTGGGAAGTTGAATTCTGTTAAAATCAGTGGATCCAGTTCTCAGATGAGATCTCCCTTAATAGTCTCTTGATTTGCAATCTTTATTAATGAAGTTCTCATCAACAGTTGAATACAAATTCTGTATCTTCTGCAAAGCAAAGCAAAGCAGAAACAAAACCTTAATACTACTTAATGAAAGTGGATGTTACTGAGGTTACTAATAAAGAAGTCCAATTTCTTAAAGAATACCTTCCTTTAAATTTTGTTTTTGCTGCTTAGTTCTTTTTCTTAAGCTATAATTGGAGTCAACTAAATTGAGTCATGGAGAAAGATTATCTCCATGCTTTGGTGCATGGATGTGAGTATTCATATCTGTGTTATGATTGAATGCTATCTCTCAGTATTACACGCAATTCACCTGAAGAAAACTGCTTCTAGTCTTTCCTAGAAACTATCCTGTCATCCTATGGACACAAGGTCCTATCACAGAACCACAGAATCCCAGAATTGTAGAGATTGGAAGTGGATCCCCACAGATCATCAAGTCCAGCCCCCTTGCAAAGCAGGCCTACAGCAGGCTGCACAGGTAGGCATGCAGGCAGGTCTTGAATACCTCCAAGGAAGAAGAACCCACAACCTCCCTGATCAGCCTGTCTAGTGCTCTGTCACCCTCATTGTGAAGAAGTATTGGAAGCATATTCGTGCAGAACTTCCTATGCTCAAGTTCATGTCCATTTCCTCTTGTCCTGTCTGGACAGATGGCTAAAAAGAGGTTGGCTATGTCCCTTTGACACCCATACTTAAGATACTTATAAACATTGATCAGGTCACCTCTCCGTCTTCTTTTCTCAAGGCTGAAGAGACCAAGGACAGCAAGTGTTATTCAACTTTTCCTCATAGTGGAGATGCTCCAGGCCGTTTCTCATTTGTGGCCCTCTGCTGGACTCGTTCCACAGCAGATCCCTCTTTTGAGGCCCGACCAGGGCAGAGAAGATGTTACATGTTATACTCCAGATGATGAGACATAAAATGTTGATTATTGGGTCTTAACAGACTACTTACAGAAACATACAGTGGAAATGGAAATGGAAAGTGGTATATTTACTGGGGAACTGACACATTCTCTGTATAAACATATCATCAGACAGAGAAAATTAGAGGGGAAGAAAAGGACTTTATACCTTTTCCCCTAATGTGCATGAAGACTTACTGGATTTAACTCATAGCTGTCACTCATAAAATGGTGTTTTATGTATCTACCTTATTGTAATTTTTTTTTAATTGTAAATGTTTTTTTTTTTTCCTCTTTTTTTCTTAAAGTTGAGCATATGCAACAAATCCAGAGAGCATTCTTCTTTTTGAGTTCCATGGACTAAAAAGCATGCAAGCTCTTATGAGTTAACTCTTGATTCATGCAATGGAATAATGTCTCACAACTCCTGATTGTGTAGGGTTCTATTTCTAATTTCCAGACCAAAGAGCATTTGTAATACTAACCACTTTAAAGGTTTCATCTTTCTGGAAACTCCAATTTTATATCTTGAAGTCTTGAACACTCCTGTTCCTGTTGCAAGTAGTTCTCTGATACTTCGAAAATGCAATAGTGAGTAGATTGCCCTAATGAGACTCTGCTATCAGCAAGCTAGGAAAGAAGAAAAGCGAGAGAAAATATACTGAAGCTTCATCCTGTGGAACTGGTATACATTTTATCTAACATCAGCCATTGGAAAGCTAGATTTCAAGTCACAGACAACTATCTAAACTTCTGAAGAGTACAAAGGGGCAAAGTATCTCCCTCAAGGACCAATAATCTGGCACTATGGATGGTGTTTGAAATGGTAAAATATATCAGCCCTTGAATGTACCAATTGCTTTCCACAGTAGAAGGAAATTGAATTGCAAAGGGATAAAGGCCAGACTGAAAAGGCCACTGCAGTACTGAACACTGAAACGCATCATGCTGTGCAGCACTCTGCAGTAAATGTTAGTCAACTAAAGAGAGCAGAAAGCCTTAGCCAAGAAGAAAACAACGTATTTTCTTTAAAGCCAAAGAAAAGC
Source organism: Lagopus leucura (assembly GCF_019238085.1). Classification (NCBI taxonomy): domain Eukaryota; kingdom Metazoa; phylum Chordata; class Aves; order Galliformes; family Phasianidae; genus Lagopus; species Lagopus leucura. Next base: position 8,982,411 of record NW_024962262.1, read on the forward strand.
AGAGCTGAATGAGGAAGAACACTGTCAGAGGAACAAATATCGTGTGGAGAAAAGCTATAAAGTTAAAAGATCATGAGTGCTCAAAGAATACAAATATGAACAGTCAAAACAATGAGTACAAACATTTCATAGCTATATTAACAACAACAGAGAATTTGATTGGTTTAGGCAGAGAATTATGAGATGGAGGGACCTGTGATAAAGCTGAAATATATATTATATATGTAAACTACTGTGTTCATGGAGGTGAAAGGCTGCAGCTATTTCTTTTTGTTTGTTTGTTTGTTTATTTTATAGAGAGAGGAAACATTTCTGTTGCATCCTTTTAAATTTGTAAAAAAAAAATAATAATAATAATAGCAACCTCTAAAGCATTAAATCAGTGTTTGGTGAACTTGTTTTGATGTAGATCAATGGTTTTGATTCCTTTTTATATTTGGAAGATTCAGCCTCAACCCCAACGGTTTATTTTGGATCACGTTGTACTCTTAACTGTAAGCTGTCTCAGAGGATCTCTGAACTTCTCATTCTAAAGTGTTTGTAGGATTCAAAACTAAATTTTGGAAGCTAGTCAAAAGGCTGTAACACACAGAAGATTTTTAGTCTGGACATTGGCATATTTGTGTGGGAAGAAAAACTCTTGAATTCCTGCCCCAAGGACAGCAAGTGTTATCAAATGGTTGCTTGATGTGAAAATACAGGGAATTTTGAATAGTGATCTGAACAGAGGAGTTCTGCTCCTCAGGCAAAGGTACAAGATTGCTTTTATTACATTTAATTTAACAATTATGTTTAATACCTTTCCCATTACTAGTACTGATCTTCTATGTGTACTGTGTGTTTGCCCAACTAAAGATGTAAACTAAAGTGAAGATAGCTTGTATCACTGTCCAATATGAATATCTAAATTTCCATAAAAAATATATATATTTAATACAGTTACTTTGATCTGGATGCAAAAATGCATTGCCTGATTACCATCTTTAAACATTATGATTCACCTTTCTATTTCATGCTGCCTCTCGCTACTCTCCCTACATTGCCTTTACTGATTACTTACAGAGATTTAGAGAGGAAATGGGATGTTATAGCCTACAATACATATATATATAGTAGAATTTGTGATGGGCATATAATTGTTTCTTTAGATCTTTAGATCATCCCCATGGTCTTTAAGGACGTGCTGAAACCCGGCGTCAAACGGCGCATCCCGGGCGAGGGGCTGCCGTACCCCAAAAACCCCGAGCAGCGCGGCAACCTCATCATCGAGTTCGAGGTCAAATTCCCGGACAGGATCCCTCCCTCCTCCAAAACCATCCTGGAGCAGATCCTGCCCGTGTAGCGGAGCGGCTTTGGGGCTGTGGACTTTTGGGGGAGGTTTGGTTTTGAGATTCTCTTCCTTTTCTTTCTCTTCCTTTTCTTACTCTACAATGTATGGATGTATTTATGTAAGGATGTACTTGCAAAATTATCCTCCTGAATGTGGTTCAAGGATACTGTTAAGGAAGACACTTTTGTTTCAAGCCTTCTGTTTAAGAACTTCGGGGGCGCATTTAATAGAACTGCTTTTTATACTTCTCTATAATTATAGCTATGAGAAACATACGTATTGTCAGGAAAATAGACACTATTTATTCACAGAAAAATTCAGATCAAGAACATTATTGTGGCTCTTTTTGTGAAATCTTGACCTATCTAATGTAACTAATCAGTACTGTGCCAGAGACTCATGTAATCAGGATGCACGAGATATTTGGCACACACCAGTCAAAACTGTAATGGCCTCAATCTTTGGACTGAGAAAACAAGATTAAAATCGGCTGTAGAGCTGTGCCTCCTCCCTGGGAGGCATCTACCAGACTTGATGTCTGTACAACACAGAGGTAGCAAAGTGACCTGCATCTGGCTCACCGTGTCTTGCAGCGCGAGTCTTCTGATGCATACACATGGCTTTCATATCTGCAGTGCCCTCCTTGGCCATCCTGGTGGCATAGTAAAACATGCCTCAAGTTGCACCAGGGGATGGTCAGGTTTAATATTAGTAAAAATTTCTTACAGAGAGGTTTTGAGGCATTGGAACAAACTGCCCAGCCAGGGAAATGATAGACTCATTGTCCCTGGAAGATTCAGGAAACATGTAGGTGTGGTACTTGGGAACGTGGGTTAGTGGGTGTGGTGGGAATGGGTTGATGGTTGGACTAGATGATCTTAGCAAGCTTTTCCAACCACAATGATTCTAGAATTCTATGCAGATGTAAGAAGCTTTTGCACTGTCTTTTTGAAGATATGGTATGCAGGTGAGGTTTCATTCTCACCAAAAAAAGTATGAATTTTAGAGATGCTTTCTGAACATTCTGAACAGCCTAATACTGGTGCAAATTCACTTCAAATTTTGACTGTTTTCTAATTCACGACGTCAAGCTATATTTCAGAAGACTTTTTGTTAGGAATTTGCATGCTTTTGTGTGTGTATGTGTTTTCCTCCTGTATTGATGCTAATGGCAGCTCCAGACAGAGACAACTATCTCCAAAACTCTTCACTTTGCTCAAGGAGAAAGCATGCTTTGTTTTACAAAACTTTATAATATCTCTGCTGTGGCATATTGGATGTTGCTCTGTGCACCTCCAAATCTTTCTTGGTACAAATGTCCTCCTGGAAACACTCAATGAGGAGGGCTCTTTGTTGGTTGTTTTTTTGTTTGTTTGTTTGTTTCTTTTTTGTCTATTCACAAAGTAAAAAAACAAACAAACAAACAAAAACCAACAAACAACAAAAAACAAGCAAAAAACAAAAACAAAAAACAACACCGCCATTTCAAATTTGGACACATTTTATGCTCTTACCTATTTTCACAGAATGAGATGCGTATTTGTGATTAAAGAGAACTCTGATCACCTAAGAATCACATAAAAATAGAACAGATGATGATTTGAGGTATACTTTATTTGATATACCTTAATATTTGGTTGTAAAAGAACAAAAAAATCTTACATTTTTGCTACACAATGCAATATCATGGCTCTGCGCTAAGCATCCTGCCCAGTCTGTGCTGATAATTTCTTAGGAAAAACTCTATCACTTCACAGTGCCTATTGGAAATAGGTGGACATTTGCTTCAGCCAGTACAGCTATTGCTTTGCAAATCCTGGAGTCAGACATGTCCCTGTTTATTACAAGGGAGTTGGACTAGATGACCTTTACAGGTCCTTTCCAACTCAATTCTATTTTTCTATCATTCTATCTGTTCTCTCTTTGTTGCTCTGTCTTATATCTACTCCAAGACTTAGACAAGCATAGAGAGGCCCCAGCTCATGGCTGATATTTCATGTTAACTGTTCCATGCTTCTGCTCTGTTGGGAAGTTCACAAGTGTAGGAAGAAAAAATATTTTGTACCACTGAAGGAGTCTCTTAAGATGGCAAGATAGCATGTAAAGAAAGCTCTTAGACCTATGGAGATTTCCTTGTTCTGATAATGATACTGATCAGATTATAAATACCCTCACTGGAATATCTTGACTGGAATGAAAACAGTGGTAGGAATGTGTCTTTGGAGGAAGGACTGCTCTTCTGTTCTGAATTTGCCTAGTGAGAGGATAGTGTGGTTGGGATTCTGAGTTGTTAGAAATGATGATAAGTAATAAGGAAGGGAAATGCATTCAAGCCTTTGTCTACTGGGAGCATGTAATTCTTAATGACAGAAAAGAGCACAAATTGTAGTCCCACTTTTGCAACTCATAAATTTAAATTCTGCCATGACTGTAGTAAAATTGCAGATGCCAGTTTATATCATTGCACTCATACTATTTATCTCTACATTCCCACTGAGAGAAATCTTCTGTATCGAGATCTTGTTATACTTTTAATTTATTTTTTAACTAGTCACCATTATTTGCTGTTAACAAGGAACCTGGAATCACAGAATCACAGAACAACCTGGGTTGGAAGGGGCCTCAAGGATCATGAATCTCCAACCCCCCTGCTACAGGCAGGGCCACCAACCTCCACATTTAATACTAGACCAGGCTGCCCAGGACCCCATCCAACCTAGCCCTGAACACCTCCAGGGATGGGGTATTCACAACCTATCTGGGCAGCCTGTTCCAGCACCCTACCACCCTTGTAGTAAAGAACTAGTGCATTTTTTATGTTTTATGATGGAAATCATTTACAATGAAACCTATGCTATGGTTGCCCTTGGCCATACCATTTTATTTGTCAGTGGTAACAAAAGATCAGAACTTGTCATGGTGCCTTTCTCTGTGCTGTGCTGGACTGCAAAAAATCAGGCAACTAGCTGAGTCAGTAATTCCATCTCAAACTGGCAGTATGACAAGGTGCCACACCGGAAAGAAGAAAGGAGGCAGTTTTTAAAATGAAAATCAACCCAGCATCTCTGGACTGGCAAACTTGTATATCCCAAATGACAGTATTGGCCTTTATAAAATATGTTGTGAATTGTTTTATGAAATCTGTGATGGAGAAAAACTGGGATATAGAGAAGTTCATAACAAAAGATACATGTGACACATTGACTTTACGTCATTCTTAGCACAGACATTACAGTAGAAAAAAGAACTCTCTAAGAGTTGATCTAGTAAAAATGATATGAAGTTATTTCATCATCATTATTATTATTTATTTCTTGATATGCTTGTTATAATTCAGGTGCTTTCCAAACAGAAAAGCTTCTGGCCCTGCCCCGAGGAGCTCACAATCTAACGGTGGACAAGGGAAGAGATGAGGAGAAGGGGTCCACAGCGCAGTCAAGACGCCAAGATGGAAATCAGCCATAACTTAGTAATCAAATGTGGTGTAAACACAATGTTGCAAAGCAATACAGACCTTTTGTCCCACTTTTCCATTTTGGCTCAGTGAATTCACTCCTAGGCGCATGGCGCATGTGCATGTACAGGAAGGAAGCTCACAATATGTGAGCTCATAGAGAGTAGTATGTGAGTGAAGCAGAGCGGAAAAACTCACGCAAATGTGTATCAATGAAAGGATTTTCAAAACTCAGTTCAGTAAAAGGACAGTTTATGTCCAGACTGGTATGGCTTTAGGTCATATCTTACAAGGTGGTAGTTAACATGCCATGGATTCCATTTGTTTTGTCCTTATTTTCTGCATGTTTTGTGTTCCTAGGAATATAGGATGTAGGTGTGCTGTATGCACCGGCAGGTTTCTTACCACCGGCAAAAATGAACTACAAAATCTATTAAAGTAGGGACAGGGATGTTAAGAATGAAATGACCACAGTGCTGTGGTATTTTTATGTCTCCATGGACAAAGAATGGTGTGGAAGCTCAAAGGTGTTCCTTCTTAGGTCAGTTGTAAATTTAAGTTTTTAATAATGTAGGACACCAGTCACTAATTAAAAAGCAACAGACTGTTTAATTTTAAAAATACCATTTTTGACTTAGACAAGAAGTCACTTATCAATTAAGAAAAATACTATTAGATTTTCTTTATACATTTAAATGTCTAAGTAATTTTATAAAACCTCCAATCAGGTTCCCCCAAACTGTGAAGCTGTCAAAGGAACTTTCGTCAGGTTTTTCTTTAAAAACTTCTCAGCAAACTGCCACATTTTCAAGGTACTCAGGGGATCACTGTTTGCTTGTTTATTCCTGATATATCTTTCTCTCAGCAAATACAAGTGTATCGTGAAGGCAAAAGCTAATAAGCAGCAGAACATTAAAGTGCATAGGTTGTCCACGTTTGGAAAAAGAAATGGTTGAAGAAGCAGTAGCTGTTGTGACTACGGATTCCTGGGAAGTAATCCGCCATTTTTAGCAAGACACAAATATTTCTTTTGCTATAAGATACATTTTTACAGTCTTCAAATCCGGTGTATTTCTAACAGCGGCATCAGGAAGGTAATAAATCTCTTGCTGAGTGGGAGAAGCTGTAATTAAATAATCAAATAGACTGATTGTTCAAAATTTACAGGTATTCATATTCCTTCAATAAATAAAAGAATATACTTTATAGTTTGTTTCTTTACAGATTTTGAAGCAAATCAAGTTCCTAGCAATTTAAATAAATGATTCTAATAGCTTGACATGACATATGTTGACAGGAACCACTTACGATTATTATGTTGCCCAGAATTTTTAAGAACCTACAAAGTTAAATAAAGGCTTACAAGTCTCTGAAGCTACTTTTTATTTGCATAGAAAAATATTTATCGTAGGAGTCAACTATCATATGAGAGAAATTGCTTTTGTTGAAATTGAAAAAGATAGCTAAAAAGTTTCTGTGGGTTATTGCAACAGTACAAGAATACAAGATGCTTCCATTTATTAAAAAATGTAAAACAAATTGTGAAAGCTAAAGCAGGCTACAAAACAGAAGGTCCCTTTATTATCTTTCTCTTGTTTCCTGTGTTACAAGATCATGTGCCACAGTTGAGTACTATAAAGTGTAATTCTGCATTTGCTAATATGTTCTTAAAACATTCCCCCCCAAAAGCACTATGCAAAATATATATATTTGTAAATGCTTCTTCCTGTAAGCATCACAACCTGGTTATCACATAGTCACCCTGCTCAATGGTTTCCTGTTTTCCATCACAGTTAGTGCTAATGTCTGATTCCTTGTCCAGCTGATCCTGTGGTGTGGCTGGCTCTGAGTTCTGTAACTCCATTTTCTCTGTTTCTAAAGCACAAATACTTCCTTCATCCTGTGAATCCAAAGCGTTGCTGTCATTTTGCAACTCAGCTACCATGCACTTTTCATCAGAACTTTGGGTGTTTACTTCACAGTTCATAGTCAGTTCTCCCTCTTCCAGTTCATCATTTTTCTCACATTGTTCTTCTGCCTGTTGACGGGAAACTTCTTCAGAAACAGTGTATATTTTATTTGTACTCTGCTCCGCAGAGTTTGTTTTTGATCGTCTGTGAAATAACCCAAAATTTTTTATGTCTGTCACAAAATTCACACGCTTCTGTTTCTCCTTAATGGACTCTGACACCAACATTGCTGAGCCATTGCTTACGTTATGTGCTTCAGAGGCAATTGTGGCTGATCGTGGGTGAATCATTGTTGTAATATCAAAAAGGCTGAATGCCTTTTTCTTTCCTTTCTTGTTTCCTTCACTCTCATTCTTTTCTTCAGTTTCTGACAGAGAGGCAGCATCTTTATTCATTTTTGGAGTCTGCACATTGGAAAGCTTGCTTCCTTTTAGCAAACCCAGGACTTCAAAACGGAAGCTGGAAATATCTTGTTTTAACTCCTAGAAATGAATAAGAAAGATCAGAGGATTAGTACAGGAAGAAAGATCAGAGTATGAAACCTAATGTGACTTTTCCTCTAATTAATAAACAAAAAATAAATTAAAAAAATAAAAAGCTTATGCTATGGATCAGTTATGAGCTTCGTCATCTGGATAACCTCAGATGTTCAAGTTACATAGCAGACTCTGCTTAATAGATCTTCCAAGTAAGGCAAAAAAAGTGACCAGCAATTTCATCAGGGGAGTCTTCAGAGGAAATGTATCGTGGTTTAGAGATCACTGACAGTGGTGGAGAAAGGATCAAGGACAAATTTATCACCTGCAGCTAATCTGCTGGACTGCATTATCTCAACACTATAATGGCATTTTGATGCCAGATATTAGATAGATCAGATATTATCACCATCCCCAAAACAGAAACACAATAGGCATACAGAATCATGCAACAGTTTAGGGTGGAAGGAACTTCTGTAAATCATCTGGCCCAGCTTCTTCTCAAGCAGGGACACCCAGAGCAGAATGGTCAGAACCATGTCCAGGCAGCTCTGTCACTTATACAGTAGAAAATTTCTTCTTGATGTTTAGACAGAACTTGTTTTCCAGTTTGTGCCCATTGCTTCTTGTGCTGGCAGTAGATACCAGTGACAGAGACAATCTCCCTTCAGGTATTTGTGGACACTGAGATCCCCTCAAGACTCCTCCAGTCTGAGCAGTCCAATCTCTCAGCCTCTCCTAACAAAAGAGATGCAGAAGAAAGTCCTAGAACTGGACACAGCACTCCAGGAATGGCCTCACAAACACTGAATAGAGGAGAAGAACCATCTCTCTTGTCTTGTTGGTCATACTTTGCCTAATGCAGCCAAAATATATATATATACCATTAGCCTTCCTAACAGCAAGAGCACAATGATGACTCGTGTTCCACTTGGTGTACATAAGGACCCCCAGGCCCTTTTCTACAGAGCTGCTTTCCAGCTGTGCAGCCCTAGTGTGTTTCAGTACATGGAGATATTCTTCCCCAGGTGTAGGATTCTGTACTTCTCCTTGTTGAACTCCATGGGGTTCCTATCAGCCCATCTCTCCAGCCTGTCCAGATCCCTCTAGCTGGCTTTCTGGTGAATCAGTCATTCCCTCTAATCCATCCTCTTATCCATGAATTTACCAAGGATGTATCCAGATTGTTAAGGAAGATGTTAAATAGGACTGGACCCAGTATTAGCCCCTAGGGTACTCTGCTCATTACTAGTGTCCAGCTAGCTTTTGCACAACCAACTACCTGCCCTCCTGGTCTGTCTGTTCAGCTGCTTTTAATTCACCACACTGTCTGCTTATTCAGCCTGTAATTCAACAGCTTTTCTATGAGGATCTTATGAGTGATATATACGTGCAAGCTTCTCTGTGAGTGGAATGCAAGAACTGCAGGCAGGACTTTGTGCATTTCTCCTCGATGTTGGGTAGCTGGCAGCCAAGAAAAGAGCTAATCACTGCAGGATGCTTCTTGCCAGTACAACTTCTGATCTCTGTCCCTTAAAGGCCTATCTTAGGAAAAGACATTTTCTTTTCATTTTCTATATGAGAATATGAGAGCAACTAGCTCAGGCTCTTTCTTTATCTTCTGTGTGCCAAAGTTGAGGCCGATGAATATCATTTTGGAAATTTGAAGGTTGAGGCACTAACAGTAACAAAATATTTAATGCCAAAAATACACAGTTATGTAAAAGTTGTGGTGCATATGGCCCCATTCACTTAGTCTTGTCAGATTAAACAGATTTTAATATTTGACTCCTTATTTAAGTGTTCAATTTATTAAGCCGTACAAAATGTGTTCTGATACAAAAGTGCAAGTGCACTCAACTGCACATAATCTGTATTTCCTACAGTGGAACTATTTGCATGTTATATTACCAAATACTATTTTACATACCGTTAGTCCCACTTTGGTGTGCCCTTAGTTCTTCCCTCTCTTCACCCCGTAACTCAAACTAGATGATAAAAGTGATTATTTTCCAGCAAGCAAGGGTTGTTGCAGTAGTCTATAGCAATACTATTTGATTGTGGTCCATCAGCACACAGACACTGCTCTATGGAGGAAGATATGTGCAATTGTACAGGTGGGGACTGTGAAAAATGTGCTTCACAGTCTTCTAAAATATCTATGAACATACAATTAAATACATACCTTAAAATTTTCTTCTGTCAGCCCTTCCTCAGTTTTGGCATCTCTAATCATTGCTGCAACGTACCTCTTAACCAGATTTCTCATAACCTCCTAAAAACATAAAACATTGTGTTAGTTTTCTGGCTCATAGTTACTAAATCTATGCTTACTAGGTCTGCTCAACTTTTTGTGCTTTAGGAACATGACAAAAAATGTACAGACCTCAGATACAGGTTTTTTTTTGTTTGTTTTGTTTTTTTTTTTCCCTCTGTTTTTCAACAGTGATATTAAATATCCTAAGAATGGCTGCACAGGGTTTGACCAACTGCATACCTCATGCTGGTAACTTGCTCTCTTACAGTGAGCAGTTGCTGATACTTAATGAGGAGTGCAAGTGGAGTACAGTCATGTAATGTTATTTCCAGCTGTATTCTTTCAAGCCTTCTGCAGTCTGAGATTCAGGAACCTTGTGAATCAGAAATGTTAGCCTTAGGTTTAATGGCCTGCAACAGGTTTTCCCTATGTGTTTTGAACTCATGTAAACTTTCAGCATCCACAAATTTGCTGATGAATTTCAAGGCAAAGCCACAGTGAAACTCCTTGTTTTTAAATTTCCTTTTTTAATAATCTGTTCTCTGATAGTTCCCAGCATTTCCCTCTACTTCTAAGAATTCTAAAATTGTTTAATTTGGAAGAAATGTCTGGAGGAGCCCAATCCATACCCCTGACTCCAAGTAGAGCTATCACTGCAGTTGTACAAGGCTGCTTAGGTCCAGTCAAGTGCTGAATATCTCCCAGGATGGAGATGCTGCAGCCTCCCTGTACTGCTTTTTTTTCAGTTCTTTACTACCCTCAATGTGACAGTGATTTTCCTTACAGAATTTCCCTTCTGGAAACTTGAGTCCATTGACTCCTGTTCTTTTTCTGTGCACATCCAAGAAAAATCTGGCTCCCTTCTCTCTCTAACCACCCACTGTGTTATTGGAGATAGCAATTAGATCCCCCTTAACCTACTTCATGCTGAACAAACACAGATCTCAGCTTCTCCTTTTATGTCAGCCCTCTAACCATCTTGGTGGCCCTTTGCTGGATTCCTTCCAGTTTGAAACATCTCTCTTGTAGCAGGGGGCCCCAAACAGGACACACTGCCTCAGATACAATTGTACAAGAGTGGGCTGGAGGAGAATAACCAATTCCTTCAGTGTGCTGCCTACTGCCTTGTTAATGCAGCCTATTACATGTCTGATGTCCAGTCTGTGGATAGACGGTAAATAGCTGCTGTGTATTCACCTTCTATATAATTTTAAAGACTCCAGTTGTACCCTCCACAGCTGTCATTTCTTCTGGTTGGAAAGTCCTGATTTATAGTTATTTTCCATATGGAATCCATTCATTTCCAATTTTTCAAGTGTGCAACTCACATCTTGGTGGATATGCACCCCATTAACACAACAAAAAATGGAAAATAGATCTGAAATTATCCATTATGCTACAATAATCTCCCAAAATCAAGAGACAGAAGCAAGAAGGATGGCGAAGAGCAGTTGGCAGGAGTCAATCAATCCCTCTAGGCAGAGGTATTATTAAGGAGCTCTCGGTAGGTGAGCAGAACTGGAGAGGGAGAGATGTAGAGCTGACTGATAGAGCACGACAGGTAGATACATGTATGTTCTCAATTGATCCCAGCAGGGAGGTGGGAGTGTCCATGTCTTTTTTAAAGGCAATCCATGTTGAAGTGGATTAAATGTTAGTTAGTCTAGAATTTCTTTAGGAAACTATCCTTTTTACACCCACAAGTAGACTACTTTTCTAATGCTGTTATTTCAACAACAAATATTCTACACTCTTTTGCTGAAAATGAAATAAACACGGATTTTCTTTCTTTCTTTTTTCTTTTATTCTACTTTCTTCAGAAATCTTCCCCTTCTATTCCATCTCTCCTCTCCCAACAGGACCTTTTGGAGGCACAAGCAAAAAAAAAAAAAAAAAATTGCCAAAAAAATAAATGTGCAGCTTTACCTGGTATTGATGATGTCTTCTCAGATTGTCAGCTGCACGTCTCTGAAAAAAGAAAAGAATGGAATACAACAAAAATCATGAATGTCTGCCTGGTAGTAAAATACAGCACAGTAAAACAGCAACTCCACGCAATCTATGGTAACTAACAAGCTGGAAGACATTGTTCAGTATCCTTTGAAAAAGTGGCAATGTTGGACTGAAGGCTGTCATTAGCTTTACAGAAGGGAGTATGCTGTCACTAAAAAAGCTAAGTGGATTTACTACATTTCCATCAATGTGCTGCTATTCTGGCATTGATGTGAGTGTGGTGTGGCAGCCGGTTATCTGCTTGCAGATGACTTTCAAAGTCATAAATCTGATATAGAAGAACAGTGTGATTGTGTAACACACTTGCACAGACAGCAGGAATTGAGAAGAGCTTGGCATACAAGTGGTGGTATCTGTGGCTGTCTCCTTATTTCTCATTTAAGACAGAGCTATCCAAAGCCTACAATATAAAACCATTTAAAAGAGAAAATTCCCTGCTTATTTCTTTGTTAAAAGGACTCTTGATAGATGCAGAAGCACAGAAAACAGCAGCTCAGCTGTGAGATACAGAGTTTGTTGTTGATAAGGAAGGAGAGTAAGAAGTGTAGTGACTATGATCAGGAACAGCAAAAAGAAGATTGGCAGGATGAAAGTAAAGCAAAGGCTTCAAGAAAATGTTGCATTTGCATATACTGCTGTATCTATGAGATGTCCAGAAAAAGGTGGTGGAAAAAAAAAAAAAAAAAAGCCTTGAATTATTTAGTCCTTGAATTACTGTTGTCCTCAACATACTGAGTCACATCTCTCTTTATTCTCCACCTTAATTATCCCTGACTGGTGAAAGAGGGTTTTGTCTTTTTCACTTGGATTCTTCTATCTGCGGCTGATTAGAAAAGTACGAGTCTGACCACTGGTTGTATTTCTACAAAATAGAACACTTAGAATGTCTTAAAACAGGATAGAACGATATTCAAGAGACTCATTAAAATTAATCTCCGTTGCATAAGCCAAGTACAATAAGGTATTTTGTCACCTTTTTTTGCTTGCAACTGATTAGTAATTTATTTATGATTACCACTTTCCCATTTTTGGGAACATGTTTCTGCTTTATGGTTGATTTTGTTTTGTAATTAACTTGAGGGTTGCAGTACCTGCGTGCTCAGCAAAAGAAAATAAAAAGGGAAAAATCACAATTTACTAATTGTTCTGTACATTTACCACGAGATAGGGCTTTATTCATAGATACCTTGCCTTCAAGATTTTTCCAAATGATCATAAAATCATAGAATGGCCTGGGTTTAAAAGCACCACAATGATCATCTAGTTTCAACCCCCCTGCTATGTGCAGGGTCGCCAACCACCAGACCAGGCTGCCCAGAGCCACATCCAGCCTGGCCTTGAATGCCTCCAGGGATGGAGCATCCACAACCTCCTTGGGCAATCTGAAGTGATGTTTCTGCATCTTATGTCATGTTCATAGACGAGATGGAAATTCCTCATATGAGTGTTTACAGAAGGAGAGGTGGGAATTCCTGTCCACCATCATGGCTGAAGGGACAGTGTAGCCATGTGAAGGACAATACCCTCCCACCATCTACACCACTATCCAGGATTATTTTTCTGGCTTTTCTCTGCCGACCACACGATGGAGATATTTCACTCCTGCTGAGAGAGCGCCAGGGGAGTCTGAGGCATTATGAGAATTCTCAATAAAAGCTCTGACTCACAGGCAGAAGGAAAATCACTTTAAGGTGTATATGAAACACACTTAATTTCAGGTGAAGCTAGTAACTCCTATAAATAAAACAAATGCTAGCTCTTTTCTTGTAAACTGCTTTCTGCAGTTGCTGTGTTCTCTGCTTTGTTTTACAGTGAAGTGTGAAATAAAGGCATAGGTTTAACTCTGTACCTGTAGCAAGAAATACTTCAATCTGATTTATCCTTTTTAAAAAACAATTCTGAAACTCCCAGAAACAAAGGCTATAGCTTTTCTAGTCTATGCCATGACAAAAAGTGCGATTTGAAATGAGTATACAAACAGATATATTTAAGTAATAATATGTCCAGAACAGTTGTACTCTCCCTAACAATAATTTTCAATCAATAACTCTGAGAAGCTGCAAGAGAATACAATTAATGATGCATTTGTACATACACACTGCAAAGGTAAATATGCAGACACATAGCCTATCCAAGTTATTAACGCCATCAGTTCTCTAACTGCAGTTTACATGTTCAGATTCTGATTCAGATTCAGTTCATAATCTTCTTTTGCATCCTTCTCAAAGTGCAATGAAACTTAAACACATCTGAAGATCAAGACACTTCACATAAAATGACAATAGCAATTATCTCTTCCTTAGTTGGTTTTCAGCCAGCTTTTTGCTACTTGTTGTTCAAAATTTGTTTCAAGTAATTGCTGCGCTATGTGCATGAAGTACTGGAAACTGTGACTGACAAAGGAATAAAAATTAAATCTGACTGAAAAATAGCAACACAGGAGGAAACAGTCTTGTGATGTCAGTATTGTACGAGACTGTGTTACTGCAGTATTTCATCACTTTCCAGTGGGTGGCACCAATACACTGTAGGAAGTCTTAGCAGTTTTAGTGGCACTGAAAACTATTTTGGTCATCCTGTTTGTGCCATTCTGAGTAATTTGTATTTTTTTGGAAGAAAAATATCTCTAGCAATCAAAAAATGCCACGGTTTATATTACTTCTTTGGGAGCTATTTATCAAAAATATATTTTTTACAAAGTATGAATTCAAATTCCTTTGACCTCATTTCTTTCTGACAAATGCCCAAATAATCTGATGAATTTATGATGGCATATATTCCCATATTTGGAATGGAAGCATGATATGACAGGGACAAGAACTTGTCTGTGTTGACAGAAAGGTTTTCCTGTGAGATGGTCCTTGATTATACAACAAACATGCTCCAGATTATTGACTTCCATTCCATGTGGAAGGTGCTATTTCTTCTCTTAGTTTTCAGCAACAAACATTTCAGGGAAAGTACAAAACAGTGTATTGACTCAGAATTTGCATCATTTCCATTTGGAGAAAGAAAGCTAAGAGAATAAGAAAGATTTTCTCTGACAAATACTAATCATTATCATGTGGATTGCTTGAAAAAGTAGCTAGGAAAAAAAAAAAGCTATTTATCTAAACATCAGGTACACAAAAAACACTAAAGATATGCTTGGTAAATCCTTTCCATTATATCCTCTGGAATACTTAAAATTATAGATAAAGCACTTTTTGGTGACTGACCAGGAACAAATTGGAATGGAATTCGAGGAAAATAACACAATTACTTCAGTATATTCTTGGGGATTCTTTACTTACATCTCTTCTATTCTAAAATAACAATAGATTTCAGATGATTAACAAGAGTAGCCTTGAGACACCTAAAGCCCATAGGAAGTCAGGAGTACTTCAGCCTGATCAATAGAACTGCATTACTAAACTGGCTCTTGCTAAGGTGAGCTGACAAAGTTAACAGAAATACTTTAAATAGCTTAAAGGGAGGCACACATTGTTATTTCAGAGTTTTAAGTGCAGGAGATACTTTGTGATAATAGCCGAAGAGAATGCTGCATACCTGGGATATGTCAAAATGACAGAAAATAACGATGTGCTGTAATCTGAAAAGGTAGATCTCTGATTAACAATGGTGATGAAGTGCAAGTAAACAACATGTGAACATACCGGCCTTCCTGTACCAAAGAAGCCAGCTGTAGTTGTCATTAAAATCTGCCACCAGCATGGTTGGACAGCCTTTGAGAAAGGCGATGTCCCATGGAAAAGCTTCCTTGACCCCATCACCCACCTCTTCAGCAGCTTAGTATGACAAAGGATTCCAGAAACACAGGACAGTCAAAGAGAATCAAATTAATCATCTCTCTTCAGAAGCTCCTCGCTTCCTTGCAGACTCTCTTCTTTCATGTAATATCTCTGTTGTAACAAGCGCTGTAAACGGTCCTCCCAAGCAATCATGCCATTGTTATCTAGTTATCATAATTATCAGATTATTTCAGGTTTGACATTAGGAAAATTTTATTCTCTGAAAGAGTGGAGAGGCACTGTAATGGGCTGCCCAGGGAGACGGCTGAGTCACTGTCCCTGGAGGTGTCCAAGAAATGTTTATGTGTTGTAATGAGGGACATGATTTAGTGGGGAAATACTGGTGGTAGGTGGACAGTTGGACTGGATGATCTTGGAGGTCTTTTCCAATTTTGGTGATTCTGTGATTCAGTGATTCGATCTCCACTGACATTTTTCTTTCTTTGTATGAGTCACATCAATCTTTTCTTTGTGTACCTGCTGTAAATTCTCCTGAACCTGAATCCTTTCTCTATGAGTTCTACTTGTGTATAATCTTTTTAATTTTTTTATATATAAATCATACATTATGTATATAATCCAAAATAAATCTATATGTATGTATTCTTTCTATATTCTTATACATATATATCTGTAGATACATACACACACAGAGTGGGTTGCTGGTTACACGTTTATACATCCTCGGTTCACTCCTGATTCATGACTCCTGGCTTTTTGGTGCCGTTTCTTTAATGCATTATTTTATATCCAGTTCTTGAAAACTGACAAGACAAGCTTAACAAGACAGCTATACTCTGTCAGTAATTTGTTATGCACTCTCTAGCACTAACTCAGCCTTTGGATTCCCATTACTGTTATTCCTACTGGCAAACACTGCAGTATATCACTGCTTTCTAATAGCAAACATTATTTAGAGGCTTCAGAAAAAAAATGTTTTGAAATCAGAGTTCCACGTCACAGACAATCTAGTATCCATCTAGCTGACCTAAGAAAATGAGCCTTACAGGAGTCTATAGGGTTTTTTTTCCCACTATCAGTCATAGGAAAGGTATCAGAGATCAGAGATACAGGGCTCATGTGAAGACAAGTAAGTCCCAGCAAAGCTTATCTTGTAGATCTGAGGCTGAGATTCCAGTGAGCTGAAGTCAGAGAGCTGTCACTTAAGCTCAGACAAAAGCCCCAGATAACTTTTCACTTCCATTTGTTTGTAAGGGCACAGTGTTTCTAAATTTAATCGGCGATGGTGTTCACTGGGATAACTGGAAAAATTCTGGGAACCCAAGGCTGAGCTGTGGGTGATGTGAACAAGTTTTTCACTATCTGAAAACAGCACATTCCTCCAGGACAAACTCTGAGCTCATGATGGTGTGCCCATGTTTTTCCTCCAATGATTTAACCTCTTTATTGGGAAAATTCACTTAACTCAATTGTGTCTGCAATACTATTTATCTGAACTGTGTGTAGACCTGAGTGAACAGTGGCTGTCATGCTCTAGTATCTACAGACAGATTTTCCCTATGCAGAAATCATAGGGCATAGTGCAAACTCAATTTTTAGTTCACTTTGGAGCTTGAATGTATAAGTGGGCTTAAAAAATGCAAAATGTTCCTAAATCAGACAGCCATGTTGGGACTCCTGTTATACCTGAGGAGCTAACTGAAGAATATTGTAGTTTTATGAGATACTCTGAATCTGTCTGGTTAACCAAGGCCACTCACTTCCAGGCAGCAGGAATTCTGGTTTATTGGTGGCTCAGCTGGTGAAAACTCTTTCAGAAGGGTTTCAGATACACTTGCAGCTAAGTGCCTATTTCTGTAGTAGAAAACTGTAGAAAACAGGTGATGGATATAGCACTGTTGTCTCATAGAGCTTCATGATTTCCACTTTTGCTCCTCAAACAATGTGTTTTTTTTTTTTTCTGTTTGTTTATAGAAAAGAAAAAAGAAAAACCACACACACAAAAAATCCTTATATCTCTCCCTCCTCCATCTCCTCTGCTTTCAGTTAGTTCAGTTATTAGCTGTCCAAATCCTAATCATAGGGAAAACCAGGTTCACCTCCTTCTCTTCTTTTTTCCCAAGGGACCACCTTTTCCTCCAGGGTATTCGCTACTTTGGGATGGGAATTGTCTCCTATCAGTGCTGTTCTGCTTGGCAAAAATAGTTGAATACACACTGGAGAATGGAAGTGAATTTGGGTCTCCCATAGCCCAAGCTATTTGCTATTCTTACCATGCGCTCCAATCAGAAATTCTGTCCTGAAGCTGAAAAGTCTTTCCCAGCAAAAGATTCTTTGAAGCTGGTATACATTCATTAAAAAAAATTTAAAAATTAAAAAATCCGTGGTTTTAAATGCGGAATAATTCCCAATCAGCTTAGTATATACACTCCTTATTCACTGACCCTTTGCTGCAGCAGTTTTCCAAAACCTAAGCTGCTCTGTCCAGCAGTTGTTATTTAGGTACCCCAGCAGGAGGCAGTTACTGGAACCTGGTGGTCTGTCTGAACCCCCCAATCTCACCATGTAGGGTTGAAAGCACCCTGCCTCTTTCTTCCTCCTTCTAGACAGCCAGGAATGAATTTACTTCCAGAGCTGCAAGTTGAGAGGGAAACAAAGGAAAAAGAATCCTGGATGGAAAGTCTGACAGAGAATATTGTCCTGAAGGCTTTGATGGGATGGATAAGATATTCTGGATCTGTCCCAGTCAGTCAGGGGTATTGTGATAACCAACTGTAGATCCTCAGCTGCTATGAACTGGCATTTCTCCACTGATTTAATATCACTCTATCAGTTTACACTAGCTAATCATCCCTATTGAATGCTTAACAAATGCCTAGAAGCGTTGCCCACTCTCCCCCTACACAAGTACAACAATCTCTCTATTTCTAACAAAAAAATCACACATTTTCCTCAACTTTAAACTTCTTTTCTTTGCTTACTTACACAAAGATGCTCTATTCTCATTTTATCACCATTCATTCTCAATTGTCTTTTATTTTTATTTCTATCTGAATCACTACTTATTTTTCTACGCTGCTTTTCTAATAATAATATGAAGGATTTTTTTTTTAGTGCTTCTTTCTTACAGTCTGCTGTTAGTTTGTTTCAATATCATACTCATGCTTACAAGCTTCTTTTTCTGGCTCTTACATATCTACGAGCACAACAGTGAAGCAAAGCACACTTCCTTTTCAGAATGCCAGCAAGATCATGATATTGCAATAAGCCTGATTAGAAGCTTTTCACAAAGAGTACAAAGAGAATCTATTCATCAGTTTAGGAAATGTGATTTAGTTTTATGAGTTGTACTGCCTCCTTATCATGCATCTGTGCATCTCTATGAACTTGTTCCGCGAGGTGTACCTGGTGATAAAACTGAATGCCAGGATATAACAGAAGAATAAACAGGAAAAAAAAATAGGCTTAGTACTCACTTTGTCAAGGAACTAGACACAGAGCCACAGAAAGAAAAAAAAAGAAGTTTGTAGAGTAATGGTCCAGCAAATAATTGAACCACATTCTTGGCTTCTTTGGTATACTGCAACCAGGGTTAATAGCATGAGGACTACAGTCCTGTCTTCTTCATCTTACATGACACTCATATACTCTCACTTGATGCTTTGCTACTTGAGCTCCTTACAGTAAAAACACTTAAACACACCACGTACTTATAATGAAAAAGCCATCATCCACGTTTGACTCACAATAGATTAATTTGTTTATTTATTTATGCTAGCATTGCCTTACTGAGGACTAGTTAATCATGCAACTGATTTTTTTATTCAACATGCAGAAAATATTCCTAGAGAGATTTATTTGCTTATGGATCAGATTGTTGCCTGAAAATTGAGCTGCTGACTGAAAGGTCTCAAGTGGACACCTGAAGTTAGGAGAGAATTCAAATTTAATTTATCCATTACGTCTACCAGAGAAAGACTGTGATTGAGATATTACACAGTATCTACTGAATCCAAATGCAGAACTGTTGTGGTTTAACCCAGCAGACAGCTCAGCATCACACAGACAGCCATTCACTCACTCCCTGCTCCCAGTGAGATGAGAATCAGAAAAAAAATAAATAAAAAGTAAAACTCATGGATTGAAATACAAACCATTTACCAGGAAAAAAAGAGGAAAAATAATAGTGATTATAATTATCTTTATATGTACAGAATGCATTTCCAAACAAATGGTTCACAATGGAATTTCTTGCTACCTGCTGACCAATGCCCAACCAGCCCTCAAGTAGCAGCTCCCCAGCCAGCTCCCCCAGTTTTATTGTTCAGCATCATCACCACGTCATATGGTATGGAATATCCCTGTGGCCAGTTTAGATCAGCTGTCCTGGCTTTGTTCCCCACCAGCCTCATGTGCCCCCCAAGCCTGGGCAGCACTGCAGCCCTGCACTGTCACAGCAGCACCATAAGCCTAAATGTCTTTGGCTCTATAAGCACTGCTTTTCAACAACTGAAGCAGAGGTGTATTATAGACATTATTTTTCTCCTAAAGCCAAGACACAACAAATCACTATGAAGGAAATTAACTCTATCCTAGCTGAAACCTTTGTGCATCTTTCTCCATTTTTTTTTTTTTTTTTTTAACTTTTTTCCCTGTAGACATTTCTACTTCTAATGAGTGCTAATAGAACAGGATAGTAATGTGATCCTGAAATAACTTGTAAATTCAAGTAAGCAATTCCAAGTAAGTGGCTACGTTTCAAAATGTTTTCTTTAATGGAAACAGCTGTTGGTAAGAATGCTTTTATGGAAAACTCATTTCAATACACGTAGAGAGACAAGGAGATACAAAGAATATGCCATGGTAGTTTATACACAGTTCTGTGGTTTATGATATGTCAGTGGTACTTGCATCGTGATACTTGGAGCATCATCTAGAACTCTGAGAGTGATAGACAGATGTTCCTTGATGTCTGTATTGCTTTTAATCTTTCTTGCACTGTCTTTAGATGAAGCATCATCATGGTTCATACTGCTGTGCAGAAATCCAATGATGCTTTCTCTTTAGTCAAATACATTGACTTGAATATTAAAAAAAAAATAGCACCATTATTCTCTGCGAGAATTATTATGTAATTCCTATCCACAGTACTTGACATTTTAGTGGCCTCTATTCTCTGACAAGGCTGAGAAATACTTTACTGTATAGAAAAGAGGAGGACTAAAAGCTGAGTAGTACATAAGACTTACCCCTATTGTTCCAAAACTTTCAGGTTTTCTTCTAATTTTTTTCTTGCACAGGTGTCTCCATAACCACCTAATCAGATACCAGAGGGACTTAGGGCTTGGAATGACATTGAAAGGAGTGGGCAGAGTCCCTCCCTCTTCAAAGTAACTCATCCAGAGTTTTGTCCGAGCAAACTTCCACTCGATGTCTGCATGATCCTGTGCAGAAGAAACACAACAGAAGCACACATGGTGCTGTAACAAAGAAGGCGAAACAAACCTCTGGGAAAGCTGAACCTAAAGTTAGAACAATCCCAGAACTAATGAATTTTCTTGTCCCTTCTTCAAAGAAGGTCATTAACACAAAGAAAACTTAAGCTGATTTACTCCAGTAAAGAGATATTTGATGCATACAGTATATGCTTTCAATCTTTCTTGCTTAGCTACAGGCTTTTACATAATTAACAATCACTCAAACAAGAAAGGATAATTACAAGCAAAAAAAAATGCTACATTTCTGATAGAGATGTTTGGTTACAATAGCAGCTCATCGTTATTCCACACAGATCATTCTAATTTCTCTGTTGTGTAGCAGCTTCAACAAGTCTGCAAACCTCATACACTCTCAGCTTCCAGCCTCAGAAATTCATAAATAGTTTATCCACAAATGATGAGGCTGCTTCAGTCTGTTGAGTTTTATATCCTTCTCTTTCTCCTACTTCAAAATTAAATATTTGGAATTGGTTGTTGATGTTTTGATTTTTAGTTTGAAATTTTATTTCTTTTGGATATTATATAATATTGTATAATTTTTAAAAAATAATCAAAACCCAGGGCTTGAAAAAGTTGCAAGATCTTAGCAGCAGAACAAGAAATGTAAAGTAATAAGGTTTGATTTGGACAACAGACACAGAGACCAAGAACTTCAACCACTGATAAAACCTAAACTTTAATATTTAGCCATATATACTTTTACAATCAAAACAGTTATTAAGACATTCCTGGAGAAAAGTATTCTGCCTTCAATATGTGTTTTTGTGAATGTTAGTATGCCATGGTGTTGTGCATAACTATATACTAACTCTATAACTACTACAACAACTGTTAAACACACGTAGTCATTTCTTTTGTGGACAACTTCAGGAAAAAAAATAACAAAAACCAAATGTTTAAAAGTCTTAAGAATGTGAGGCTTTCTTCTATTTGCTTGCTTTCTGCATTACTATATTTGAATTATCATACTATGAATTTCATTAGTCTCATTAATAGTCAGCTGAGAACTAAAAATAACTCTGATAACAATAAACACAGTTTTCATGAAATGAGAAAAAATACACTGCTTGATGAAGAGTCCTGACCTTTTGTTTCACTTGTTAATGAGTCCAAAATTGTATGTGAAATTCAAGCAATTAATTTCTACTCACTGTTTATTTATGTTGTACAAGAATCCAACAATAAAAATGTTATAAAGGTTAATCAACATGTGAAATATAAAGTAGGGATTGCACGATCTGTGACAGAGTCTCTTTCTTGAGACAAGAGCTGCACAGTGTAGTTCAGGCAGTGCTGAAGCCTGCACCATTTGCTGGCACCTCCAAGGCACCCTTCTCTACCCACTAGTTGGCTTCTGGAGTAGAGTCACCTCTTTCCCATTCTGAGTTTTGGGAAAATTCACCCCTGTTCCAGTCCAGCTGTGGTCTAATTTCTGTGCCCTTCCTCAAAAGCACAAAATAATTGGAACAAATCTATATTCTATACTTAAAATAGATTTACTGCCAGAAAAAAAAAAAAAAATGGGTTGCAGGAACAGAAAGACAGTATATGTTATAATAAACAACTTACAGCAATCAGCTGGTAAGAATTATTCATCATGGCTATTAGCATGTTGAGTAGAACAACCAGAGAGATTACATTATAGGTACCAAACATAGTGGCTCCAACAAATTCAGTAAATTCATGCTTTGGTTGCACATTGGTCACATATAGATTGATGAGTCCAAATATAGACCAGAATAATGACTGCAGCGTTTCAAATAATCTGAAAGACAAAGCCCAAGAGGAAAAGCTGTTTAATACTAACACATATACTTTTCAGATAAGTTTTTTCCCAAGACACACAAAGTCCTTCACTTGATTAAAGTAGATGGTGCTCATTACAATAAAGGCAACATATATAGAATACTGTTCTGGAGAAAAATTACCTAAATGTTTCAGATCTGAACCTATAGATATCCGAAACAGGAATAAAATAATAAGCCTGTATGTACAAGATTGTTCAAACCTCCAAAGGGTATATTTTAGAGATATTATTTTGGACATCTGTCTTTGAAGAATTTTGTCTCTGTGCCTTGAATTTAGAGGATAGAACACGGATCCAAAATGAACTCACTGATTGTGTTTCAGCAACATGGTAAAGTAATTATGGTATGCTTGTATTTGTTTGATGATATCAATTTATGCCATTTTTACTTGTTGAGAGCCACTGAGACAAAAAGTGAAGAACAGTTACAAGGGCATTTGTATCTTTAGCATCCATTTGTGTTTTTTTTTTTTAAAGAATACAGACATTAAAAAGACAAACACACCACTCTCAAATTACACGTGCTTTTGCAACTAATTGACATGATAGTTGGAGAAGTTTAGGGCAGCAGATAGGAAGCTAAATGACAATATCGAATAATATTGTTTCCTCCTATGATCAGCTCTGAAAACCTCCCCCGTGTTTTTCTATTCAAACAGCATACCTGTGTCGACTCAAAAGTTGGAGTTTAGACCTGCATGAGATGTTATTAATATGCAAGATTATAAATATGCTGTGCCTGAGCAGTTACTTGATTAAGATGAAATAAAAAGTGTTATTTAAAACATATACATTTGAGAAGGATGCCTCTGATATTAAACATTTTTAAAAGCAGCCTACATATGATTAGTAGAAGATAACAGGGAATTTTTTATTGTAGAGGTTCAGTCTAGATGGGAAATGAGATGGAGAGTATTCATTTGATAGTGTTTAGGTGCTATGAATGAATTAAAGAACAGTGAGAAGTAAAATCGATTTTTAAGTGAAAGAAAACGTTAAAAAATTGTAAAATAGAATACAAATTTGAATGTGTAGAATGGACTCTGTGTCTGTGGAAGTCTGGAATGGAATGATTTTTTTTCCTTCCTGAGTTTATCACAATTACAAGGAATCTTTGTGTTTTACAACTCCGGACTTATATCCACAAGTAGATATAGAAAAATTACAGAGCAACAGCTGCCTAGATAAGAAAACTCTGACCTGGTGATCTTTTATCCCTTAATTCTAAATATGTACTTTCTAATCTCACATTATCTTCCCCTTCTTTTTATTTTATCTTTTACCATATCTTTGGTTATATAGATTTCGCTGCAGCATAGGATGAACATTATTATACACTGATGTGATGTTAAATGGATTTATTTTTTATTAAGGTAACTTTAGGAGTGTCTGTCAGTATTCCACTGACCAAAAAGATACCAGAAGAGAACAAAAAGACAGCCTCTTTCTTGTAAGCAACATTTAAGTGAGTAAAATGTTGGGGTGAGGGTAGAAATAGATCAGTCACTTACGTTGAAAATGCATTATTCTGCTCTGCACATCGTATCCCTTTGCACTTGGTTTCTTGCGTCTCGTAGTAGAAGTACAGCTGGTTCAATCCATTTGCAAATGCTAGCAGCACAAGGCAGTATATGAAGAGAAATTTCAAAATGTCCAGCAGCATTCTTCCTAGAGATATCTGCAGAGGTCCCAGGTGAGAATTTGCAGTGAATAACGAGATCAAGCGTAAGGAGCTAAAGATGTTTGCAATTGCAAACAGTGCCTCAGCCACCAGTGTTGGATGCCACATGTCCCAGCTCTGTCGTGGAACCAACCCGCTATACTGAAAACAAGCAGAAGGGAAAAGAAAAATTACTCTTCTGTTTATATGAACAAACAACTGTCTGTTTCTTTATGAGCCAACCCATTAATTTGCTGAGAGTACAATGAAAATAAATGTATTTTGGAAGGAGTTATGTTTGTTTGAATGCTTTTTATCTCAGCAAAAACAAAAATGGATGGTCTCTGAGTACTCATTCTACATTTTCATCTTTGGGACACACTAAACTTTGTTGTTTTTTACTGCACTTTGCATATGATTATGACTTTTACAGAAGCAAAATAATTTCTAATAATTCTGATGAAGTAATAATAACAATTATGCATGAAATTCACAAAAATTTTGAAAAAGTTGGAATAAAATATTTGACTAAGGAATAAATACGTTGCTTAATCACTGACATTTACAAATGATGGGAAAGTGGTTTATCAATGAACCATGGCAAACTGCTTGTGTATCTCATTATCAAAGAGTCTGATCCTGGGAAATGCAATTCTTCAGCATTTCCAAGGATCCAGCTCTACCAAAACATTTACTGAAGATGTTACTTTCAGCTAATGCTTGACTACTGTGGCAAACTCATTATTTATTGGGTCTCATTAGTCTTCTTTACAAGATGTATCAGAGGACAGAATCTAAGCTACGAAGCCCTCTAAAACTATATGATAGTATAATGAGAAGCAGATATAAAGACAGACTACGATGCAGTCTGTATATATCTACTCTGGACCACCCAGACACATCCTTCAGAGATATTCAGCATGTCTTCAGTGGTAAGGAAAGGGACACTTCCTGTCAGCTGTGGCCAGATAGCCATATGTATGGCCATATGTCACATTTCCACTCCATGTTCAGCATCCACAGAACAGGACTGCTCTTGATGTAAGTGTTTTCCGTGGCAGTGTTTGTTGGGGCAGGATCCTATTACCATGCTGGAATTGCTTTTTTCAGCTGGTAGGGCAGCAGAGGCCTTACCTGTGCCCAAAAACAATCCCTTGTTTCACAATGCAAGGAGTTAAAAAAATGTCAGCTTCTGCAGAATCGGTGGCATAAGTATCTCACTTGCTACTAAGCAGAGTGTATCTGACATGGTGATCATGAAGATAATAAATGTAGACATAAAAATGCATTTTCAATTACTTTTCAGAGCTTTTGCCTTGAACAAGAATATGGTTTCCTACTAGATTTTTGTGTTGGAGACTGAGACTCATATAATCAATAACATGAATTTGCATGCATTCTCTAGCAGAGCTGGGAATGGACAACACTTGGTCCAGTGCTCAGATTTAGAAAATATTGAAGATAAATCAAACAGGTTTCACACATGAATTGGCATTGTACATCATTTCATATACTATTACAAAATAAATACTCTTCCAAAAACACAAAAGCAACCGTTTTGCTTAGAGGACAAACTCTTCTGTTCATATTTATAAGCCTCAATCATATCAGATGTGATGCTTAAAATTAGTCATCCTGTACTCCTGTAAAATGTAAGAACTTCATTTTTTATTGTATTAATCATACCGTTATTTATCAGGGAGAGAGCATTTTCAGTGGGTATAACAGTTTAAAGACCTCACACACTGATACACAATTAGAGGCAAAGAGCATAGCCTTTTGAAAAATATGAGATGTACTCATCATTTTTTTTTTCTGAATACTGAAAATGAAGCAGATAACTGATCTGTCTTAGCAGTTTGCTCATCCTGTGCACTCTTTGGTGAATTTTCAACAGTCTTTTGTGAATTTTACACTATACAGATATCAGCTGTTGTAAATAATAACTGTCCACTTAATCAGTACATCACTCAGAGAGCCTCAAATAGGCTCAAAACAGTAAGTTTTACTCTAAGAACATCTATCACACAAGAGATCCAAGAAAAAGGAAGGCAGAGAAGAATGCCAGAAGGCCTCCATAGGTCCAGTAGGAGCTCGTGAACTTACTTAAGCACAAAAAGAAGGTCCACAGAGAGTGGAAGTAGGAATGAATTACCTGGGAGGAATACAGAAAATCAGTCTGAGCAGGTAAAGAAAGCTAAAACCCAGAAAGAATTACATCCAGCCAGGCACATTAAGAGGAGCAAGAAGAAATTCTACAGGTGTAACAGTGATAAAAGGAAGGACAGGGAAGATGCAGGCCCTCGCTGGAAGGAAAATGGAGACCTGGTCACAAGGGATACAGAGAAGGCTGAGTTGCTCAACGACTTCTTTGCCTCAGTCTTCATGGCAAGGACTCTAGCCACACTGCCCAAGCTGCAGGAAGCAAAGGAAGAAGGAAGGTCCACCTGCTGTAAGTGAAGATCAGGTTTGTGACAGTCTAATTCTATTTGCGAATTCTATGGGAATATATTCTATATGTGATTCTATGATACTCTCACCCTTTGATTCAAAGGAGTTGGTTAAAATGGCTTCTTACACAGCTTGAGATGCTGAAGTGATTCAGAGAAGGTAAGATGCATCAAAAATATTAGCATAGTGATTTGATAAAAGAGAAATACAGAAAAGCTGTATTTTAGAAAAACCTATATTGAAAGATTTAGGAAATGAAAACAAAAGTTTTGTATCAAAATGTTCTGGTTACGTTTGGAATCCTCTCAACCCCCACTCAGAGCTGGGGAATCCTGTTGCAGGTGTCTGAAGGAAGTAAGTTACGCTTGCATTGTTTGGTTCGTCATTACGTACATTGTTTTGATTGTCTACCAACACTGAGGCTCTTTAAAAGTACAGGATAGTCGTTTGGGTGCAACATTGAACATGCAGTAAAAAAAAAAAAATTAGCTGCAGAGTCAAAGATAGGACTTCAGGAGCTGTGATGATTATGATTGGCATGCAAGCTCTAATTTGGAGACTGATGGATGCACATTAACATACTTTCATCTTGGAGTCTGATTACCACAAGCAGAAACTATCTGGGATTAAATAATTATAATATCTTGTAATTAATATTAGTCTAAAGTGAGTAATTGGCCATCTCCAACGCTTTGGAAACGAGCATTTTCAGTGAATTACTTGCTTTGCTACCTGGAATGGTGGAATGATTGTTTTATTCCAGTCACTTTATGATGAGAAAACCTTGCCCATCCACCAACTTTAAATGACATCTCTTCCCACATTTGAGCCTTTTTCTTTCAGGCAACATGCCAAAATTTCTTTTATTGAGATTTCCAAGAGTTCACAATCAGAAACCTTCTGTGACAGGAGGAAGCTGTTGAGCCAGTTGATCATGTCTTTGCTTATCCCTGCCCCTGATCAGCTCACTTTTGTACCCTTGTGGATAATCATCAGATGACATAAATAAGAGTTTCCTATGTTGCTCTATGCAAATGGCAGGGCTGCCATAGGAACAGCTGCAGTTTAGGGACAGTAACCAGATACTTGATGGCTGTTTCCTATTTTCAGCCAAAAGGATCTTGGCAGTTCAGAGACTGCTTCCATGTACATGGGGTAGATAGTGACAGGAAACTCGAAACAGCGAAAGTAGAATGCTGATGAGAGCAGCCAGTAAAAATGGGCTTGTTATCTTAGATGTGACAAGATCTTTGAGACAGATGCTAAGAAATGCTTTCATTTCTTTTCAGCTGTGATTTCCTTGCATTTGAGACCATTTGTAATGCAAATATTTCATCTTTAGAAGCAATTGCTGTTGTATTATGGATTTACGTTGAATACATAGGAAATGTGGCATGTCACATGATTTTGCAAAGAAAGACCGCTTTACTGGAAGAAATTTCAAGCAGTGCTAATAAAAAGTCCATGAAATAGGTGAGAAAATGAATATATCCAACGTTACGTGATCATATTATGCCATTCAGTTTTAATTTCTAATCAAGTTGCACTTGTGATTTTTTAGATAAAAAAAATTAAAATCTTGTTCTTCAGCATTTTTTCTCCCTCACTTTAAGTAATACTTTTCGTGCAGTCCTGTCTTCTAGTTTTGCATGGTAATTAAAATTTTCTTAGGAATGGTAACTTCTTACTGAAAAATAGGCAAAGACTAAATAAAATAAAACTTAACATTGTACAAACAATATTAAGTATTGGGTGTGATTTGCCTTTTTGAAAAATACTATAGTAAAAGAATTATTAATGATTAAAAGAAAAAAAAAAGGAAAAAGGAAAAGAAAAAAAAGAGATTGCACGAGTCAAGGAGAAGAAAAAAAATTAGCTGCAATCTTTTGTTTGCTCTTATTCTGGTCTGACTTCTTCTCATAGCTGCAGCAGATTCATGAGCAAATTAAGTATCTTTTACATTGTTCAGCCTGAAAACCATCAAGTACAGAAGAAAAGAAGCCTAATTTGTTACCTTAAATATTTTGCTGAAATAAATAATAAATATAAAGTTACCTTTGAAAATGCAACGATTTTCAAAGAGATTGTTGCCAAGTACAAGGAGTTCATTACAAAATCCATGAGGTTCCACCAATCATGAATGTAGTCCTGTAGTCCACCATCCCACATCTGTTTAATTTCACCCCAGATAAAGCCTGTAAATAGAACACAATTCATTGAGCATGAACACTAAATAAAAACGTCTGCAGCTACTCTAGACACTTATCTCACAATAGATTGAGTTTCCTTACTTTAGTTACACAGAGAAGGTGGATGAGTGCTCTAAATTACATATCTAGTCAGGTGAAATTTTTATTTTTCAATTAATGCTTCTGCAATTAACTTTTCAGGTATAACTACTCATAAAAATAACTAATCTGCTTGTACAAGGGAATTTTCTTTGGCTTTCTTCAATCCCCTTTTCCATCATATTCTAGTAAGTATAAAGAAGGTCACAAAACCAGTCATTATTTCCAAGCCTGTCCTCATTAACTATCGCAATAGAGTTCAACTGGAGATTGAAGGAGCCAAGACAACTCATTAACTTATTTAAATAAAACAAACACTGTAAGGGATAGAACTTCTATTGTTTGCTGCCAAAGCTGAAGTAAAGTCTGCCTTTCCTATAGGAAAGAACAGTTTCTTACATTGAAAATATTTTGTTGATTCCTTCCTTTGGGGTCTAAAGGCATAGAAATTTTGTTCAGGTTTGCAAAACAGTGGGAAATCTTGCAAGTTGTCTGACACGACCTCAATTCAACAGCTTCAGAAACAACTGTGTCGAGACTCCCAAGTGCTGCAAACTGTAAAATCTCTCTGAAGAGCCTACTCCAAATATTGTATTTACTGAACGGATTCATATTGCATACATATAAAATATGATTTATTCCATATGTTGGCAAAGAAGAGCTGCTTTGCTCTGCATTATATGGAATGATAAAACACATAAACAGTGGCATATATAGAGAAATACTGCATATTACCAACAGGTCTTTTTGTAGTGCCAGTAGAGTTTTTACATTTTTTCTGTTAATTATTTGAATAAAATAATTTCCTACTTTCATGCTAATTGAAGAGATAACATTTACAGTAATTAAGGCCAGCCTATAACATATGGATGTTGAGATACAGTTAATTCATCATGGCTTTCCTTCAGCTGCTGATCATGTGTTCTTTTAGAAAGTATCAAACAGATTTTATGCAGGATCCACATCACTTTAAGTCATAGCTTAGCTGACTTTGAACCTTGAAATTTTGTCTCAGTGCTGACTGTAAGGGTAAAGGAGGTCAAATGGGGGGGGATAGATGGGATGCGTACAATTTGATTGTGTAGTGTTTTGCATTAAGTCATTTTGTCTCCTGATTGCTTTTCAAAGGAAAAAATCCTTTCCTCTCTACCTTGTCCCATCAGGTCTCAGACACACATTCCCATTTTGTTTCTGCAACTTATCATCAGAAATCAGAAGCCTCAGAAGAATCTGAATCATCTAATAGGTCCAGCAACTTTTATTTTCATACAGCTCTATTTCAAACACATCATCATCACTATTTCACCTGCCTGCATAGTTGTAGGAACATCCATTATATGTCTGCTGCTCCTACTTTTTGTCCAAGCACCATCACAATGGGAATACACCTTCAAAAGTTTACTAGGCAGGCTCATAAATGCCTGCCAGTTTCAGCTTGTACAAAGCCTTAACCATCTGCTTTTCAAAGGGCTGCACACTCCTGTCACAGAGTACAAACAAGACTATAGAAGATCTGGCTCTCTCTTCCCTCCAGACTACCCTCCGGCATACAACACGTAGTCCATGTACTTGCAAATATTCTTGCTTGGTCTTTTGCTATGCTGTAGGCACAACATCTTGAGCATCATCAGGCCATAGAAGCAGTGGTTTTGTGGGCTGTAATATACTCGTCACATTTCAAACTCTGCTTTGAATTGGTCCTGCTCAAACTGCAAAAATGCACATAAAATCCAGTGTGCCACAGGAGCCTGTGGTGGGGCTCAGAAGAGACCTGGAGACTAAGACTTGCAATAGAGGTATGATCCCTAAGCCTCATTGTTAGTGAACAGATCCTTGCCAATTCTTACTATGCGATCTTGACACTAGGATGACTCCTGTCACTCAGAAAGCAGACAGCTGCATTGATAAAAAGCTTCCAAATTTTAAAAAATAAAATAAAATGAAATGAAATAAAATAATGAAAAGCTTTATAGAAATAGAATACAATGACATAACAAAAAAAAAATCTTTTCTAATTCATTGCAGTTAAATATTTCCTTTAAAATGTGCTTAGGGAAGGAGTAGGTTGTGCTGATCAATAAAATAAATACTTAAAGACTGTGAGTTCATTAAAGTCTTCTGCTGAAGTACTCCATGATTTACAACTGCCAAAGACATGAACTGACATAAATGCAACAGGGCTATTCTCTGTAAGACTGTTGTTCAGCATCACATACTTTGGTAGCACTGATGGAAATACAGAATTATGTATAGACTGAAAAATAAATGCCATCTAATGCTTTGGCATAGATCTTTTGTTTTGTGAATGAAAAGCCACACTCTTATTCCAAACAGTACCTTCTTCTCTGAAAATGAAATATATTTATAAAGTTGATGTTAAGGGAAATACTGACCTATTAAAGATTTCTCGTGGAACAGAATAGTGTTAAAGTTGCTTGTCAGTGAAAAATTGTGAATACAGTTTGATATTGTAATATTGGTGATTTTATTTTATTTTATTGCTCCAAGACTACATATCAGTTTTATTCTGATGCAGGGATTGCTCTTTTTAAGCAAATAATTTTGGAAGTCCTACATTATTTTTGGCTATGCTGGAGATTTGATATATTAATCATTCTTGACATCCAAATATGTAAGTGCGAACTCCTTAAATAAACACAGTTACTGAAATTTTATGGGACTCAGAGAAGCTGACTCTAACTGACCATAAGGGAGCAGATCGTCTCCATTAAGTGATAATTAAGTGATAAAATTGTTCTTTTCTGTTCAGCAGCTGACACAAAGCAGATTCACTGTGGCTGGGGATGAGATTTTTCTGACCTAATTTTAATTGTCTGCAGTGCAAACAGCTCCATCTGAGGTAGCCACCTTGGATTCCCTTTAAATTCAATGGAGAGAGAGGGTACCTGGCACAGATGCAGATTCCAGACTTCAGATATCTACATATCAGATGAATCCTAGTCTCACAGTCTACTCCTAATGTAGAAATTAGGGAAAAGATCTCATTAGGAGCTCTTCAGTGAAGTGGAATTCATTTAGATTCAGTATTTTTAAAAATGGCACTGCTTTTGAGCAATTTCCATGACTTGAAACTCAGAGTCTGGGTCAAGACTTTAAAAGCTTTCAGGGCTGTGATACTGAAGTGGGATTTGAAGGCATGAGATTCTGTACCATGTATTGGTACTTTTCTGCTTTTAACACAGCTTTTGGTGTCAGGTGTTCAGGTTTGAAATGAATATTCCAGCAAATGGATTCTATACTCGTGACAAGCATGTGTCCATATCCATATGTGAACAATAGCATTTCCCAGGCAAGTCAGATACCTATTATTCTCTTTGAATGAGAATCTTGGGAGATACAAAGTCCTAAGATGAATTAACAAAATCTGTAACTCCGTGTCAATGACACCATGGAAGCTGAATTCAGTCTTTGGAGATACCAGGTCTCTATGGATAGGTGTTCTGATGGGTATTGAAATAATGAATGCTGGAAGAACTGGAATGTTCTGTAAGTCCTCCCAAATGCACATGGAGGGTTTTCCTAGAAAAGTGTAGAGTCTTTTTGCAAAAACAAACACTTCTTCAAGGCCTAGTAAGCCTACATGATGGTTCTACACTGGGCAAGGAGCTTCCAAGATTCCAAGCTGCATGGTTCAGAGTTAATTTCTAGTCACACATCCAGAGATTGTGAAATGCTGTTGTAGATCATAAAAAGGAACTTTTTGCAAGAGGGAGAAGTCAGCATGAAGAAGTCAGGTCTTCTCTTCACGGAGTCTGATACATGCCAATTTTGTTTTCTTATATTCACTGGGAGAATCAGCAGC
Source organism: Lagopus leucura (assembly GCF_019238085.1). Taxonomy (NCBI): domain Eukaryota; kingdom Metazoa; phylum Chordata; class Aves; order Galliformes; family Phasianidae; genus Lagopus; species Lagopus leucura. The sequence goes on from NW_024962262.1 coordinate 9,015,190, forward strand.
TAAGAAAATAATGTATTTTTTCTTAAAGAAATACACACAGAAATCAAGGAAGTATTTTCTCTGTGACCTTACATACTCTCTCTTTCTACTTGGAATACTTAAGAGTATCTGGACACAATCTGACTTTGTCTGAGGAGTCCAGTCCTCATCATCCTGTTTTTATCATTTATTTCCACGTAAATTATCAACACTATGCAGCTATTCCACCTCATTAATCAAGGATTTAAAACAAGATGCTGAAGACATTGAAACATTTATTGTTTATAGCTTAAAAGCCAAGTAAAGAAAGAGAAATAATAGCATGGATATTTTGAAACAGGTTGGCACTATACAAATTAATGTGAGTTAGTATCTTATCGTTTTAATGGAATTAAATAGACTTAAATACAGGGCAGGAATCCTGCAGACCACATGAAGACCTGGGAATTACAAGCAGCATGGAGACATTTTGTGAAGCACTGTGAAGTATTACAAGTTAGCTGATGAATGCAACTTGGCTGTAGTACAGTTTGACTGATAATTCAGCTTGATTGTGAAAGAAAGTTATGATATTATTCTGAACTTTTAGAAAGATTTATGGATTACTAGCTAGTTTTGCCCTTACCTTTCCTGTGAAAAGTTTAGAGTTCTGTGCTATTTTTGTTCCTTACCATTTAGTGATGGGAAGAAGAAGGCTCTCCAGAGTCAGTCTCTGCATGCCAAGTACAACAACAGCCTTTCAGTATGTTTTCACGGGGCTGTGAAAGTAGTTAACTGACAAACTCAACTTTTCTCTGCAAATTACTCTAGAGTTTTTACAGGTACAAGAAGTGAGATGCTAAAGATCTAATGCTCTCAGAAACAAGGGGAGGTAATTCCAGGGAATTCAGTGAGCTTTAATAATGCTTGAAATCTCTCTTCTGTTTTACACGTGATCTGACAAACTGATTTCTACGGAAGGCAGATGACAGTGGCAAGAGGAACAGTGAGTTCTTCTGGTGTAATTCTAGGGCATATTTTGTTAATGAAATACAGCTATTGCAATGAAACATGTATGAATTTAAAAGCAACCAGCAACCAGGGTGGGTTGTTTTTGGTTTTTTGGTTTTTTGTTTTTCTACACAAGTGCTTGTAACAATAAGACAAGGTCTAATGGCTTCAAACTGAAATAGCATGTATTTCAATTAGATATAAGGAAGAAAATCATTATGAGAATGATGAGGCACTGGCACAGAGAAATTGGGGATGCCCCACCCTTAGAGGCATTCAAAGCCAGGTTGAACGGGGTTTAGAGGAACCGGATTAAGTGAGAAATGTCCCTGTAGCATGGAGGTTGGAACTAGATGATCTTTAATGTCCCTTCCAATCCAAACTATTGTATGATCCTATGCTTTCTCCTAGGCATAGAGAAATGGACTTTTGTGGAGCGTGTCTGCGACCTGTATAAGGTCAGGCCACAAGATGGGAATGACATAGCCAGAATGCTGCTCTCCCAGCTCTCTTCTCAGGACAGTGATACTCAAGTAACCTGAATCTGGGACTACTGCAGATTAAATTATCTGAACATACATCTCAACACTGAGAATATTTCATATCTAAAATCAGTTTACTCTTTGTCCTCACTACATAATTCAACTTCCCCACAATGTGGAAGCAGTGAAAATGAGCTTCTTTAATACCTCTGGAGTACAGACAAAAGGTAAAGAAGAATATAAAGAATATGGAGCATTGAAGTTCCACTCTATCAAAGCTGAATCCATTCAGTGCTGATTATTTATCAACAGTACATTTACTCATGTGTTCAAGGAAAAGTATAATTTCCAAAAAACACTGATCACCTGCAAATGAAACTAGTCTAAGCACAACATTAACTATGACATTATATATATACACACACACACATATATTTTACATACAAATATGAGGGATGCTCCAAAAGTAGTGCCTCCTATTTTTATAATATTGTCCCATGATGTCAGAGGCAGATGTTGGTGGTACAGCAGTAAAAGCTGAACCTTCCTCCCTGTATTTGTTTACATTTTGTTGCCTTGAGACAGATGACAGCACAGGATCTGTCTGACAGAATGGCATCTGACATGGAAGTGCATATGAAACAAAGGTCTTCAAGGCTGAAAAAATTGCACCCAATGACATTCATTGAGGCTTGCTAAATATTTACAGGGAATACAGTGGATGTGAGCACAGTGAGGTGTTGGCAATACTTTTCTAGAAACAATGCTGTAATAGCAAATGTCACCTACATTGGTGCAGATTTTCTCGAGCGTGGCATGCAGGATCCTTTTCATCACTGGCAAAAATGCATAGCTAATGATGGTGACTATGGTGAAAAATAGTTCTGTGATAGAGCAAATATTCTGGACAATCAGAATTGAACAGCCCCTTGAGTATTTATGGATTAGTTTCATCAAATATCAGATTGTTCAGCTATTTAAGTATTTATTCAGAAATTTGTCTATATAATGGGATAGCTGATCACTTTACCTAGTATCTTAAATGGGAAGAGGTCTGGCTTTTCCAGTACTCTCATGAATGCTAAAAGGAAACATACGTAATTAGCAGTTACTTTTTTTTTTTTTTTTCCCCTGAAAATCTTCTGAATTTCTTTAGCAAAATGTTGTGAAATGCAAATCAATTGTGGTATGTTGTCATAATGGAATTTTAAAGGAGATTTAACTTACTACATCTAAACTTTATCAGACCTTTTTCTTCTCCTGTTATTATGCTTCTGTAAAACACAATTTTGGTAAAGAACAGAAATATAAAACAAGAAAAAATATCCCGTGGTTCACACAGAAATAAACTGCAACCCTGGATTAACTGTTATGTTCAGTTGGCCAAAGGGGCCATAAAATTACTTAAACTGATAAACTTACTCATCCAATCTGTTCATCTTCTGTGTACCTAAGCTTTCCTTATCAGTGGACTGTAAACATAGATGATGTAGTTGTCACAGACTCAAGGAGCATGGAAGACTGTATTTTTGGGATAGATCATGTGCTTAAGCAGAAATATCTAGTGTTATGTTAGATGTCCTGAGGTTATCAAAGCTGCCTCTTCATGTATTGTTAAAAAAGGTATAGGTTTCCTGTAGGACATTTATCATAGGTACATCCAAAAAATATTAGATTTTCAAAGACTTCAAAATTTATGTCAGTTTCCACTTTGTAGGCATCTGAGCTGCTTTCTTTCAATGTTGACTTTGATTTAACCATTTCATGACCAAACTTGCTAAATGCCTGAGTTTAGAGTAAGGGATTATAGACAGATACTTCAGTATGGAGATACAATACAAAAATTCTACACATTTCTGTGTTTGAATTCTGCTCTAAAATTATGTTGTAGAGAGAAAATTATCCATCCAAATGCCTAGGTCCATTCAAGTACTTTTGCATGAGGGTCTATAAATCTGTTTAAGGAAAAAATATATTCGCATTTACTGCCTGCACATCTGTTAAGCTCTCCATGTTTACACAAGGAGTGGACCCATGCATAATGCTATGCATTAATCACCATGACTTCATTGAAAATTTCTGGCAAGCAATCATTGAAGTTGATTTAAATCTTTCTTAGTTGCACGAAAATATTGTGGGGAGGGTAAAAAGCAAGGCTTACATCTTAACAAAGGCAGCATTAATTTATAAAACAATACGTATCCTAGAAGTAGAGTCCTGCAATCTGATACTTACTAACATATTGTATCCACATATATCTATTTATTCTTTATTATTCCCAGTACTAGTTGCATTTTCTTGGTGTTGCTAGAACAGTATGATGAATACTCCTATCATGGAGTTTGTGAAAAGAAATAAAGTTTTCAAGTATATTCAAGATCCATAAAGTAAGACAAGCAGTGCAAGAAGAATAAATTAATGTATAACTTGTCTATGAAGCACAAAAAATCCTTCGTAGCACTTCTCAAAAGCACTTACATCCCTGCATAGAGAAGTTTGGCATCATGTGAATCTCTAGGCAAGTCCAGAAGTGGATATTTAGGGATGTCTGAAACAATTCATCCCCCTCTCCACTATTAATGAGCATGTAAGAATTTGGAGATCTCTTGAGAACACTCTTAACTAAGAAGAGTACTAGGTCAGGAATAATGCTGTGTGGGAAAACATTCACCTTCTTGATAAAGGGGAAACTGAAGAAGAAGGAGATAAAAAAGAAAACCAGCCAAAAAAAAACCAAATAAAATAAAACAACCCAGCAACAAGAATAACAGAAAAAAGAATCTATAAAAATCTATAAAAAACCCTCACAGTCTATAGCAGCTTTAGTGGGGGATCTACAAGGAAGCAAATTCATAAAAGCTAGGCCTTATGCATACACTGTTTTATCCTGATCAAGTAAAGAATTTTATCCATACGTAGTGATGATTCCAGTGTAGGGGAATGTATCCCTGTCTTTGGCAGAGGGGTTGAAATTAAATGAGCTTTAAAGGTTTCTTCCAAGTAAAAGTGTTCTATGATTCTGTGATTCTGTGATCCTTAAGCTATATGATTATGAAGTCCAAATGTGAAATATTTGATTTTTAGAGGAGTAAGCACAATGTCATTTCACTGAAAATGGGACTGAGGCCGAAGAGAATCTCAGGATACTGCCAAAACCCATTTCCATCAGCAAAATCTTGTGATGGTAAGAAAAAATCGGATCACATTTAATATCTTTTTATACTTGAATACTTGTCTTTACATGATTATTTGATACTATCATATAAAATCAGAGTTCTCATTTATAGATATTGCCTAGTGGGAAGGAAGTTTTCCATAGCTAATATTAGTGTATTCAAATTGAGCATTCCATGTATCTTTGTAGTTAGCCTGTGTTGAGCAGTAGTTTGTAATAAATGGCCTTCCACGGTCATCATGTGCATTATCCCTTGTGTCTGAAGTTGCATTCCAGCTTTGTCAGGTATTGTTCTCCACTGTACCGTATTTATCACTATTGGCTACGCACTGTTTCACTTTGCTGGCTGTATTAACTTTTATACCTGTTCCATGGAACTTATCAACTTGTATAATTACATTTTGTACACATTTTTTTCTAACAAATTTAGAAGATGATGTGTGTTGCCACCTTTATGACTCCTTCATCTGAAGTGTCTTGCTATGCAGCTTGGATGTGCATTGTGTTCAGTACTAACAATAGTGTACGTTCCCATATATTCTTCATAACAGTTTGTTGACAAAAGCACAACCACATGCTCCACAGATTCCTACAGTTTAATAATTCATACAAGCTACTGGCAGAAAGAAAAGGATAGGGAAAGTATTATTCCAGAGACCAGTAACAATGTATTACTGCTCCAGGCACTGTTTTGAATAAAATAGTTGCAATGCCCATAAGAGAGTAAAAGCATCATGAAAACAAATTTGCCTTAAAAATTGTCCTTTTTTTTTGCTACAGTCATTCCATAAAACTGCCAAGGAGCTTTTTAGCCCCATCTTCTAAGCACCAGAAATATAGAAACTGTTGTTGGCTTTCTCCTCTGAGTTACACAGCATTCTCTGGTGAATCAAATGCCCAGAGGACTCAGGGGACATTTACTGCGGCTACTGCTCAAACTTAGAACAGATATGGGGAAGTCTATAGGGACCAGTAATATCTGTATATGAGCTACTTTCAAGGCACTTAGGCTTATTTCCATTTTGCATCACTGTCAGCGCACTCAAAGGCAATGCAGGGACTGGATGGGAAATTTGATGGTGCAAAATGTTCTTCCCACTTTTTTACTACATGGGTGTGTTGTTTTCTGTCCTGTTTTTTTTTTTTCAGTGGTGATAGATTCTCAAGGATAGGAGACAAGAGTATGTTTCTGCAGTGTGAAACATCTGGCATACTTGGAAAATCTGAATTATCAGCTGCCATGAAGAAAATAAAATTCTTACTAGCAAAAGCTTATTTCACATTTTCTTAGATACAAGGAAAGGCAATTCCAGTTCTTGTTATTCACAGATTTTTCCACAACTCTTTCTTAAAGCTATAACATTTGTTGGCCTTGTTGTACTGACTTATTGCTCCACAGATAATCTCCACATACTTTACACTGCTTGCGTAATCTTCTAATCATGTGAAAGGCAAAATTAATGCAGAAGTTTCCTTAAGAGACTTTTAAAATGTAAAATCAATAGTCTCCATGGAAATGTAGCCCAATACATGGTTTTTCCTCTGAACCTCCTACTCTAGTGACACTTCTAATATGTGCTAATTATGCATATTCAATCTTCTTTTACATAGCAGTAGGCAAATAGAAATTACTGTTTAACTGCTGGAGACCTTAGATCTTTATGGACAACTTATTAAATTCTATGAAATACATGTATGCTGAAATTCCTTTGGAAGAGAAGCCTGGAAAGTAAAGCCCCTCTTCCTCTCCATTTTTAGAGAAGCAGCTATTAAAATGCAAATTACATGCAGAGGCATTTTAATGGAAAGAAGGACAAACAAAGACTTCTATTGTTTAAAATGTTAATAGTTTTGACATGCTGTAGCTACTCCAGGCTAACCTTTGCTTTGGGAAAATGATTTACTTGGGCACATTCCCAAATTTCAGAGTAAAACTAAATCCTTGTGCCATGTTAGTTTCATCTCAGACTTCAACATTTTTCATTTGCATCCATAAAATCCAAAGATATCTATGTACTTTTCAGATAGAATCAAGAGTGCTGTACATACTCTTTTAGGCATACTAAACTGTGGTCTAGAATCTAACCTTAGCTTACTGATAGGAACATAATAAAAGCATTTAATTTATTAAAAAATCTCTGTACCACAATCTTTATATATGTGAATTGCAGTCAAATACTCAACATGAAACCAGATGCCCCATGGAACCACTAATAACTACTAGGGATCACTGTGTAAAACATGCAATGCTTTCGATACAGTAGATTTTGGAACACACAGGTTTCTCTGAAAATTATAGTCTGGATTAACCACAAGTTTCTGACCACGTTATCTGAATATTCATCTTTATTCATGCTCATAAACATTTGTTTATGCAGCAGCTGCCTTCATTGACTTGTGAAGGGCCTATTCAGCACAGGCAGGAGAGGGATAATCTGTCCATATGAGGCTCTATTATGAATATTAATATTGCTTTGAGAAATGTTAGTCATCTAGATAGAAATAGTTTTCAGGGTTAATTGTTTCTTCAAACAAGTGCCTTGGGGTGCTGAGTTATTTAAATTCATTCCCAAGAAAACAACAGTGTTAGAAGTTGAAGGTAATAGAGGTTCTTTATCCCACTGCACTTTTTCTGGGGAGGAGTTAGTAATATAATTATAATACTGCAGTTACCTAAAAATAGCCCTTACCCTTCTCAAATTGTGCTTTTTTTTTCTATGGTATGTTACATCTTTAAAAGATTAAGTTAAAGGTAAAACCCACTTTGACATATCGGGGTCTATGTGTTAGCTGCACGTTCATTCTTATTACCCTTTCACCTTAGGATACTGTGAAAAGGAGGTACTGACTACTTGCTAGGCTGGAGAGCAAAATGACTACTATTACTTCCAGGCATGGAACAGTACCAAAGAACTCCTTGCTTCTCCTCAGCCTTGTAGCATTGATTTCTGAGGAAGTAATGCATGAAACTAATGAGCTTTGTATTAGTTTCTTACTTCTTGATGGCATAAAATTGGGAAAATTTACTGGGGGGGATTTTTTCTTTACATTTAAACGCACTAATTTGTTCAAAGGAAGCATCATTCTGACCAGCTTGCAACACTGGTTAATTTTTTTACAATTCTAATACAAGATACTGGCTTTAAAAAAAAACATTTGTAACATAATTTACCTAGTGAAGGAAAGCACACCTTGCAGTGAAGACTTATATGCTGTTTTGTCATGGGGAAAATCCCATCAAGCTGTTTCTTCTGAGAGCTTCCCAACAAGTAAATCAGGCAGACAAGTTTGTTTGTTTAAGTTGTTAAGAAAGGCAGAGGTAGCCCTGCCTCTTCCTGTAGTGGCAAAGTACTCTACTAAGGAACATATAGACAAAAATGCACTGACTCATTCTCTTCCAAAATGCCACTGACAAATAAAGTATAACAAAATCCACACTGCATTATTAGTTATGTCATCAATGATGCCAAAAGCCTTGTTGGTCTGTTGCTCTTAAAAACAATGGATGTCTAGGAAAGGTTTCAAAACTGAAGAGAGGCAGCATCTTAACTGGAAGCTCTGGGAGAGGTAAGTATATTAAAAGCTCACCAAAGCATTTCAGAAAGTTGTGCTTGAAATTCTCCATGATGATTTAAATGAATATATCAAGCTTAAATTCTTGCAGTTAAAGCTACCAAGTCTTTTCTTCCACAGTTCCATTTCAGTCAATATTGTTTGTATTTGTCCTGATGTGGTCAGCAATCAGACTGAATTGAATAAATTAAGAAACACAGGAAAGGCCATGGTAGGCAGAGAGAAACAGAGACGCACCTAAGATAGCGCAATACCTAAAATAATGCATTTGATAAGAGTGCAAACACACAGGCAGACATGTAAGGTTGACATTGCTCACACAAAAAATGCCTTTCAATAAACTGCAACTGAAATTTTACTTTGAACTACCAGAACACAAAGTTAATTGTTCCTTTTGAAGAATCCTAGCAAACTTTCTTATGCTTTCTGATGAGAAAAGATTTTGTATGAATTTGCAAGACAAGGTTCTCATCAGTGGTTTGGCATAGAAAAAGTACTCTGCATGGGTATTTGAATGTAAATAGTCGCTTGAAAAGTTTGGTCATCACTACTTGCAACAGGTGATACTACAAAGAGCTCTTTACTTTCACAGGTAACAAAGTAATGCTCCAGAATTGACACTGCCTCATTCTAATACGTGAAAAAAGTAATTATTAGAGTTAAAGGACCCCTACTTAAAAAATAAAATAAAATAAAATAAAATAAAATAAAATAAAATAAAATAAAATAAAATAAAATAAAAT
>NW_024962262.1:9024141-9215879 GCF_019238085.1 Lagopus leucura
ATAAAATAAAATAAAATAAAATAAAATAAAATAAAATAAAATAAAATTGCACTGGAAAACAACAACAACAACAAAAACAACAAAAAACCACTAAATGGACATTTAGAAGAATCAGAACAATTTCTGCTCTGGAGAAAATGTATACTAAAAGTATTATCAGTATTAATGTTTCATGCCTCTATTTAATCTTTTCCCTCGCTGTAGTATGTCAGAAATCCTACTGGTGTGTAGACTTTGGATTTTTAAACATTTCCTGAGTTCTCTACTAATTCTACCAAGTACTGGAGTACACAGATAGATAACATAGTAGATAGATACCATACATTTGTTATAGCAGGTCAATAATTTGTGACAGATTTATGACTCTCAACTATGACTTTCCTCTCAGGAATGCTTGGCAAAACCATAGGGGTCAAAACACTTTTCACTGTATTTTCTTTAGTAATACATTTACCCAGGACCCACGGTAATATCATCCACTCGACGATGGTTGGAGGTGGTCCCTGCATGCTCACGTCTGACCTGTCAATGTGTTGAGATGCAAGCAACAACAGGAACAGAAAAGTCAAGTAGGATGCAGTATGGCAGATAAACTTGATAAATGGCTTTCTGATGAACAGCCCTAAGGGGCTTTTGGGAGCTATCAAGTAGCACACAGAGAAGACTGGGAAAAGGAGTCCTATGACAACGCATGTCAACATCTTCACAGCCCAGTGTCGCCTTCTCCACCCAGGGAACTCGTCATACCAGCGGGATGCAAGCAGCTGCTGGCAGTTGGGCTGGGCAACAAACTGAGGAAAGAAGAAAGGGAGATGGTTAGTTCCCTGTTACCACTGCAAAATTATTTGCATGCTATCTGTGATACAGTAAGTAACATTCAGATAGAAATAGAAGGAAAATTCCGCAGCCTTTTCATGCTCACTAACACCAGCAAGGCAGGGAAGGGTCAGTCTACCATTCCTTTAGTGCAAAAAGTATAGTACGAATCTCCCAAAATTTCACTTGCACGGTAAAGCTTGACTTCCCTATGAGTAAGGTACACAAGGAGTCAAAGGACTGTAAAACACAGATATCTCAAACCTGATGTCAAATTCACAAACACATTCACAAAGAATACTTCTGCTATTTGAACAGCAGCACTTCACTTGCAGAGAATTCCCAGATCATCAGGTGGAAGTCACCAAGAAAACTGAAAGCACAATATTTTTTACTAAAGCAAAAGATATATAAACAGTAGAACTGAATTCCAAAGGGAAAATGAACTATTTCCAGTATGTTCCCTGCTAATTGTCTAAAAAGTAGCTTTACATACTTTTATACTAAACAAAACTCTTACATAATATTTACAATATGAACCAAGCAGTAGCACTCCATATCACTCCACTAATCCTTGTTAGGCTGTATTCCTATCATGTATGATCTTCTATGATCTGTCCATTTTCTGTGATATGATTTCAGTTTTAAAATACAATTCCTAAAATTGAGTTTCAACAAAAATAAATATATCATTAAGTATTTCATATTTTTCAGCTATCTTTTCAAGTAAGCTTTAAGTGTATTCAAGGCTTTTAGGACATATTTTGACATGACCACTAGTTAATGCTTTCTTTTATGAAAGGGATGTACAGTAGCAGCATGCTAGATTTGACATAAAAGATATAGAATTGAAGCAACATATGTATCAAAGACAGCCTGAGCTGATGTACTATTTTTAGTAAAAGAACTGCAAGAATATTTTTCCTTCTCATGTTTTCAACACAAATACCTACATTGTTTTAAATCAGAACCTGAAGACAATAAAGATGTGAAGGCAATTATTTATCTTAAAATTAATACTTTAAAATAGTTAATTTACATTAAACAATATTTGAGATATAATTAAATGCACACAGTTTTTGATTTTGCCTGATTTTGATTAATACCAATAAACTATAGAAGACAAGTTCTTTTGGAGATGAATAATAGGTAAGTTCTCAGACAGATTCTGAAACCACTGGGACTCCTACCAGGGGAAAATGCTATTTAGTCTGGACTGAAATGAGAGTCAGCATGCATCTTTCTGTATACGTCTGGATATTGTCAGAAACGTTAACCTGAGCCAAGTTCAGACCTGGTGTACGTTAATGAAATGCCAGTGATCTTAACAGAGACATATTTGCCTTCCAGACACCAGCACTGATGCTGCCCCTGACTGTTGTGAAAGAAAAGATAATCTACTCATACCATAAGCATCTTCACAATAACCTTTAAGAAGACTAACAAAGTTTTCTCTTTTGTCAAGGAAAAAAAAAAAATGCATTCACAAGGTTTCTGGGTGCTTATTTCAAGATACAAAAGTCTAGAATAATACTGTATCAGAACAGGCAGTATCTGAGTTGTGTGTTGCCAACTTTTTAATGGGGGTCTCCCTACAAAGAAACAAACAAACAAACAAACAACCCTTACTTGAGTATACATAGATTAGCTCTTTGCTTGACTGGTGGAAAAAATATGACTCTTAGACTAGTTCCTGATTAAAATATTTTCCTCTTGTTTTTACCCCAGAATGTAGCATATTCATTTTGCTACAGCTGTTTTCTTCTCCTTCTTCGTAATATCTTCTTATTGCATAGCATCTCACCTAAAGTATGAGTCTTCCTGAATTTTGCCACTCTCCCTTTCCTCAATTCCTTTGGTCCCCTCTAGTTATTTTGGGGACTGTGGTGATGAATGCAATGGTTAGCTCAAAGGCTAGTAATAAAAGTAGGAGGCGCAGTCCTTGCAAAACATGGCAAAAAAGAATTAATTTCCCTTGGTTTAATGTGGAGGAAAAGAGGGAAGATGAGGGCTTCTTTTTTTTTTCTTCCCATGTCCAAATATTGTGCTGTCCTGGGACTGAGTAGACCAAAAATATGCAGAACTATCTCATGCCATGAGGAGATATTTGCTGATAATGCCATCGGGAAGATGCTCCACATTGAGTTGGCAGTAGCTGCTTAGTACTAATATTTAGCCAGATTAAAACATTCAACATTAATACAGTAAGGAGGTGTAATGAGTAATTGCAGAATTTCCGAATAGACTTGAAAAATTAACACTCAGATTCCATCATACTTTGACTGCATTGCTGAAGTATGACATATAAAGGAAAACGTTTATTTTTCAGGCACAATAAATTTTTCAGAACTGAAGGAAATTTTCAAATTCTGGACAATGGACCGTCAATTTTTTATATTCAAATTTTTCAATAAATTAGGTTTCATACTTTTCTTAAAATTATGACCATTACAGATATGACATAACACATTTAGCACTGGTTGGATCCTCTCGCTATAGTGGAAAACTAACTTACACTACGCATTATATGTGACCAGAGTTAGAGTTATCACCTTTAGCTATAGAGGAAGAAAACTGGAATTGTTCTCTAGATGACTTATAGATTTAAAAAAAAAAAGCAACATAGGAAGAGATTAATTGGGTGATATGGATCAAGCATGTAAAACACTACGTCAACACTTTATAAGCTGCACAAGCAGTGAGGCAATTTTAGTAGTGCAGGCAGAGGATTATAATAGAACCCACAATACAATGTCTACAGATGATATATTGCATTTCTGGGAGGTCCAGATACAGAGTTTCATGCTGTCACTTTTATCAAATAACACTGTTGGCGAGGTTAGTGAACAATGTCCTGAAGCAACAGAGTAATGTATCTTTACTGCAGCCTTTTCTTTATGGTTCCAAGCTCTGCTGACCGTATAAATACTCTCCAAACTATTCAAGTGTCTTCTTCAGACATCTGGAAAATTAACCCAAATCTCCTGCTGACTTTTCTTTTAGAGTTATTCTTTTGCACTTCATTTATCAAGGAATTGCATAACATTATTAAAAATGTCCAAATTAGTTTCCACAAAAGCGACTGCTTGCTCCATTTTTTGTGCTGAAGACAATGTCACCATATGTCACAAAAGATGCTCAGTACTAATAACTATTCTACAGTAGCTGAATAATGAGGGAAGTTCAAATGGGGAACTGTGTCGATGCCAGGAAAATGCACACAGTGATGAACATCAAGGCTTTTTCCTCAGCTGCCCAAAGAGGGGGAGATTGTGACTGCACACTGCACCTCCCTTCTTGTCCTTGCAGGCTTGCTTTCTTCAGAGGAAATCAGGAAAAATGGCATGTTCTCAGAACTTGTCTTCATGTGTTTGAGGAACTCAGGGCTGGAAGTCTTCCTGCGCTGGGAATTCTTCCTGGGCCCCTGGGCCCCACATTGTAAATGCTGCCTATATAGGCTGTCTCAAAGGCATTACTCTACGTTATGTATGGTTATATAGGCCAGCTAAGTTTATCTATAAATACATTTCTTATTACAATTTTTTTTTTTTGTGATTTACTCACTAAAAGAAAAAATACCCTTAACTTGGGGGGGAAAAAAAGAAAAGAAAAAGAAAAGTAAGTCTCTCCAGTTTGAATTAGATTTATACTCTAGCTACTCTAAACCGTTTCATCATAAAGGACTGGTAGATATGGATGGAAAAAGACTTCATGCTGCAATCGATGAGAATCCTCTGTAAATGAATTGGATCTCATCTGGGAGATTACATGGCAAAGCTAAGAACAAAAATAAGTCTTCTGGTGAACTGGGGATTTTTTTTTTAAATGTATATATGGACATATATAAAAATGGACAAACATTTACCACTAGAAAAAATAGGAATATTCTGTGAAAGTAATTTGGTAGCTCTACACTGCTTATGCCAAAATATTTTCACTTTAATGTACTTTCTCTTCTTCAATTGAAGATACTACATTCTGAGGTGTTCAAAATATCTTTTGTATTGTCAGTATTATGTTGGATGTTATTTGACTTTGACATTGTCTCCATGTAATTAGCAATCAGTGTGTTTATATTTTCACGTTACAATGCCTTCCTCTTGCTTCTAGCAGTTTATAATTATGTGAGGGATTTTGCTGCACTGATTATTCCTAGTTGCACATCTTCAGCTCCCTCATAGACTTTGCTTGTCAGAAACAGTGTCGGTGTTCATCCTTTCAGTTGTGCAAGGAATTGGCTCTTCCCTGACAGTGGTGAAAATCAGAAATTATTCATAGAGCAAGCAGAAAAACAATCTACTATAAATAACAGCAGAGCCAGATTCTGGTTATAGCAGATAAATATATTGCATATTATTTCATTTTACAAGCTTTTAAATCTGATCTGTAATTTCCCTATAATACATGTCCTATTTTCAATTGAAGTGATGAAGAAATAACATGAGATACTGTACCCTGATATATAATTACTTTCAAGAAATAATATTTTTCTAGAAGTACACGTTTTTATACAGTATGTATTAGTCACTGCAAGTCTGTTCTGTCTGTAGCACATCAGCACTTTAAATATTTATTTCACTGTACTAGAAAATACACAGATGTACAAAAATAAACAAAAAAATCCAAGCAATTGTAAGGTAGTGCACATTTTTATATTTTACAAAACAATCTACAAAATCTGAGATCTTAATCAAATTATTGTTCTGAAATCAGAAGGTGTTTTGTAAACGTGATGTAAACAAAATAATGTGATTAATCACCTATAAATGAAAAGTTATCAAAGAAAAGCAATATTTAAATCCTTTATTTATTTATTTATTTATTTATTTTGCTTCAGGTACAAATGAGTTATGCTGTCACACAGAAAAGTATCCCTGATATCATTTCCTAATGGAAGAATACTAAAGAAAATCTGTTAGGAGGAATTGAGCAGAAATACATAATTAACACCAAGTTTCTTAGTAATACCTGTTATTAAGCCATGGTCCAGGTTTTCTGCTCTGCTGTTCCATACAACCATTACATCTAAGTTTCAGGAAAATGTTAGAACTGAGGTCTGCTCTTTTGTCCCACTCATATTATATCACAATGATTGCACAATGATTATAAGCACAAGTCCTTTTTCTTTGTCTAGATCACTTTTTTTTTTTTTTACTTATTATATATATATTCCCAAATACATTATGAAAACCCAAGCTCTTCTAGTTATTTAACTTCAAGTTTAGATGTCAAAATTTTCTCTCTATTGATTCTGAAAAGTATATTTGCTTGGCATTAATGACAGATTCAAGTCAAAATCTCATTAAGCAGCTTCTTCAATTTGGTAGATTTATTTTATTCCTCTGGAGACACCACTACGTATTCTCCTATGTATCTACCCCCCCTGCAGTTATATTTGTGGACTTAGGCACTTACTCTGTGAGGACAGGTTCAGTAAGACAAATAACACTTAATTATATTTTAAATGCTTTAACTTGGTTGACTGAATAAGTGCTAATTATCATTTCTAAAAGCTGGGAACTGTTCTTTGGACTCCTTTGGGTGTATATCTGCTATCTGCTTTCTGCCTCAGGCCAGGAACCCTTAGTCCTGTGCCAATTACTGTGAATACTCTCAAGTCCATGCTGTTCAAGTCTAGAGCTGACTAGAGAAGGCTGTCATTATAATCATAATTCCTGCAGGAAAGAAACCACTGGGTCAGATTTCCCTCAACTCTGTCTACAGCTTTGTGATGAAGGGAACTAACCAGTTCACTCAGGATTAGAGCACCAGAGCCAACCAGCTTGGATAACATCAGGGAAATCAGCACCAGATCAGTTTCCTTCAGCAAAACAAATTCACATGATTCCTCCAGAGTCAACAAAAAATTCGTGGGGAACAGAATAAAGTGGCAGTGTTTTTTGTACTTCTGGAAACAGATGTAGAATTGTTGGGTTGGAAGAAACCTCTAGAGATCATCCAGTCTAACTCCCTTCTAAAGCAGGTTCCCCATAGCAGTTTGCACAGGAGAGTGACTAGATGAGTCTTGAATACCTCCAGAGAGGGAGACTCCTCAACCTGTGTGATCAGCCTGCACCAATGCTTCATCACTCTCACAAAAAAGTTCTTCCTGGTGTTACTGTGGAACTTTCTGTGTTGGAGTTTCTGCCCATTGCCCCTTGTTCTATTGCGGCACACCACTGAAAAGAGTCTGCTCCCATTGACTTGACTCCCGCAGCTTAGATATTTATAAACAGTGATGAGATCTCCTCTCAGCCTTCTTTTGTCCAAGCTGAACAGCTGCAGGTTTCTCAGCCTTTCCTCATGCAGGAGATGCTCCAGACCCATAACCATCTTTCTGGCCCTCCATTGGACTCCTTCTAGGAGACCCCTGTCTTTCTTGAACTGAGAAGCCCAGCACTGAGCACACTACACTGGAGTTGGCCTCACCAGGGCAGAACAGATGGTGAGGATCACCTCCCTTGACCTGCCAGCATAGCAGCAATGCACCCCAGGATTCCATTGACCTTCTTGGCCACGATGGTACAATGCTGGCTCATGGCCACTCTGCTGCCTACCAGGACTCCCAGGTCCTTCACCGGGTTCCATTCCAGCAGGTCAGCCCCTAATCCATACTGGTGCATGTAGTTATTCCTCCTCGGGTACACGACTCTACAATTGCTCTTGCTGAACCTCACCACTTTCCTCTCCACCCAACTTATCCTATTGTTTGACTTAGAGTATGAGGAGGAAGAAAAAAGAATAAATGGAAAACATAAAAGTGAAGACTGAAATACTTCACTAAAATAATTAATGAATGTAACTGTACAAAAAATGACATTGCATTTTTTAATTTTAACATTTTAAATTTCCTTTTCACCACAGTGACACAAGCAGATGCTCTCCATTTGACTCACTGATACTTCTCAGTAAAATGAATCAGCACACAGAACGTTATTAAATACCTAATAAGTCAAGACTTATCTATAATTGCAATGATTCTGATTAATTGCTCAGAAAAGTTAACAGCCATTGAAAATAAAATGCAGCTCTTAGGAACCAGCTGCGCGTGAATAACCCTGTTAGACTTCCCAGTGGTAAAGATAAGTGAATTAGATATTTGTTTTGGAGATGAGCATGTGAATAGATCAAAACTTCAGAACTGAGCTGTTGGCTAAATACTTCCGGTTTCCATTTTGGGCAAGTAAGGCTTACAACACATAAAACATTTTTTGTAGTGAGAAACACTTTTCGAACTCCAGTATGTATCTACAGATACAACACAATATGAACTAGCTGTCATTGTATTGGACTGCTATTTTCACACAGCTAAGCGGAGCGTAACAATCTAAAAAACAAGGCTGATATTTATCTGCAACCCCCGAGACAGAATGGCCTCACGCAACAGTACAAGGTGGAACTGGAGGTCTAGGGAGTAGCAGAATGGACATGGGAACAATGGTAAGCAAGAAGCTGAATATGACTAAGCCTGTGTCACTAGCACGCCAAGAAAGGTGACAATTCCCA
Organism: Lagopus leucura; assembly: GCF_019238085.1. NCBI lineage: Eukaryota > Metazoa > Chordata > Aves > Galliformes > Phasianidae > Lagopus > Lagopus leucura. The sequence goes on from NW_024962262.1 coordinate 9,032,464, forward strand.
GTCTTTTTGGCACTTACGAGACTACATCTGGAGTGCAGTGTCCTGTTTTGGGTTACTCACTACTACAGAGGTACAGGCAAACTGGAATGAGCCCAGAAAGGCAAATCCAAGAGGTTGTGGGGCTGGTTCAAGGGATGTACAGGGAGAGAGGAAACGAATTGACTGTGCTCAGCTTAAAAATGAGAGGAATCCTGGGTTTCACTTGCTGTCTGACACAAATAAATTGGACAAAAGCTTTCATGGACAAAAGCAGGCTTTTCTCAGAAGTACAAAACAAAAGATGAATATGGTTGCAATGCAATAAGAAAAATTCTAGTTATAAAAAAAACGTTATTCCCTATCAGAGCAATTAAGCATTGGATGTGAAAGGACACTGCAGAACCTCCATCCTTGGAAGCTGGCTGGGAAGTTTCTTAAGACACCTGATTTAGCCTTGGTGTTAGTCTGGCTTTGAGCAGGAGGTCAGATCAGATGATCTTGAGAGATATTTCTGAAGCAAGTATTTTTATGATCTTACGTATAATGAAAAAAAATGTTTAGTAAGAGCCATAGTAGTTGTGTTTACAGGTTGAATTAACTTACATAGGTTTAAATTACTTTCCTAGAAATTGAAAGTATTGTTAAGATCCTTTTCATGGATGCTTATTCCCTTTGAGAAGAGGCAGAGCCTGTTTGCATGATATCTTTGAACCATATTATTTCCAAATACAAAAAAAAATTTCAACTGTTCCAAACATTTGTGCTGTAATTATCTGTGAAACATGTTTAGGTAAAAAAAGCATAATTGTCAAAATATTTGCATATTTTTTTGTCCCTTCAACCCTATTACTCTCAAAGTGGTTTTTGGATACCTCTGACAATAAATTTGTTTTTTTGCACCAATGGTGTTTACAAAATGTCAGCACATATTTCTGATATCAAAACTGGTTTTGTGTCCTGCATTAGGAAGGCCTATAACCATTAAGTGGACAGCCAGACAGGGCTAATATTTCAGTTAGCTACAATTCCAGTGCAATTGAGTATTCTCAGACCCTGCTTATTTTAACATTTCGTCTACTTTTTCTAGCTGCCGTGTTGCCAAAAGGAAATGTTGCAAATTAATGAACCAACCTATCAAAATTCAAGAGAGTAAGGGAAAGATACCAAAGAGACAAGAAAAGTCGGTTTCCTCTTCAGGGAACACTTGCTCATCTGAGAATTTCTATGGGCCTCACTGGAGACTGACACTCTCCTACTTTGTGCAGTTTGTTGCAGAAAACAAACAAGTAATAGAGACATTCTTAGCTTCATTTTCTCTTTTTGAACATCCTTTCAGATTTGAGCAGGTTATTCAGGAGAAAACTTGTCCTTTTCCACCTTCTTGTCACCATTTTCACATTCTGCCTGTTTATATGAAGAGAAGCAAGTTTTGGAAAGCTTAATGCTTGTTTGAAGACGACTGAATACAGAATGAGGGAGATGACAGAAAAATAAATAAGCAGAATGATAACAGTCATTTAAACTGAATAAAGCAATAAACTCCATATTTTCTCTTGAAAGTTTTCTCTTAATATGTTGTAGGGAGGTCTGGTTTTCCAGCTTTATTAATAGTAAAGAACTGAATGTATCCAGTCGCTTAGTCTACTTTTCTTTCTCTTCCAATGCTTCAGTGTTTTTCATCTTAAGTTCTCTTGTCTAATTTAGATATGCATTCCCTTGAAAAATCAGATTAATCACCTCGTTTCTGCACAAAGACTGAGTTGAAACTGAACTGAACTTGGTCAGTGACTGTCAGTGTGTTCTGAGACCATTTGCTGGAGAAATATACATTCTGTAATAAATCCACAGCAGATTTATCAATTGTATATCCAGTGTAGCCTTTTCTGCTGACCTTCAGATATGTTTTTCATTGGTTCATTAGCTGTACTATTTACCTTTTTTCCCAGTTTTGCCTTATGTGTGTTCTTAAATGGCAAGCTGACAATCACCATGTGCATCTTCAGTGCTTTAAACACACAATATGAATCTCAGAAGGTTTGCAGAGCGTATAATTGCTCACTCAAAAGCCATGCTCCTTTACTCTTAAGAGCAGGATGCGGTTCAAGAAAATGTCCTTTCCCTGTGAAGAGATCTAAGAAATAATGTTCTTCCCCACAATGAGAAGATTTTCTATGACAGCTATTTATTAAATTCTCTGTACTGGGAATTTGCCAGCCTGGAGAAATGATGACGGTTCTTTTTCTTATGAAGTTTTTCTATTTATGGATAAACATTATAGTCTGGTACTTCAAGGAAGTGCTGTAGATACTTTCATTGCATCCATGTGAAAAAATATCGTAACATTGCTGGTTTCTTTCATGGAAAAGGACCAGAACAATTGAAGGAACAAACAAAAAGCCTTCCTTCCTTGAGTTTTTATATATGAATCACTTTTAGGGTACATTCAAAACTTTTTCTCTCAGAGAGTGGTCAGGCACTGGAATGGCCTGCCCGGGGAGGTGGTGGAGTCACCGCCCCTGGCAGTGTTCAAGAGGTGTCTGGATGAGGAGCTGTGAGATAGGGCTTAGTGCTTGTGGTAGCAGTGGTAATGGGAGGGCGGTTGGACTAGATGATCTTATATGTCATTTCCAACCTTGTGATTCTATGATTCTATGATTCAGGGTACAACTGAGTGATTTTGAGGGACAGTGACTGAGTTTGAGCCCCAGGTCTCAGTCATCCACAACCCTATTTGCTCTTGCCTAGGTCCAGCTCTGTTCTCTCCATCTGGCTCTATTCAGGGAAAATCTACAACTGTCTGTAGCTAGTTTGCAGATGGTTCCCTTTGTGTCACTTGCTTTCAGGGCTGGGCTATGGTCTGCTCTCCATTAGCAGTACAGAGAAATTCTCAAGCAGGGGTTACTTATATCTATATTTTACAGAATTGTGTAGTGTGTATCTCTGCTAGATTGGCATTTCTAATACTCATTGCAAGCTTCTAGAAACTGGATAATTCAGAAGACGCTTTTGTTTGGCCAACTTGCACAGATATTTACATGAAGATGGAATAGAACACACTGGCTTATAGTGTCAGTTAGATGTGTGTATATTTTTCAAAAAAATGTGGGACAAAGATCCCATTTGCCAAAAGCTAAAAGTGGAAGAGGCATATTGTGTATGTGAAACGATATAAGGAAACACTCTGTTTCAGTCCCTGTAGGTCAAAGGCATATTCTTCCTTGAGTAATTGTGATTTGTTCATTGTCAGATAAATACACTCTGAAGACTATTGTCACTGCATGACATGTATGCCCCAGCTTCCGCTTCAGCAAGTCAGAAACTATGTTTCTAAAAAACAGCTGCTCTTTAATCTTTATGAAGGAGTATTTTCCACTACTTATTTTTCACTGTCCTATTGTGTTAAGCAAGTGCATACTGGTCGTACATATGAAGTCATGAATCCCTAAACCGAAATTTATTCAAGAATCAGACCTACATTATAATTAAGAACACAGAAACTTGTGGTAGAGAAAAAGATAACTGAATAAGGAGAAAACAAACAAAAAAATCCACAAAAACATTGAAGATTCTATGTAAAGTAAAATTTAAATTTAGATAGCACATCCTCTTCACATAATCTGTATTTATGCATAACATATAGAATCATAGAATCATTAGGGCTGGAAAAGACATCTAAGATCATCTAGTCCAACTGTCACCAATACTGGCCAATAAACCATGCTAAGTACTACATCTACCATTTCCTTAAACAACTCCAGGGACAGTGACTCCACCACTTCCATAGGCAGCCTGTTCCAATATTTCATCACTCTTTCTGAGATGAAATTCTTGTTAATATCCAATGTGAATCCCGGTGCAACTTGAGGCCATTCCCTCATGTCCTATCACTGATGTGTGGGAGAAGAGGCTGACTCCCAGCTTATCACAAACTCCTTCCAGGTAGTTGTAGAGAGTGATAAGATCTCCCCTGAACCTCCTTTTCTCCAGACTGAAAAATTCCAGTTCCTTCAGCCACCCCTTGTAAGACTTATTCTCCAAAACCTTTACAGCTTTGTTGCCTTTCTCTGGACGTGTTCCAGGACCTTGATATCTCAATGTCTTTGTTGTAGTAAGGGGCCCAAAACTGAACTCAGTACTTGAGGTGTAGCCCCTTAGTGCTGAGTACAGGGAGGTGTCATCTGCAAGCTTACTGAGGGTGCACTCAATCCCCTTGTCCAGATCATCAATGAAGATATTAATCATGGTTATCCACAATACCAACTCCTGGGGAACATCACTAGTGACCCGTCACCAGCTGGTCCAGGTGGAATTAAAAAAAATCAACTAACTAAAGGATTTCTGCCTTGAACCATAGATAGACTGTATGATGTCTTTTGAGCTGTTATTACCTCTTTGTATCTACTCTATCTCTTATCTCTCTCTCCAGCTTCTGATCTTCTCCCCAATATCTACCCTGTTGCTGTAAAGGCCTAAAGCTAATTGCATCACATACATTAATCACAGAAACAAAACTTCTTTGCAACCCCATCCTCTCAAATTCACACCCTAAATACCACCTTGCTGAGGTGCTGGTAATAATGAGCCCCCTCAGTGCTTCTGTCAGCTCCAACCCTGGCAAATGTTGTAGTCCTTCTATTTTCAGCTTCCATCAAAACCGAAAACTTCTTCAACAGCCAAACATTTCAGTGAAAGGCAGAGAGGATGTCAGCCAAAGCTATCCATACTATTAAACTATAATGCCAACTATATTACATCTCAAATGCACAGGGGAACAGCAACAGCACTTAAGTTTTAACTGCAAGTTCCTTTAGTGCTTCATTTTAGAGCTTCAAAGTTACCATAACAACAGGTGTGGTTGGTTGGTTTTTTTTGTTTGTTTGTTTGTTTTTGCTTTTTTGTATTTTTTGTGGGGAATTTTAAAAACTTCATTGAGGAATCTGGCACACAAAACCTTACGTTCTTTGACTTTGACAGCCTACAAACACAAAAACTCACCTGCTGTTTTGATAAGAAGACTGGATGGCAGATGCATCTCACTGTTTAAGGAAATATTTTTCTTTTTCTGCAGTACTGAACTTGCTGAACCTATAACAAACCCAAGCTCATCCATGGAAATTCAATGAGAACAGAAGCCAAAGGACCAAAAGCTGAGAGAGCGATTGCATTGGCAGAATACATGTATTGGCAGTGTTACAACTATGGCCAATTTACTTTAATAGTATTTGTGAAAGAGGGAAAGCAGAGAACAAGGAAAATTTGTTGCCTTAATTTTCTCTTTGAAAATTACAAGATAATGTTCTTCTCCTAAAAATTTTGAGATGATATGATGATAATTTTTAAGCAGTTGAGGAAGAGTATATGCAACTGATCAACAGTCAATTCTTTTCCTTAATATATTTTGTTACTACTTTTATTCCTAATATGAAGTACTTGTGCTTCATGCACAGGGAAAAAACATCTGTGAACTGAACACTTTCATATTTTACCTTCTAATGTGACAAATACTTTTCTACCAATTCATCCATCTACCTATGTCCTTGGTGAATCACTTGAAAATTCATACTGCTTGGTCATTTCAAACGCATTGAATTATATGTAAAGTTAAATATCCTTAGAGTACTGCTTCAATATTAATAACAGCAAAATTATGTATGTACCATTAAAAGTTGATAAGAATTAAGATAAAAAATGCTCCGCTCTTTATGCTTTCAGCTAATATGTCAGGGCATGTATTGGTAAACATGTGAGAAAGACTCACATGGCCAGAATTCTTAATACCAAAGAATGAGAGAGAGTATCTGTCTGTACTTTTGATCACAGGTTCGTAGACTCTTCCAAGCACATTGGCCTCTATGCATATGACACCTCAGTTCCTGTCATTGTATCAAAGGGTAATTCAGGTTAGAAGGGAACTCAGAAGGACTTTTATCCAGCATTTTGTTCACATCTCCAGCTTCTTTTCTGCAGAGCTGCCAGGCAGGCAGTCCCCAGCCTGTGTTGTTGCAGGGGCTTCTTCCTTCCTCGATTCAGGACTTGATTTGTTCTGGTATAATTTTCTTGGCCTCCTGACAGCCCTGTCCTCAAGAGTATCATCTGCTCACTCTAGTTTGGTATCGCCTGAAAACTTTTCAACAGTGAGCTCCATCTTCTTCAGATGACTGATCACAGAATCACAGAATGGCCTGGGTTGGAAGGGACCTCAAGAATCATGAAGCTCCAACCCTCCCACCACAGGCAGGATCACCAACCTCCACATTTAATACTAGAGGTATAATACCAGGTGCCCAGGGCCCCATCCAACCTGGCCTTGAACATTTCCAGGGACGGGGCACTGATACATCTGCTAAGCAGGTTAGAGGCCCGTACAGAACCCTGCAGCAATGCAGTTTTTATTTGTCTTTTTTACTTGTCTGTGACATAACAACCACAAATCTCTGATCTTGATTACTCAATCCATTTTTTACCTATCTTGCTAGTCAGTCCACACAGCAAAATACTAACATCTAACTTGGATACAATAATACAGTACAAAGTGATGTTGTTAGAGTGTTACTAAAATTGAAGTAAAGGACATATCTTCAGGCACAAACATAATTAGCATCCAAGCAAATATGTATATTCTGATTGTAAAATTTCACTTGAATGTTTGAACTCAAAAGCAAGCCAACTTCAAATTCAAATCAACATAATCTTAAGTACTGACGAAGTTTTATTTTACCATTATTTGCACACAATAAGTTGCAATGATGATACATGGAAAGATCTTTCACAGAAAATAAAATGTGCTCTTACTCCTAAACAAATTTTTCCAGGGTTTAGTACAGAGCAAAGAGCATTTTCACAATCAGGTTAGGAAGACCCAACCTTAATGTTCTTCAATGGATAAGACAATAACCTCTCCTCAGTCAAGTGTGATTACGCTACTTAACCTTTCATGTGATTTGACTAACACATTTTTATTGAGAATAGGACCACATTTAGTGCATATAACAGTTTTTTTCTTTTTATTTCAAGAGTTTTGCTTTGGTTTTGAACAAACTCACTACAGGTTTCCAGCTTTGAAAATAATAATGAAGAAAAGGTTCCACATAAAGTAGTCTTGCAGGCTATCATAGCTCCAAAAGTAGTTATCACCTGCAAAAATTTTCATCTAACCTTGAAATAATTAATATTGTTTAGGAAGAGTCAATCCAAGACTGTTTGACCCATTCTGTAACCCAAACACAAGCTGTGCAAATGGCATGACTGAGACCTTTTCCTTCAAGAGAGGCAGACATTTTCCATGTCCAAGCTTTTTCCCCACAAAGAACTCTAAACTGAGATCTAAACAGATGAATGCATATAAACAACATGAGTCTCTGTGAGAAACTCATTTTCTCCCTGAAATTTTCTGCTTAATATAGAACTCATGGTGAATCAGAAGGGAAGCCACATCTTTGGCTGCCAAACAGATTCCGGTAGACAGGCCCTCAAGGTTCATCCATCTCAGCTTAAGGGGTTTTTCCAATTCTCAGAACAGAATATCAAGACTTCCACAAAATTAGCTTAAGGCTATTGTTCTTTACCTTCTGAAATTGTATCTATCACGCTATGTTTTTCTGAAAGAATTTTACCTTCTCTTTGCCCTATATAACACATCTAGTTATCCCATGTCACAATCAGTGGAAGGACCGCAGGTGGTGCCAAGAATGATTTTGTTCATAAAAATTTTGAGTTGTTGTCTGGAGATGTCTGTCTCTTCCTATCAAATATGAAGGGATGTTAGGCTGAGTATGACAGGTGCCTTAGTTAAATATTCAGTTATGTAGAATATCTCAGGACCCCATATCACCAACGCACTGCTAGAACAGCTATTAAAATAGCACTGCATGCTATTAAAAGGACAAAAAAAAAAAACACCAAAAAACTCAGAGTCCAAGCCTAGCACTAATTTTATTAATAACATCCCAAACATTTTTTACTTTCCTTAACACTTTCAGCCTGGCTTACTGTCCAATGCTGCATAACTGAGTCATGTCTTTTTGTGAACCCTAACAAGGCTGCTAATGAAGCCCTTAAGGCTAGCTTTTTAGAACAATCTCTAATTTAAATGAATACATTACCATACTAATTAAATATTATTATCTTCCTTCACAGCAGGCTGTGTTTCTTTTTCCTCTTCATCTACCTAAAAAAATAATGAGCTAGATCCTGTACTTGAGAAACAGAACATAGGTACACTGCACTTTATAAGACTTTCAGCAGTTTCTCCTTACTGAAGATCTGCAACAGTCATCTCACTCCTACAAATGATAAGGATGCTCATATTTTTTTCCACATTATGAAAGAAACATGGTCAGAGAAAAAAAAATGCATGCTATGATGTAATAAATAACATGCTAGGAGATGTTCAGTTTCTGATTCGTCTTCATATTCATATGCACTTATCTTTGGTTTTCCTTTATTCTTAAAAATGTTCTATAAAAATATTTCCTTATCATTCTTGTTTGAAAATGTTGAAGCTAGACTGAGCCTATTCTCTCTCTGGCAAAAGAGTTCTCACTTTTTAAAAAATATTTCCCCAAAATGTCTCGTTTCAACAAGCTTTCTACAGTGTTTCGCTCTGCATCTTTCTCTACGAGTATCTTGTATGACTACAGTAACTAAAACAGTACAGAATTAGAATGGCAGGGCCTGTATTAACGCAGAAAGGAAAAAAAAAAAATAAAATAAAAAGAAACACCCTATGTGGAAGTACCACATAGATCACAGAATTTAAGCAAAGAATGAAATTAAAAAGATCTGAGTATAAATACTGATAGATTCTTAGTGTTGGGGGATAACAGGCAAAAAATCGCAATAACTTAGCCCTGCCAAGATACTATTCAATCATATATGCAAAGGTAGGAAAAGCAGCCCATGTAGATTGGACACATAACTGTATGGAGATGGTCAAGACTAGTGGTAAGTAACAATGCGTAACTGGATATCCAAAGAGAGAAAAGTCCTCACCAAACCACACAGCTGTGTGATTTGATGTTCCCTAAGAAACATCGTCAACATGCTCTTATATGTGATACTAAGGGGCAAGTAACAGCAGAAAGTGATGATACCAGAAGGTGTTTTTGTTCCTATTATATCACTACTAGATGACAACTTTCCAGATAACATTTGAATGTGCAAAATCAAATTGAATTGAATTGAAAAAATAAAATTAATTCCATTTTACATTTAGCTATAGAAAACATGGTTTAAGATTATCTGGACTTCTCTTCACCAACCATTTGGGAGAAAAGAGGAAATAATCTCATTTTAGATTAGATGAATAGAATAAGATTCTGGAAGTGCCTGTTACTTTCCACGAATAATTACCACAGACCAGGGATCCACTTTGAGAATGAAATACCCAAATTTAGGTACATGTCAGTAGCAAGCCTTAATGCTGTTCAAGTTCCCATTGTTAGTGATTATACAGTTAATACAGACAATGAATCTTAGGAAGAAATTCAGCTCACATCTGGAGCTACAATTCAGTTACCTATATAAACACAGACATCTAGTGCTATTCTGAACATTATACAGTTTTCTGGCCTCTACTTCCTTCTCTGGAAGGGTATGTATTCGCTACAGCTATAGCAGCATAACTACCATCTCTGATTATAGCTAAATTATAGCTTTCTCAGATAGTGCCTGACACATGTTTAGGAAAATAAACTGATCTCCAGTGCTGAAAAATTCTCTAGGACCTGTTGCACTTAATTTAGATGCCGTAGCAGAAGTTTACACACAGAGTCCGCCCATAAACAACAATATGTAGAGTCCTTAGAGTTCTCAGTTCCCTTATATCTTGTACCTTTTGACATTCTCAAATGTATCCAAGATATCTTCACAAGACTGAGATACATGATACAGGAGAAAAGAGTTATTGTTAAAATGACAACTGTTAATCGGTTGAGTCCCTGACAACATTTAATGTGAAGAGTAAAAGATAGCATGTCTGCAATCTCAGTTCTTTGTCCTGGGCTTGCTAAGCATTTGATATGCTAAAAGAAAAAGAAACAATTCAAAAGCACTTACATATTAGATAAACACAACAGTTCCTGAGTATGTCTGCAGAGCAACCTGCAGCACATATAACTTTCTAAATGGTCTACTTCACTTACTGTCAGGCCAAATGAACTGTAAAAGGAAAATGGCATTGAAAAGTAACGGGCTTTCATTTCTCTTCTCTTCTTATTTTATTTCAATACACCTTTGCACTTGTTTCAAATTGTGTCAGACTCTGTAATCTCACATTATATAAATGTAAGTGAAATTACAAGTAAAGATAAAATAACATAGAAGTAGAACAAAAAGTGGCAATGTTTTATATTCACTCATGACAGTACCTCCCTCTGCCGTGGATGTGTAACCATTGTATGGTTGGCAAAAAAAGCTGCAGAGAATGGGGCCCAGGAGTACTTACAGTAATATCAGCTCTGCTATTAGAGCAATGAAAATGCAGAAGTCTCTACAATTGAGTAAGAAAAGAGAGAAAGTGTTAGGGGAAAAAAAAAAGAACAGAGGATGAAGAAGAAACTGATATGAATATTGAAATTCCTGGAGTGTACCTATATGTACGAAAAGGGACATATAATTAGAATCTCCAGGTATATTTTAGGCATCCAAATAACCAACAAAGATTTTCCTACATTTCTCAGCAATCTCATTCAATCTAAACAATTATCTGAAAGCTATTCTAATATCTGGACTAATCTTGAAATGATTATGAAAGCTAAGTTCAAATAAACATTAACAGACTGCTGACAATTTTACCTTTCTTGTGAATCTTGTAATCATCAGAATTTTTCAGTTCTTGGGTTAGAGTACATGGGTAGAATGTCCACTGCTGGACTATGTGAAGGATATGGTCTGAGAATAATTTGATAAAGAAGGAATGGATTGAAGAAGAATGTCATCCCTTTTGTTTCAGAAGGAAGCCAAATGCCCCTTTAAGGAGGACTTTTTAATAGTTTTGTGGGAACATTTTGTTTTCAGTACTCAAAATCTCCTAGAATTTCAAATGTCACCAGTCATGCTTGAGATTTACATGACTTTCACAAACATAAGATTTTATTTTTCATACCAGTGCCATATTGAATACCTCTTTGACATTTTTCCTGCTTTAATTCCTAGGGCTGTAAAGTTCAGACTATTCTCTACTGGAAAGTACTGATCTCTTCTTAGACTTGAATGAGTTGGATATTACTGGATTTTTTTTTTTAATCATAGATCTTATCTTTGATAATGGATGCATATATTCATGGAGGCAATGAATGAATATTTTAAGCTTGACGGTTAAGACTTACAGTAAAAATCAGGTCTCAAAAGGGAAGAGAGAAATGCTCTGTGGATACCTGATGGAGCATAAGGAAGGCTGATGAAAAGAACAAGCAGATGTGCCTAACATGTTTGCTTTTTTTTTGTCTTGTTTTATTCAATAAACATTTATCCTAATGGAGGGAGATCTGTGAAGCAGGAGAAAATATCCCTCTGCAACACTGTGCAGAATTTTCATCCATCTGACTGTTCAAATGTGCCTGTTAAGCAGTTACTCAATCTTAGCTCAATTGCTCCTAGCAAAGACACAGAAAGGCTAGATACTGGACAGCTCTGTGTGACAGAATCCTACATGACACATGAGAGATGAAGAGTTGCTTAAGAGCATCCTGGGAGCTAAGAAACAGAAAAAATGAGAATGGAGTTAAATAGACCCTTTTGAGATAGATGCCCACATGATCTCTTCTTGCTACTAGGGCAGGTGCTAACAGTTGATGTAACATGAACTATCTGAAAGTACTGGGCTTTGCAGCGAGGACTAGAGTGAAACATAGCTGATGGTATGCTACAGCAGTAAGAGGAGGGAGCACAAAGGGGTTGCTGCACTAGGGAGGGGTGGTAGCACTTAGGAAGGACTGATGGAGATTGTGGGAGGAGTGGTGGCAGGCAGTAGAAGCAGATTTCTCCACAGTTCACTTTGGTGCTCTTCACTCAGCAAAACTAATCATCCTGAGCTGTGTAATGAGTGCTCCTGCTGGGGCTGCTGAAGAACAACCAGACAACCAGCAAGTACATGGAAGAAGGGAAGGAGGGGGGAAAAGAGGACTGTAAAACACGTTTACATTCCAACTAAAATATTGTGTGCTACTGTATTTATCCACTATGTCTCTCAAAATTTGCTTGTAAAATGAAAGCTTTATGGCTTTAAGCATGAAAAAGGAGTTCCTGGGGCTGAATGTATCCCAGGTCTCTAGGGAAGTTTGTTGGTGCATTAATAGTGACTCCTTCAAACAAAAAAAGCCAATTTCTGTTGCTGCCAGTCTCATCCTAACAGAAAGGCTGTGCACTGCTAGTTAGGGATATGCACTGCTGCTTGCTTCTGCTTTATGCAGACATCACAGCAATGTTTCTTTTAAGGAAGATGCACAAAAGGAACAGAAATGAGAGACTGCCACTGTACTTCATTAACAGAAAGTTTCCTTGAGCTAAGTATTTCTACCAGGTGTTCAAAATAATAAGACATTGGTGTCAGTTCATGAATAGTTTAACTAGAACTCTGATGAGATGACAGGAACTTGTGTGCAGCATATAGAATTCAAAGGTTACTGCTGCCTTTGGAGACATCATTAAAAAGTTAGTGCAGAAATTCCTTTCCCTTATGTGGTCTCTGAGCCTTCTGAATCTAAAATGTCCATTAACACAGGATAAAACCTACAGTTGATGCAATAAAGTATCTAACTTGCATCATATTTTCAATGGCTCATGAAATAATTCTTCTAATTGAAGTTTCCTGTTTCTTTACCAAGCCAAGGGAGCAGAGATGTCTCCACAGTCAACTTAGACATCTTATCTTGAGCAGGCAGGATTTCCCTGTGTGTGTACCACTCTCTTTTGACTATGTAAGGAATTTTCATACTCGCTTTAGGAAAATTGCTTCACTGCATGTTTGAAATGTAGGCAAAATTAAATACCCATCTTAAACAGATGTGCTCCCACTCTGTGATTAAAGAACATTTTTTTCCTAACAGCAATAACCACAGCTTTCTCTGGGTTCTGATGTAACAGATAATTAATTAGAGTAAGACTTTAAGCATATGTGATAGATGGATAAGCTACTTTCATGATTTATGCTATTTAACAATCTGAGGAGTCTTTATCTATAAACATAGAGACTTTTACATGATTTACAAAGCTAACATATGACCTGCTTTAGAATACCTGGCAAACTGTTTATCAAACTTTTGGAATACTACGGCTGAGTGTCTGCAGAAACTGGTCTTTTGGAGACATCTACTCAAACCTGCATACATCACTCCTTTCAGTTATAGGATTCATAGACTAAACACATCTTCCTTTTGTGTTAAAAATGTCCAAATATTATCTGAGTCAGTGCTTTGTGGGGTTTTGCTATTTTCTTTTTCATGGAGACTTCTGACTGCACCTTTCCAGTCTTTTGACAAACAATCACATAGCTGCAGTGACTGGCTAACACATAGTTCCTGTATTTCTATTTACTTTTCTTACTGTTTTTTCTTTAAACACAAGGCAATTCTTAGATGTTGTGTCTCCAAAGTCATTCCTCGTCACATAGTCAATAATTCAGGATTTTGTATATCAAAGAATCTTAATCAGAAACTCACTGTAATGGCTACTAAAATCACTCAAAACCAATCTGTGATTCAAAAGGAAAATTCAGATTTCCACAATGCATTGCTGCCAGAGGAGCTGCATGGAAATTTCCAGCATTTTCAGACATATTTGATATTCCATATCAGAATAAAAGCCAAGGTTTCCAGAAGAATGACAGTTTAAACAATTAGAACATATTACATAGGAGATGCCAACTTTTTATTTTAGTACTTTCACTTTTTTTTTTTTTAATCTAGTCATTGTTGAAATGCTCCATTGTGATAAGGGATAATTTTTGCTTTGTATCAAATGTATACTGCTTTGTACAATAAAATGATATGTACTATATTAGGTATCAATAATACTCTGTCAAAAATGTTAAAGTGCAATTGAAGAAGAATCTACAGTAAAACAAAAAGCTTTATTTTATTGAAATAAAGTGTTTAGGCATCAGCATGAAATGACAGGTTTGGAATGAATTGACACTTTTTCATTGAAAATCTTACTGAATTTGTGACAGTATCGTGAAACATTTACATTTCAGTGGAACTGTATTTTACATAGAAAAATAATGATGAATGCACGATGGCATTTTTAAGCAAATCTTTTTTTTTTTTTTTTCAGTCTTGCATGCCCATTTTCCTAGAAAACAAGAATAAATCCATGAAATATAACTACCACATTACTATACTTCAGAATTAATTAATCAATTAATAACCTAGAGATATTGGTTATATCAGTAACCTTTGGTGTGCATTTTAACTTATATGTTTATGTTATAAACAGTTGATCCATAAGCTATATTTTATTTTTTATTTGTGGGAGTGTCAGTCTTATTTCTTGTCTGCCTGCAAATAAATGTGCAAGATAGTTTGAAGCTGATTTCCATTACATAATTTCCATAAAATTCTCATTATTAAAGTCTCTACTCTTTTTAATCTAGAGCATGGTCTTTAACCATGCTAATTGGTAAAGCCCACTGTCTTTTTCTCAGCTTCTTTGCCAGTTCAGGCTCTGCGGGTACCAATGACACCGATGACTCAGAAATAAGCCTGCCCACGGAACTGGGAACTTCTAGAAGATCAGCAGTAGGCATTTAGGAAAGGTTTTGAAGTTAGGTAGCCAAATTTTTGGTAAAAATCAACATTTCAGCTCTAAAGAAATGTATTCGAAAGAGAAATGGAAATTTAGCAACTGTTCAGTGTTTTAAATCAAAGCTTTACAAAATAATTCAAGATCAGAAGAAATGTCCATTCCTAACCTTCAGAAATACTGCTGCCATTTTTGTTTTTCCTCACCTCACATGTGAGAGCTCTGCCTTTACTTTACACCATTGCTTTTTACCTCTTACTCATTCTTCTACGGCAGAACTGATGTTCCTCCATAGCAAGTATTGTAAGAAAATCACTATTTTTGTATAAAAACAGTGGTGCCATCAAGAAGACAAGATGACTCTAAGGTCTCATACTTGGTCTCAGGAAAAATGGAATTTGCAAACATGTTTCTTACCCATTTCTAGTTAGATTAGTGTTTTAAAATTTTTTTCCTCAAATGAATGGTATCCTAAAAGCCAAGACTGAAGAAGATCTTTTGCTTACTACTTACAGAGGAAGAGAAATATGATCATGGTAAACTAAAAATGGGAAAAAGAGCAAACAAGCCATAACAAAACAGAACAGGTAGCCTCCATCCTTTTGAAAAGTGAAGAATATAAATATAATTAACATTTCTCTTTTTCTCTGGGTTGATAACCAAATGTCTAATAGCAAAGCAAAATGAGATAGTATTGCCAATAATGGCAACCATAGCTTGCTACTATTTTTGAACTATGTCTTAAATGACAGTGGCCAGTTAGTATGAGGCAGGCCAGGCTAATCAGAGAGATAAATTACATATACAATTTTTTACATTGCCCTAAAAAAAGTTTTTATGAACCTAGAATATAGAGACTAGAGCCTATTAATACTCCATTTCAGATATGGTTGACAATTAATAGGCATTGTAGTAAATGCTTCTTCCCATTTGTGTAGATACATGTATAATATCTAAGCAAAACCACAGTTAAAACAAGCTAATTGAATAGTGGCAGACAACGTGGTTTTGCTGAGATTTCTTTAGTACATAGTCTCAATATGTAAGACAAGACACCCACTCCACAGTCAGCAGCAAGGATGACTGGCTCTACTTCTTATTATAGACTGCACTATTCTCCAGTATTTAACTGCATTTTTGCACCATGGTTTGCAATCTGCTTGAACTCAGAGTGACATATGAGTCATACGTGACATCTGAGAATAACTTCTGCTTGTGAATCACATACAAAACTGGGGATATTCCTTCTGAGTACTTAAATGAAACCACAGTTGAATTGGGCAGTATTTTTATTTGCTTCAGGAAAACAGGAAACTATTTCTCACTGTTTACAGAGAAATGTAAGTGACAGCCTTTACAAAATTAAACTCTGCCTTAGTCTAGATATTATTATACAGCACAGAGTAAGCGCCCAATGTAGAGTGGTGGTATCAGGGAATCTCTCATATTGTTGACAGTTGTAGATTGGGAAATGGTAGAAAGTGGCATCATAAGCATTAGCAACTCTTCTTTTCTTACAAGCAAACAGCACTAGTGGTGCAAAATTAAAAGAAAAAATGTACCTTGGGTGTTCTGTCCCATGTGCCATGCTAAAATTGCAGGTAATTACACATAAGTGCTGACAGATACTTCCTAGTTCTGCCACACAAGTCTGCGAGGATATTCTTAACAGTCCTGCAGATATCATTCCACAGTGTAAACTTGGTACATTTTTTTCATGTTATTATTTACTCACAAAGCAATTGGCTTTATCAGTTAACTTTCTGAATGTGTATGCTTTCTTTATGTCCATAGATGATAATACAAATGTGGTACCATGGGCTAGTAGGTCACTACATTGAGCAGTGCTTAATCACTCCAACTTTAATGACCTTTGTTCATTACAAGATAATTCTATATCTATATTTGATCAAACAATGCATCATTTTAGAAGCTCTTCAACAACTCCCAGCTGGAGTTTTCTCATATTTGCGAATTTTCTTCTCTTTACACCAGAAAAATTCTGTATCATTCAGTTATCTGCTTTTCCCACAAGATCTCTCAATCTCATGTTCCTACCCAGTCTAGTATCTGGTTTAAACCAAGTTATATTATCCAAAACCTACTGCACTCCTTTACGATACAAAGTTCTAACAATCACCATGCTTGCCTGCTTATTAAGGCCAAGATAAATTAATGCTTATAATTTGTAGACTAATTTGAAATTTGAAAGAAAAAAACAAGAGAACTCTGACTCCTGAACAACGTGGCACATTTCTGAAACAGTTTTCATCATGCTAAATTATTTTCTTATTTTGACTCACATTTCTTGGACTTAGACTGGATGTTCTGAACAATCAGACCTGTTCATTCATGGATCTCTGACCTCAACCCTAATATATTACCATAATGTGGAATTTTACTATTCAAAAGAAAATAAACAAATACAAAAAAAACACAAAACAACAACAACTAAAACATCCAAGCAACAAACAACAACAAAGGAAAATAAACAGAAAATAGAGCAGAGGAGAGGGGAAAGAAAAAGGAAAACAGAGGAGGAAAAGTATTAAAGCCTTTCTTTCCCCCCAGTTAAAAAAGTTAAATCTGTGGTTCTCCTCTTAGAATAGGAATGTGTTTGTTGGGGAGTTGACTTTTGGCGTTTGAGATATATAGGGCAGAGGAAGCCAAATCTGTATTTTTAAGCAAATTAAATTATTTATATATATATAAGTATATATATATTTATAAATTATTTATATTAAATTATTATATTATTAAATTATATATATATATAATTATTTATATGTATATATAAAAATTATTATATATATTATATATATATATTTAAAATCCCATATATTTTTCTTGCCATTTTCAAATAAATTTTATGAATCTCCTCTTCCGCTGGTAATCAAGCATGTAAGGAATTATGAAATGCGACAGCATCTGATACAGTGAATTACCTGGTTAAAGGTTAACCAACATAACAAAAATCGAAAATAAAAAGGAAAAAAATGAAGTCAGCACAGAAGTACAGAAACCAGAGGACAATGGAGGCAGTGATGAAGACCAGGACTTGTATGAATGGGCCATTAAAGGACTGGATGCAACTGCTTTGAGAAGGGTCAACCTCAGCTTTGCAACAGACCATAAGGAGGGGAAAGTATCATCGTGAGAATTATGGGGTTCATGAAACTGTGAAACTAATTATGGAGTATCAGAAAAAACTTCTAGGATTACATAAACTTTATTACAAGATGTTTATGGAAAGGGCAAAGGAGGGGGAAAGAGAATGATCAAGGAAGAAACATGACAAAATGGAGAGGAGAAAGCAGTCCAGGCCTGTCTTGTATGAGTAGCTGATCAGTATGCTAGAGACCCTGGGTTCTCTAGATACCGTACAGGCTGCCCAAAAGGAGCCAGGCTGAAAGAAGCCCTAGCCCTGGAGCCTGCTGGATTTGGTACCTCTTGTGACATCTTGTGAAATCCTTAACACCGGAAACAGAATTACCTATCTGACCTAATTTAATTATGATCTGTATCTACCAGTATAGCTAGAATCCAAGTATTTGTTATGCCCAAGGTAAGCTTCTTGGTCTTCGTGCCTGATTTGCCAGAAATAACTGTTTTAATCATCAGAAGAAAAACAACTAATCATTAACACCTGCAAATACTTCAGTATCTAGTAGCAAATATATTAAGGAGCACAGCTAAAGAATCTAATGAAATCTGATTTTACTTCAGAGAGACTCAAAGGGGAGGAATAGTGGGAAATATTTATAGAAATGAAGAATGTATGTAAAATACGAAAAAAACAGCATTGCTTTAATGTTTGCTATTACACAGAATCAATAAAGTGTAATCAGCTGTAATACTGCAATTTAATTAGGCATGGGAATCAAAGGCAACTATAAAAATCATTTCCCCCCAACAGATGTCTCTGACTGTCTGTATCTCAAATTAAGAAAATTCAAGCTTTGTACCTATCAGATTTTTGTATTCTAGCTGTTTAATGAAACCAGAATTTCCTAAATGATTATAGGATCGTGCATTTTAATACAAAATTCGCATTTCAAGCAATCAAAAAGTAGTTACTGCAAGGCAAGTCTGGAACTGCAGCATCTGAAAATAATTTACAAAGGCAGAGAATTCATTGCCTAAAACATTAGACAAACAATTATATAATGATGCAGTACATATCCAGAAGGAAAAAAAAATACACACTAGATTGCTTATTATGAGATCAGAGACCGATTCAGGTGTTTTTGCATTGGTACTTCAGTAGGTCCCTGTTTTCATGATATCTTAACATTGCTAATTATATTTTAAATGGTCAACAGAGTCATTTCATATGTAGTTACTGCTCCTGCAAATATTTCTCACATACTTAAAATATTGATACTTTTATATTTTTTTCAGAATAGAGACTTAGCAATGATAAAATAGTTCAATACAACACAGATTTTAAAAAAAAATATATCATACCTGATAAAAACAATTAACCTTTTTTAAATTTTTTTTCTTGCTTTTACACTTCAACATTTCATTTTATTTTTGATGTAGAAGTTCCAAATGAGACGAAAAAATACATTTCAACTTATTTCTAGCAGGGATCAAATGAAGTTTTGGAAGTCTCAGAGGAATTTTCTTTGTAACACATCTTTCCATTATGATTCTCTTGCTTTTGCATACATATCTTCAAAAGAAATGCAAGCTTCAATTGAATAACTGTATCTGTGAAATATACTCACGAATTTTTAACTGTTATGGAAAGAAATACCCAGGTAATTCTATTTTGAATTTTATGAAGAAGAAAACAAACATCAAGAATGTTAAAATTCTGGGAGTTGCACATTGCTAGTAACCTTATGTTTCCTTGTCTGTTTATAGTACTCATTGACCCTTTCTGAAGAAACCTCCAGAGAAGTAACTTATGTCACAAGTATCTGAACACATAGCTTCCTTTTTCTTTTAGGCACAATTAATACATAAAGTTATTTTGAAGTATGCTGTACATATTTCTCATCCTCCTATTGAAGAGTATCTCAGAGCACAGGTACAGGAGAGAGTCTGTACAGGTGTAACAGAAAAAATTGTTTGGACACAGGCTATAGAAAAACAGTTCAGATTCTGATATTATAATAAGAGTTACTCAAATATATGTAATTAAAAATATAAAGAAAGAAGAGACCATGTAGAAGAACAGCAGAATTTGTCTCAGTTAAAAGGATAAGCTTCAGGCTATTATCTAGCACATTACTACTAGTTAATATGTTTAAATATTCTCCAGCATACTCACCTCTTTTTGACGGTACTTAATTGCCAGTTTCAATCTTGCAAGATCATTGCCACTTTGTTCTTCTATTAAGCTATTATCATCTCTGTAATTAAGAATAATTTCCAATTCCCTGGAACTCCGTGTCTGATCCAGAAGATCTTTTGCAAATTGCTTGCACTGCCGCGACAGTTCCTCATATTCTGACTTAAATTCATTTTCAACTTTACTCAGTTCCTGCAGCTCCCAGCTCAGCTGAAAAGCAGTAAGGAAAGGATCCTCACTGGACAGAGCAATCAAAGATGGGCTCGCCAGAGCCTTGTAGATATTGAGCCTAGATCGAGAGTGCCGAAGGCTGTCCACATCCGAACTTGAGACGCATTCAACGCAGTTACAGCGGACCTCGTGTGGCCTGGGCACAGAGACCCCCTTCTGCACGAGGAGTTTGATGATTTCATAGTTGTTGGTGTGAGCAGCCAGAATAATGGGTGTGATATCTGGCGTGAATTCTGAAAACTGCTTGTCCAGAAGTATTGGTGGGACCTATAAGAAAAGGCAAAAACTGTTGCAGGCTTCTTAATTGACTGACAGCTACAGAAAATTATGGTACAGATAATTTACCAGCTTTACTGTTACTGATGGATTATTGCTTGCGGCCAGAAGCAAAGGAAACCCTTTAAATGTAACAATTCAATTAGCCAAGATAGCCTCTGTTCAAGTAATAAAACTGCATAAAGAGAGTTTGATTTTTAAAACCTGTTTGTACAGCCCACAGGCAGCAATTTGTTAGTGCAAATGAGTAAATAAACATGTCAGATACAAATGTTCTTGTCAGGTGTGTTGAAGCACAAGCTGTGAGAAAGATGGAAATACTTTCTGATTTCTCACTGATTAATCTCACTTTTATAAGAGAGAGTCATGGAGGTGTAATTGTGATTTTCTGAAGGAAGCAGTGAACAGGAGACAGCAAGCTGGAGTTGCAAAATAAAAAAGGCAAATCAGTGTGAAAGACAACATACATTTGCAGGAGAATTTTACAAACGTGACAGTGTAGTGAAACAAAGATACTGGCTGAAAAGATTTCACTAGTCTCAGTTTTACATTCACGTGTGCAGACAAATGTATTCTGCTTATAGGAAAACAGGAGTAGTGGTTATCAAGAGGTAACACAGGGTCCCAAGAGAGGAAACATCACTGTGGATTTAGTTGTCTGTTGTGGTCCACGTTTTATCAAAACATTGCAAGATGTTTATTTTTAACCTTGTTTTTATTTTTTACAACATTTGACTCTAAATGTTTTGCAAATCAAGACATCTCATTAGATCTCATTAGACTAGTACGACAAAGACACATTTAATTAGCCAATATCAATTAAAAAAATGGTGTAGAGAGCAGCATTTATGGACAACTTTTGGTCCTCAGTTTGGTAATCAGGTACAAACTCAATCTGCTTCAGCTTGAAGAAGACAAATAATCCAAGCTCATGAGTTTGATATGCGCCTGGATATATAGATTTGTCTGATGCATATATCTTGTCTGTGATGTCACTGAGCAAAATGAGACACTTCCAATCCTCCAGCCACTTCCAATCTCTCCAGCTATGTAGTTTTAGATTTATCTTCTCTGTTACTTGCATATTATACAGACAAAAAAAGAGAGCACATGAGCACACATGCATGCATTGTTCCTGTTCTCTGAATCACAGTTAAATAAATCAATGTTTTTTTTGGCTAGAAAGAAATGAAAATGGCAGTAGTGGCTCAAAGACTGCATTAGGAAAAGTGAGCTTTTGGTGATCTGGCTGAACAGAGGTTTTCTGGGAGGGATGTGTTGTGCTCTGCCAGCATCCACTGCAGCCAGTGAGTCTCCCAGCACTCAGGCCTGGGTAACAAGGTGCAGAGGCAATAGCTGGAAGGGCAGAAAGCCGAAGGATAAAAAGACATAGCTTCAAATCTTAGCAATAGTTCAGGCCATGCCTGTGTCACTTAGCATGTTATTATCTTTGTGCTGTCTGACAGTACTAAACTAATATTTGCTTCCAGCACTGCCAGAACTGAAAGCTATTGCAACACGTCATTAACTTCAATCTTCTCTGAAATGTTAATGGACACACAACTCTAAACAACATGGAATTACAGTGATTGACTTGTGTATGGGATTCTTAAAATCAAAACTCGCTTGTTTTTCTCCTTGTTTGTAAAAATACTTCATCTTAAAGAAACCCGGCTGTAAGGCTGATGCACACATTTTGGAATTCATTCCATCACAGTTCACCCAAATATAGAAATGTGCATTAAATCATTTCAGCCTTAACTTACAATGACATTTAAGCTTAAAGGGCAGACCCTGAGACTGTAATTTTAATTACATCATGAATTTAACCTCAGAATCTTTACATCCTATTTTAAAATTTCCTCCTCACTTAAACCAAAGATATTAAGAATGCCAAAGCAATAAGGTCAAATTATTCCCTCATCAGCAGCATAATGAAGTACTTACATTTTGAACTTATAGAATCATAGAATCATAGAACTGCTCAGTTTGGAAAAAACCTTAAACATCATCAAGTCCAACTGCAACTTAACCACACTACTCTAAAGTTATGAGTACTTGCTCTGAAGTCACTAGACCTACAAAGAATTTTAATTCCACAATACTGAAGTACAATTTCCTTTAAAGAAGCCAAAACATATAATGAGCACTCAGTGATATCAGCCACCCAATCTAAATCTTTGACAGAGCATTTTTAGAAAATATATGATTCTTCCTTAAATCCAGAGAGGATAAAAAGCTACTAGGTCTTACAGACACTCACTGTGACTGTAACTCCCCAAGGCTCAGAAGGGGTTTGAATATGAGATACACTTAGGAGTTAATACGTCAAATGTGAGGCTGCTTAAACTTAGAAAGGTCAAATGATATTTGCCTTCTTATGTTTTATTGAATTTTTTTCCTATTTCAACTTTATTTATAGGGCTGAGCAAAGCAGTTCGAGGATTATATACTTTTACGTACATCTCTATGGGGGGTGAGTAGGAAAAAAAAACATCAGAAAGAAAGCGTGTCACAGATCTGTACATTTTATTGTTCAGGGACATGAGGTTTTTCTAATTGCATTCTTTTCCCCTGTGCTTGTTGTAATTGGGAATGAGTCAGTCTGACTTAGATACCTAAGAATTTTTTTAGATACCAATTGAAACAGCCCTCTTAAATATGTGTATAAATTCCCCTTTTGGCTAGTGTGAAGTCCCTTTGCTATGACAGAAAGAGAAATCTGGTATAAATTAATGCCAAACAAGTCTGAGACATTTTATCCTAGGCAAAATGACATCAAGTCAGAGAATGATTTCTGATGTCCTGTTGGATATTCAGGAAATAGCCACCGTGGAAAAAGAAGGAACAGAAACCCTACATACATTTCTGTCTCTATTTAGATTTCTCATAATGATTCTCATTCCTGCAGTACTCTAACAGAGAGATTTAAAAACCCCAATGTCCTTTTATTTCTTTTTTAGGTGCAGGAGACCAGAATCTATGTAAAGAAACTTTTTTTCTTGGATAGCTCAGTTCCTACTAGTTTGCTTGAGTCATGCCTTTATAAAGACATATATACAAGACAGACAGAAAAATGAATACATATGTTCTCTGATGGAGTAAAAAACTATATTAGGAAATTAATATTACAAGGGTGTGTTAGCAAGCTCATCAATTAGTTCAGAACTATTTCTGTACAGCTGTCAATCAACCAAACATCCTGGAAAGACTGAACTTTGACTTTCTGTACAGCCCACAGCATACAAGATATCCCTATGCATATATAGTTAACTGATTCAGACTCTAGTTAGTTGATTTCTCCTGTTCCTTAGTTCCACATTGTTAGATTATCAGCTGAAAAAAAAAGAAAATTTCAAAATTTCAAAATAACACCCTACCTACTCTAACTCCTCTCAAATGCATTAAGTTCCTTATAAATTTCTATATATTTTAAATAACTTGAAGGTATAACTTCAAGACAATTAGGGTTCAGTTGCCACATCACTGGAAGAGTTTGGATCTTGTTTATCCTGAAAGCTGAAACTCTCCTCACAGTTCTGCAGAAATAGCAGGCTCACAATGGTGTCCCAGATATGGGGAAGGGTTCCTCTTCCCATGCCAGGATACTTGCTGTGCCTTGAACAGCTGGAATGTTGCTTGGTTACTGAGCATCAACAGCAGTTAGGTGGATGGAAGATGCCAAAATGAGCTTAAGAAAAAACTCACTTCAGAGCAGCGTGTGTGATACGCACCATGTAACAGCCATCTGCTATATTGTCATTTTCATGCTTTCTGTAGGTAGCTTTCCTGGCCTCTCTGGAAAGGTTTCAACTTGTTAATTACCCTTGTACTCCCTACATTTCCTAAAAGATTTGTGGAGGTTAAATGCTCCAAATGCTTAACGTAAACTGTTTTCCCATTTTATTTATTTATTTATTTACTTACAAAATTCTCCCTCTACATCTAATTTTTTCTACATCTAATTTTGGTCAGAAACAGATGTACCCATAAACTCTCATCCTTGCTCCAAGACACTGTAAATTAACTAACAGGAGACCAGAGACTGAATGAAATGCACAGCAACCTATAAATGTGCAATGAAATTTAAATTTCAGAGATATTGTATCTTCTTGCAAATGCACACTTCGAATACTAATTAAACACCTGAAATACTAATTAAACACCTGAACTTCTCTGGAGATGTTCAAGACCTGCCTGGATGCCTACTTGTGTGACCTGGTGTAGGGAACCTGCTTCGGCAGGGGGGTTGGACTCGATGATCTCTGGAGGTCCCTTCCAACCCCTACAATTCTGTGATTCTGTGATTCTGTGAAATGCTGCCTGTGTAAATTCAGCACATAAGATTTCATTACAAATTTTACAAATTATGTCTTTTAACATTTTCACACTCACAGTTCAGCTCAATGCTGTAAAGATGCTTAATGCTCCTCTTTTTTTTTTTTTTTTCTGGCATCTGTCCACAAGCCACAGAGATGAAAGAAATGGGGCAGAACATATCTGAGGTCAAGTGATGTTAATCATTTTGGGTCTGAATTAAATATGAATTGCTGATGTACATTTAAAATATTAAAATATTGATTCTTATTTAAAATATATTAAGACTTCAAATTACTAGACATGTAAGGCCACCGCCCACTTGTGTTAAATTATAGGATCTGTTTCACAGTAAAATGGAAGGAGTGATTAGCCTAGCTAAAATAACATCTTAGCCACTAACTTTGTGGTGGGAAGATTTCTTTGGCTGCAGTTTTGAAATGGAAGTGTCTTCTGTCAGATTCCGAATGCTGATATGAAGAGAAAAAGTGGGAGATACATTTCAGGTGAAAAATAACAGTCAATTTGACTTGAAGCAATACCAGTTGGCAACTTATCTGGACCTCAGGACATGAGATTTGTTCCCAGTTCTGCTGGTCACTTCAGGTTGCCTAGGCAGACCATCTCTTTCTGCTTTTCCTAGACTTGTCTACTTTTTTGAACAAATGATGCAGAATTTTATGAAGATTTAGCAAAAAATAATAATTAAACCTCAGATTTTGGTGTGGCCACATCTGAACAAATATGCGCTCTCTTCTTTCTTTTTTTTTTAATTTTGAAACAGAGCTTCACTCCAAAACT
This sequence comes from Lagopus leucura, assembly GCF_019238085.1. Classification (NCBI taxonomy): domain Eukaryota; kingdom Metazoa; phylum Chordata; class Aves; order Galliformes; family Phasianidae; genus Lagopus; species Lagopus leucura. The sequence continues at coordinate 9,058,109 of NW_024962262.1, forward strand.
TGCCTATAACTTAACGATAGAAAGGAACTATCATTTGGATTTAGATAAAATTATCATGATGAAACTATTTTATCATTTCAGTACTAAAGACTAATTTTATTAATTTCCTTAATATTTTCCCAACAAAGTATTATTTTGTCAAGTCAGCCCAGAGATGTTCTTTAAAAGGGATGCTTCAATAAACATATTAAAACAGATATCTAACTTTAGATAGCTCAAGTTTGGTAAATACTTGCTTTAGCGTATGACCCAAAATAATTTACTTAGCAGACTGTGCTCTGAACTAGCTCACAATTTAGTGTCTGAGCTACTTCATGCTAATGCCAATCTGCACCTAACCCTAACTGACATCTTCAAACCTGCACCAGTCATCATTCTGTCCAGTTTTCCAGTTTGTGAGCAGAAGGTATTAACAGTTAATGCTAAAACATGCTATCTGTAGGAGTTTTCTTTTTTCTATCCTACTTCAGTAGGGCACCGAGCTGCCAGTTTTGCTTCTCCTGAAAACCTGAAAACCCACTTCAGTGTACACTGTAAGAGTCGTAAATATGTCCGTGGATCAGGCCTACGTATCCTTACTTGTTGCTAATACACATTCTAGTTTGCAAGGCGTAACTTCTTCCTCGTTAGAATAGTGGTTATGTAATATCATGTCCATCCATTTTGCTAAAAATTTTCTTTCAGCTTTCCTGGGACATGACAAGCAATGGGGAAGTTGCCATAGCCAATATTAAATCCCTGTCACATTTAAGAAAGCTTCAGGGCTTGCCTTTTGTGTACAAAGGACATTACTAAAATTACATTGACAAGCCTGAGTTATTTTAATTATACTTCATCCAAGTTCAAGCTCAGTTTTCCAAATCTCACAGTTTTTCTCTCTTATTGGTTACACTTAAACTAGCATAAACTGTGACCTAGTGGTTTTCTAATGCTTTTTCATGCTCATACTATTATGGCTAAATGAATTATTGTGCTTCAACAGTCACATCATAGACTGATGACTTCCAGTTTCTGTACCAGCCAAGATGCACAAAGAGAATTAATGCTACTATATATTAAGAAAAATAATTACAACAGCATTTCATAATTCACTGAAACCAACATTTTCTAAACAATGATGATGACTTGCACTGTCCCATGATACAAATAATAATATATTCTTAACACAACTGAAAAACATTCCAGTCAAATAGTGTAAAAGACCAGAGCAATAGAAGCATCACATGGCATAAAATGGGGAGGAAACAGTCCTGAGAAGCTCTTGTTTGTCCCGTTGACAGTGCTTGCAGTTCAAGCATGGTAACTACACACCGTTCCTCACAGATATTTAATCAAACTATTCTTGAAGTCTTGCAGTGATGAATGGATATGTTGCACTCTTTTCTGGTAACTTTTATGATATTTAATTTGTTTCACCTTTGCGCAGATTAAGCGTACAGTGCTTTGCTTTATAAAATGTGGATGCAATGAAAACCTTATTTATTTACTATACTTTCCTTTTTCTCTTTTAAACACTCTCATTCCTTCAGACTTGTGCTATGGAGCATGTTTTCTAACTTCTATGAGACTACTAAATTCTTTCTCTACATTCTTTACCACTTCTCAGTATAGAGGAGGACAAATTTATATATCTCATCTTCTTTTGAGGTGGCCAAGTGTGATATTGATGTGGTACTGTCTTGTCATTTTCTATTAGTTTTAATTGCCCATGACATGTTGTTGTCTTAGCTATACTGAATTCCAGTTTATACTTGGCTGACTCTTTCTGCTCATTTACAACCTGATACTTATTACTAAACTATTCTATTTTCATAGAAATCATTTATCTGGTTTGCCACAATCATCCTGCATTCTAATTGTGCCCTGCAACAGATCTGTGACTGCCTCGGTTTTATGTCGTATACAGCTTTAACACACTCCTTCTATTTCATTCTAAGCGTCATAAATTAATATATTGATTGGAATAGACCCTTGCAGAATTGCTCATTTCATCCTTCACTCATTCTGCTTTACAGAGGACTGTTGGTAACTACACTTAGTCAATATTTTGAGTGAAAGCTTCTGAAATTTTACAAAACTTGAGCTATATGATCTGCTCTGCCCTAACCTATGTAGCTTGCTATCTGGTGATGAATGGAAATTGTGTTGTTATGACAAGATTTATTCCTGACAAATCCAGGTAACCTGCTACTCATATCGGCGTTTTCTTCTAGGTACTTACAGGCAGTATATTTGATTGTATTCTTTGGAATCCTCCTAGTGTAATAAAAATACAGTTTTCTTTTATTTGAAAAAGGAGAATAGAGATTGGAAAGGAAATGTAAAACGTATCAATGACAGTTTCCAGATGGAATCATAGAAAAAGATACTTCAGTTGACAGATTTAGGACATACATTTGTTGGGTGTGACTGCTGAGAAAGCCTTCAGCACTTCATTTCTCTTTTCTTTTTTTTTCCTTCTTGTATGTCTGGGAGTTGATCCAAAATACTGCTGTACATAAAAGTGGTCATTTTCAATTAATGTTTTCCCATGAGCATTCTGAGTGGATGGATATGTCCTTACTTCAGTCAATTCAGTATCTTGAGCAATGGCAAGAAATGACTTATATAAATAATAAGTGACTGTCAGGATAGTTTGAATTTGTTCTTTGCTCTGCAGCTGGGACCTGTTCTCTCACCACATATATTTTTGAAACTTGAATGAGAAGAGCTTCTCAGGTAGGATTTTTGAGCATTCCTTGAGTGCTCAGAATGACAAATGACAAGTATGAGTTTTGTTTTCACTTAGGAACAATGTAGAAAGAAAATGAAGATGGTATGGAAAAATATATGAAAGAAAAAAGATCGTGTGGAAACAAGTTAAGGATAACTTAAATTATTTCTCTTACATCGTAATCAAACTCATATAAGCCTTTTTCAGCAAGAGAAGCAAAAATCAAAACTTTCAAAATATTCAGAATTAGACTTGGGTGAGTCCTTCTCACTTCAATCTTCTTACATGTATGCACAGTTTCTTTTCTCAAAGGCAAGACAGTCCAAACAGGCAAAATAATTTTAAGTTTATTGTTGATATTCTGTTTTCAGAGGTCACCCGGAGGGCTGGGAGAGCTGCTGCCCATGGGGACCTGTGTGGAGCAAAACATGAAGGGTGAGCCCTGCGGTACGGAGCCTCGTTGGAGCAGTGCTTGGAGAGCTACTGCCTGAGGGAAGCCTATGCAGGATCAGTTTGGGATAGAATTGTGTGGGAGGGATTTCACACCGGGGCAGCAGCAAATTGACCATGAAGGAGTGGTAGAGACAAAATGTTATGGGCTGACTGCATCCCCCATACCCTAGCATTGTTCAGGGGAAAATTGTATGAGAAGGTGTTGGGGGGAAGAGCAGGTATTTTTAGTTTGCTTTTACTTCTCACTGCTCTAGTCTGTTAGTAATAGGCTGTAAATTACATTAATCTCCTTGTGCTGGGTCTGTTTTACCCATGACAGTAACTGGTGCATGATCTACCTGTCATTATCTCAATCCTTGCACTCTTTTTCATGGCATTTTCTCCCCCTTTTCCACTGAGAAGAGGGAATGAGAAAGCAGTATGGTGCACTTTATCATACCATCAGAGAGAAACCACTTCAGAGGAAGAGCTCTTGCTTTTCCCCAGCCTTCTCGCAGGACGGTTCCAAGAGTCAATTGGAGAGGTGAGAGTAAGTGATCTTGCTTCTCCATGGAAGTCTCAAGGGAGAAGTTAGAAAGGGTCTTTTAGTCTGACATGGATCCTTTCATTTTACCTCAGCTTCACAGGCATAAAAGCAAAAAGGTGTCCTGCTGGCTATGGAATGATAGATATGTCTTTTTTAAAAGGAGGTTTTGAAAAAAAGAATAATGGATTGGTGGCTTCTCTACGTGTCAACAGACTGTTAAGGAGAAATAAGTGTTCAGGGGGAAGAGTGTGAATTAGCTAATTTTTTTTAGAACTGATTGCAGTTAGTATTTCAAATTGAAATGTGGTATCTTCGCACCTGGGAAATAAATTTCACATCTTAAGAAAATTTAAAAGGTTGTACAGTCAAAGAACAAATCAGAAATCAGACAAATGTAAAAGACACTTTAGGAAAAATATGCCCAGTATCTTTTCAAAATATTATGCAAGGAAATATGAAAGAATATTGAAAGGATATAGAAACCCCACTGTCCTGGTTATATCAGTATTCCATACCATGATATCATGCAACAGGGTGTTGGGTATAGAGACACAGTGCACTGTGGAGCTGTATTTCCTAGTCTCGTGCTCTCTAGCTGTACCACGTGAGTTCCAATTCTACAAAAGATACACTGAGATGTACATACTACATTTCCCAAGGGCCTCCACATGATCTACAGTTCCAGGTGATGGAGGTGAGATGGCTTCCAGCTTCAGGCAGCACAGTGAGCAACAGTACGATCATAGCCTTCCTCTCTCTTCCATTTGAGTTATTAATTGTAACTCTATTTCTTATTATTATCTTACATTCTTTTACCATTTGTAGTAAATTTGTTCTCTCTCCTTATCTTATTTGGGTCTTTTTTTTATTTTCCTTGTCCTCAAAAGGGGAGAAAGGGGCCCCCTTGTCCTATCACGCTTGAAACCATGACATCCCTAAACAATAAAATGCAGAGAAACATTATAGCAATCACTTTCATGACCATGTTATTCCTGGTATGTTCCTTAGTTATGCCGTGCTTTGTTGTTTAGCAGCAGCTCTAGCTTTTAAAGCATACTGCAAGTATTCTAACTTTGGAAGATGAAGACCAAGACTAGTTCGTATAAGATAGAGGAGATTAAAGTTAATGCAGCAGTACTGGCAGAGAAAAACTGAACAGTCTTTAACAGGTAGAGGACTGAAAACTGCATTTTAATAATTTTATCCTCACCTGTGTTCATTTCCTTAATGGTAGACACTTTAAAATTCTTCCCACAACTAAAAATCCATAGAACAATCTGATTGACTATGAGGTTCTGGGAACATGAAGCAGTCTTTGTAGCAGAGAAGACTGATAGAAATTAAATTACACCTATATAGATACATAGCCTTTGAAATTTCCACTGCAAAGATATAAAAGGAGAAATGAGAGAGATATACCTTACTATATATACTTCCCTATGCTCTGAAAGACTATTAGCAGGATATTAAAAGTATTTTAGGGTAGATTGCTATAAAGAAGCCTTTGAAACTGGTGCTAAGGCGAAAATGGATTGGTCCAAATCTTTTCATGTTTTGTGTTAGTTCTATTTCTGTGTTTCTGTCCTCCCGAACTTACTGATTGATCATATATCTTGATCTCTTACACATCTTGTACACAGTGCATCCTAGTAATGCAGCTAGGGTTGGAGAACTAACCCTATCATGCACTAAGATGTAAAAAGTTTTGATTTGAGCATATGAAAATAGATTTTTACTCTACTTGGTGCATGGTAGTAACAGAGACTTAATAAGCAGAGGTGTAAGTGAGCAGGAAGAGAAATTTCAACTTGTCAGGCAGTATGTTTCTACTAATAGTTGACATCACAAAACAGGTAGGAAGCAAATAAAATGGTGACAGATTTTTTTTTTTTTTCATTTTCTATAAATGTTTATATATAGATGCACATAATATGAACATAATATGAAAAGTAAGGTTTGAGGGTGAATATTTCAGGTTTCATTTCTTTCCTGACAGAAACCTACAGACTTACAAAATATTTTAGTACCAGCTTCTACTAGCTCAATTTAAAAGGGAAATAATTTTGACCCCTGCCAGTCTGGGGTGAAGATGCGGAAGATGTGAATTTCAACACTGGCATAAAGTGTAATTAAAAGATTTCTGTCAGTACAATATATGACATATGTAACCTCCATCCAGAAAATGTTTGATAAATTGAGAGTGTAAGTGGTGGTCTCCTAAAACTGTAAGTAATTCTAAGTAAGACTGTAATCACATTAATGGGTACTGTCAGTCACTCCACTGTGACTCTGGAATGTGTTGGGCTGTTCCAGAAAATGCTCAGAAGATGGATGACTGAGATCTAAATTCAGCTCGGAAAGCAAATGGTATCCTGGACTCCATCAGAAGAGGGGTAGCCAGCAGGGACAGGAAGGTGATTGTCCCTCTCTACTCTGCTCTTGTGAGGCCCCATCTGTGTCCAGGTCTGGAGCTCCAAGTACAAGAAAGACAGAGAGAGCTGTTGGAGAGGGTCCAGAGGAGAGCCATGAAGATGACTAGGGGACTGGAGCACCTCCCCTACAAAGACAGGCTGAGGGAGCTGAGCTTGTTCAGACTGGAGAAAAGAAGGCTGTGGAGTGACCTCATTGCAGCCTTTCAATACCTAAAGGGAGCCTACAAACAGGAGGGGAGTCAACTCTTTGAAATGGTAGATAAGAGCAGGACAAGGGGAAATGGTTTTAAGTTGAGGGAGGGAAGATTTAGGTTGGATGTCAGGGGGAAATTCTTTACAGAGAGAGTGTTGAGATGCTGGAACAGGCTACCCAGAGAGGCTGTGGGTGCCCTGCCCCTGAGGTGTTCAAGGCCAGGTTGGATGTGGCCCTGGGCAGCCTGGTCTAGCATTGAATGGGGAGGTTGGTGGCCCTGCCTGTGGCAAGGGGTTTGGAGATTCATGATCCTTGAGGCCCCTTCCAACCCTGGCCGTTCTGTGATTCTGTAAAGAAAATTCTGGAGCGTGAACTGAACTATATTACCAGATGCCAAAAAAATCACATGCCCACAGGAAAAAAAACAACCCCCCCCCCAAAAAAACCCACCAAATTATGAAATTTCCAACCTCTTAAAAAGTTTTGATGAACATGTAAAACTTATTAAAACCAAAGGAAATTCAATTATGATGCACACAGGTGTGTGGAAACAATATTTCACTAAGTTCAGTGCTCATAGAACAAAAATGACAGATGTCTTGTAACGAGAGCGAAGTTGATGATAGAGTGTAGGGCTATATATGAGCAAGCTCCTCAACAGTGGCATGTTTCTGGTTTTTATTTTTCTTTTAATTGTCATAGGTTTCTCCTGTGCATAAACATTTTAAAAACCATACATTTTAAGATCATTAGGGATGACTGCATGACTCACTCTCAAAGATTGATTGTAGAATCACATAATCACCAAGGTAGGAAAAGACCCACAGGATCACCCAGTCCAACCATCTGCTGATCATTGATAGTTCTCATTAAACCATGTCCCTCATCACAGTGTCCAAACCTTCCTTGAATACCTCCAGAGTTGGTGATTCCACCACCTCCCTGGGCAGCCCATTCTAGTGCCTGACCACTCTTTTGGAAAAGTGGTATTTCCTGACATCCAGCCTGAATCTCCCTTGGTGGAACTTGAGGCCATTCCCTCTCGTCCTATCACTAGTTACAGAAGAGGAGAGGCTGACCCCAGCTCACTACAACCTCCCTTCAGGTAGTTATAGAGAGCAGTAAGCCCATCCCTAAGCCTCCTCCAGACTGAACAATAACAGCTCCCTCAACTGCTCTTCATAAGGCCTGTGCTCCAGACCCCTCACCAGCTTAGTTGCCTTTCTCTGGACACACTCCAGGGCCTTGATGTCTTTTTTGAAGTGTGGGACCAAAACTGAACACAGTACTTGAGGTGTGGCCTCACCACTGCTGAATACAGAGGGGCAAATACTTCGCTGCTCCTGCTGGCAATGTCAATTCTGATACAAGCCAAGATGCCACTGGTCTTCTTGGATACCTGGGCACACTGCGGGCTCATGTTCAGGTAAGCATTGAGCAACACCCCCAGGTCTGTTTTCTCTACAGAAGTGATCACCATGAAGCAGTCCATTTGTTTCTACTTCTCCTTGCATATAACTAATTTCATAGATTTACAGATTCATAGAATGTCCTGGGTTGAAAAGGACCACAATTATCATCCAGTTTCAATCCCCCTGCTATGTGCAGGGTTGCCAACCACCAGACCAGGCTGCCCAGAGCCACATCCAGCCTAGCTCTCCAGGGATGGGGCATCCACAACCTCCTTGGGCAACCTGTTCCAGTGCATCTCCACCCTCTGTGTGAAAAACTTCCTCCTAAAATCTAACCTAAATCTCCCCTGTCTTAGTTTATAATCATTCCCCCTTGTCCTTTACTATCAACACATGTAAACAGTCATTCCCCTTCCTGTTTATACACTCCCTTCAAGTACTGGAAGGCCACAGTGAAGTCCCCCCAGAGCCTTCTCTTCTCCAATCTAAACAATCCCAGTTCCCTCAGTCTGTCTTTTTAGGAGAGGTAAAGGCAAAGAAGGCAAATTTCAGGTAACTGCTCTTCAGCACAGTGACTCACAGATGAAGAAAGATCTTGAGACAAGATCTCTTGAGACAAGAGATGTCTCTGCAGAGGAATGGGACTCTACCACTAACTACACTGTTGTCAGCTTCAGGCGTTTGAACTGGGGCTCAGCTCCCAGTCCGTATATAAATATACCTGTATACACATTTATATAATACATACCTACTCAGTCTATCTCAGCAAAAGCAACACCATTAATTGCCCCTTGAGAAACTGCTCTAATCAGAGGGGACAGTAGATTGTTTATAGTGCTCCTTGAATATTTTATATTTGTTAACTTCAAAAGTTAACTTGCATAGCCAAATGAAAGGTAATCACACATGCTGAATCACACAGAGTAGATGAGGTTGAACAGGACAACTTGGGATCATCTAGTCCAAACTCCCTGCTTCCAGCAGGGTAACATCCAGGTAGGTTTTGAATGTCTTCAAAGGAGACTTCACCACCTCTCTGTGCAGCCTGTTTCAGTGCCCAGTCACCCTCACAGCGAAAAAGTTTTTTCTCACATGCAGACAGAACTTGCTGTGTTTCAGTTCAAGCCCATTGATTCGTATCCTGTTGCCAGGCATCACAGAAAAAAATCTGGACCCATCCTATGGATAGCCTCCCTTGAGATACTTGTACACATTAGTAAGACCTCTTTTCAGTCTTCTCTTCTCCAAGCCGAGCAGGCCCAGCTCTCTAAGCCTTTCCTCATCAGAGATCCTGGCTCATGGTCAGCCTGCTGACCACCAGGACTCCAAGGGCTTTCCCTGCAGGGGTGATTTTCCATATGTGGACTGTGGTATAATTCCACATAGGTGGACTGTGGTATAATTCCACATTCCCATACACACTGTGGTATAATCAGTAAACTTCCAAGAGCACACTCTGTGCCTTCATCCAGATCACTGATGAATAAGTTGAACAAGGTAGGAATCAGTACAAACCCCTGGGTGACATCACTAGGTACAGTCCTCCCACCAGACTCAGTCCTGCTGATTAAAACCTTCAGAGCTCTGCCCGTCAGTCAGTTCTTAATCAACCTCACTGTTTAGTCATCTAAAACAAATGTTCTAAGCTTACCTATGAGAATGTTATAGGAGATCATGTTGAAAGCCTTGCTGAAGTTCAGGTAGACAACATTTTCTGCTCTCCTCTTGTCATCTACCCAGCAAGTCATTCTATCATAGATGGCTATCAAATCAATTAAGCATGATTTCCCCTCAGTGAAACAATGCTGAGTGCCTCTGATCACCTTCTTGTGTTCCACATGAGTAGAAATGGCCTCCAGAATGAGATGCTCCAAAACCTTTCCTGGGATAATTAATGTGAGTAAAATATAATAAATGAAATAAAAATGAAATAAAAGATTTAATTGAAGTAAAATGTAATTTATGAAATAAATTTCATAATTTTCAGGCTATGAATATTTCTAGATCTCAGTCAAAGAAGGTATTGTTCATTGAGCCTCTCAGTCCTCTTAAAAGATTGTTGCTACTGGTATCACAGCTGGTTTTTAGCAAGTTTTCAAGCACCAGAAATCTGTCCAAATCTTCTGTTGAAACTATCTGTGTAGTTGTTAACATATAATAAAGGCAGGTAGCTTTGGAAAAACAGGTTAAAGGATTGGGAGTTTCTGAAAATGACAGTACATGTCTACTAACTGTAGAAGGCAGAGATTTTGGACATTTTCTTTTATTATTATAAACTTGGGTGAGTGCTATAAAATGGCTATCAGGAAATATATAAAGAGGGGAAAGTAAAACAGCACTGAAAAAGGGACCTCATTTTTGCATAAGCCTTTAAAGATTTTCTTTTATATTCTTTGTACATTTTATATTTTCAATGGTTTAATCTTCACTTATCTCCTTGCAGTAGCAAAGTGCTTTCATTTGCAGAATGAGCTGAAAACAAAAAGTTGAAAAGCCAGCAAAAAATGACAAAAAAAAAAAAAAAAAATTCAAAATCAATAACATTTGGAGTGTATTTTTTGTCACCAATTGCCACTGTACTAAATGTGTATTTGTTCTCATCAATATGTTATGAAGTTCTGAAAACTGCTAAAAAGGAGGCTTAGTAAATCATCATCAATAACACCTGCCAGTAATCTGGCCTTAAGAATCCTGCAATGTTTATGGTGCCAGTAACAAAATGGCTCATAATTTTGTACAGGTCAAAAAGCTGTCACATTTCCCCCATATTTTGGCATGTTTCTCTTGCCATACTTCATATTTGGAATATTATGATTTAACATTTGTTACAAGGTGATGGATGCATACTGTAGAATACATTGCCTACCCCAATATTGAAATTACTTGCAGCAATATTTGATGGCACCAGCTTCTGAAGTCTTTCCTTAGTAATTGTCACAGATTTTTCTGCATAGCTACCCACCTTTCTGTGATGCATACAAACACAGACAATTTTGATGCATTACCAAGCTCTAACGACGCTTGCAGCTTTTTTTTTTTTTAACTTGAAATAGTTCTGTCTAAAAAAAAATTGAAGAACAATACCTTTTTAAATCCTGATCTTCATCTCTCATGCAATTAATCATTTCCATTCTTATGTTACACCTCTCCTTCGGAGCCACACATTGTTTCCATGTGCCCAAATGATTATATTAAAGATTGAACATGTGGATAAACTGCTCTATCTATGTAATTAATAAGCTGGATTATCCTCTACACAGCCTCTCACATTCATCTCTGTCTCTCAATATTTTAAAATCTGTCAGAGAATTACAATTAATAAGACACCACTGTAAAAAAAAAAAAAAAAAAAAAAAAAGCACTCAGCTACCCACTCAGAGTGGGAACATTCAACTTTGTGCCCTCACATTCCACTTCAAGACTGTATACTTCAAGCTCGACAAAATAGTGTTGTATTGCCTCCTCCATACTCATTACTAGCTAGACTGTCATTAATCAGAACATTCAAAAAGGAACTTAGTTCATGAACTTCTGTGGGAGACATTTTCAAAACAAAAAATGATGCTTTAATCTCAACAGACAAAGAACATTACACAAGTGACTGTGACTGATATTTTCCAATGCTACTGGGGAAATGATTTAGATAAGGAAAACTATAAGGCATTATGCAGTGCTCATTACATCTTTCCTTCTGCCTCTGCTTCACCACTGTAAGCCTCAGCTCTCTAATTAGGAGAAAATCTGAAAGAGCATTTCCAGCATCTTTGTAGTCCATGGCATGTGATCTAGAACTTCAACCTGTATATGTTTACCTGATCCTCTCCTTCATGACCAGCATCGCTACTAGGAGGAGGTACAACCCCAGCACAGCAGCTTCCCTGTGAACACCACTGCGTTGTGAGGCAAGGGAGAGCTGGAACAATTAAATAATTTTAGGAGTCTTGTTAAGAAAATAATGGACTGAAACTGACTGAATGCTCTGTGTATGCTGAGAGGACTCCAACTGAGACTGAAGTTAGGCCATGAGCACAGCTTCAGAGAAGAGCACTAGCTTCATTTCAGACTCCTCAGACTTCTCAGAGGCACTTTTAAGAAGTATAAGGATACCAAGACACATGAAATGACCAGAGTGGGTGAAGAGGATACAAGGGGAGTTTTCAGGGTGCTATGTCAGACCTAGAGACCCAGAAGCTGTTAAAGATATACCAAATCTTGGCTGTCACCATCTCAGTAAAACAGAACGACTCTTCAGGCTCAGTTCTGCTTTCATGCTATTTCCTGACTTTTCACCTTTGGAATTTTTATCCGTTTTAGGTAATGCTGCCAGACTGAAGGCACTGCAAAGATATCTAGCTTTGCTGTGTGTGTTTTTTATCAGAGAGTTTAGGAGCTTCAGAATGTTTGCACTGTTACACATTAACTGCTAAAGTTCTGCAAACAAAATATGAGAAAAAGTTAGTATACTGTACCTTGCCAGGACACCCCAGAAATGAAGAGGTGATGTATAAGGAACTGATAGCAAGGAGATAACTGTGCAGGAGACAGAGATGTCTCACTGAGGACACCAGCACCATTTCTGAAGAGGGTACAAGAGTGATGCATCCAACGAGCTAGAGACTGAAAAATCTGCTCTATAGCAGCTATACCTCCCAGTCTACTTTGATATCTAGTAAAATTTCAGGATTACAGCAGACTGGAATAGTGCTGCAGGGATTGGCGACATCCAACTTCCACCTTCTTTCCATGACCCCCTCTTCATGACAAGCTGTGTTTTCATGTTTATAAGCTTCCATATCGTGGAATGCGTGAGCAAGGGACATACTAATATGATCACTTCTCCCCCCCCCCCCATCCTGCAACCTCCTTATGTTTGTGAATGTCATTTCTGCATTAGCCTGACTTTGTTTTTCCAGACATCTGCAGGAAGTTGTCTCTTGAGCACCTACCTATAAAAACACCAACGTCACAAAATCAGTATCTAATAGTAAACAAGGAGTCACAAAAGCATGACTAAACAATGTCTGTAAACACTTTAGTCATGATGTTCCCTATGCCCTGAATCTAGACCATGGCTGTCCTAACTTTTGGCTAGCCTGGGCAGCACTGACTGAAATGGAATTGTCTTTGGTGGCATATAAAACATATACTATAACTGATGTATATAAGTAACAAAAATATTATTTTAATAACTTATTAAATATTTTATTATTATTTTACTGCATTATTCATTATTTTTATTAAATCATTAAAATAATATAAAAAGAGAGCAACTAGTGGGATATTTGACCTTGTTTTTGTGAAACTAATGCACCAGTCTGGATCACTGGAAGCAGTTGCCATTCTTAGTGGATTCTCAGACATTTTTAATGAAATTTTAACTTTCCTGTACAAATAGTTGTTCACAAAAGTACATACTGCCAAAAATTGATAGCATGAAAAAGGTGTGATTTTGAAGCAAGGCATGTTTTTTCTCTGGTAATAGGGCTTAAAAAAGTCTTATAAAGACACAAGATCAAATTTCTTGAGTTGCGTATTTGATTACAACCCTATACCTTTCGTTTGAAAATTCACAGGTATTTTATTTGTGTCAAATGAAAATGGAGTCATAAATATACCAAAAAACTTAAGACTTCTTTGGAAATCTTGAAACCTATTCTTGAATTCCTTTATCAAATCTAAAAGCAAGGCTGCATATTTTTTTCTATTCACAGGACAGTATAGCCAGTGTATCAAAATGCATAAAATTATTTGCCATAACTTGATCTTGCCATATAAAGTTTCATTTCAAACACTATTTTGCTTTGAAACATAGCACTGATAAGTTGATTTTCACCTTGAAGATGCATATTTAACTCATTTAAATGAGCAGTCAAACCCATCAAATATGCTGAATCTGTGAACCATTTTTAATTTTTGTGTTCTGGCACAAATTTTGATTCCTAAATGATTTTGTTTCATTAATCATAAACTCTTCTTCACAGTTAGGCATCTTACTTCAGAAGAGTAAATGATGTCCCATAATCAGAATCAATATTTTTAAGGAATTCCTAGAATTGATGGTGATTGAATCCCTTGGATATTATGAATTCAGAGCTTTTGTGATCATTTGTGTGACATTATTCATTTCTAAAGCTTTTGTGCATATGTTTTCTTGATATATAGTGCAGTGATATTTCATCAAACGTGTTTCTAGCAGCAGTTTCATCATTGTCAATTAATTGCATAAGTCCTTACTTTTTTCCAGCCATCACCAGAGCACCATCAGTAGCTATATCAGATATGCTGACAAAGGTTAAAGAAAACCACTTTAGTTTAATTTTTACTGCTTCATACGTATGGAGAGATTTAGCTGTGTCTTTTAATGGCACGAAAGAAACCATTTCTTCAGAGACGTTATGTTTCTTACCAATACCTCTAATAAAGATGGCAAATTGAGCCATATCTGCAGCATCAATACTTTCATCTACTGCTGCAGTATAACATTCAAAATTAGCAGTTTTTGTTCTTTGATATGTTTTCCTGTTTCTTTACTTCAGCTAGCAATGGCTACAGTCTGGAGAGACAAACTGTTTTTATAATATCCTGTTCTTTTTATCAGCACAAATTATATTGCCACACATTGCAGATTATGCTGAACAGACTCACCATCAGTAAATGGTTTTTATTTATTTATTTGTTTGTTTGTTTGTTTGTTTCAGTCAGATGTGCTACAACATAACTGACTTTTATAACAGAGTCCAATTCAGTTTTAACTTGTAAAATTAAAAATTCTGAGACTACAGAATTTTTTCAGTTCTGATATTTTGTCTTTACAAAATGTTCCTTGATATGCATCAAATTTAGCAACATTTTTTGCTTATGTTTTTTTCAAAGTGTTATCCTTGAAACCTGATAATATTTCCTTACAAATATAAGCATAGTGCCATATTATTTGTCTTGATAAATAAGTACTCATCCATGTTTTGTCAAGCATTTCCAAATAAGTACTCATCTGTCCATGTTTTGTCAAGCATTTCCTTCATCAAAGATTTTTCTTTTTTGGGGGTTCTGTTTTCTTTTTGGATCACATTAGGTAAGTTAAAATGTTATCGACAATGACTGCATTATAGTCACCAAGTGGCACAAGTGCATGAAACGTAATATACACAAGTTTCAATTAGACTCTGTGTGTGTGTGGCCTTTGCTAGAGGGCTAGAGGTGAGTTAGCATCCTCCCCTTGTCTAGGTTTCAGGCCAGAATGTGTTAATAGCACTTCAATGAGTGGCTGTTGCGAGCGATGGACGCTTGTTGTTGAGCCAGGTTGCTCAGCCATTGCCGCCATGATGGCGTGGGACGGGGCAGCTGCAGGACAGGCTGGGCCAGGCCACGTGTGGCCTGCAGGCAGAGGACTGGACGTGCCTGACCTAGACTGTCAAGCAATAAGGATGCTACACAGATTCAGGTTGAATAAATAAGATTTCAACTGCACTTACGCTCTTTGTAGCATCCTCAGGAGACAGCTCCCCTCTTCCCTGAATATACATGCATGTCTAGGCAAACAGTCATCCAGATAGAGAATGATGCCTGGGTTTGTTAAGCAGCAAAGCATACTGTAGTTTGAATACACGTACTGTCTTCCAGTTTTTTATGATATCTAACCTAAATCCCCTCTGTAAACACTGTATGCTTATAAGGTTTAATAAGATAAAAATATTTCCAGCAGATTCTAAATTTTAAGGAACAGTGATTTTTTTCCCCTCTTAAGTTGGCATTCAACTGTCCATCAGCATAAGCAACAAGTGTCTTGGCAGATAATTCAGGACATATGGCTTTGAAAAACTGATAATTTAAAAGTACTTGGGTAAGTTTTCCTCAACTTGTTCACCTTGTGTTATTTTCCTCTACATGTGCTGTAGCAGCTGCTGCAGCTAAAAAAATTTGAAAATATAATGCAAGTGACGAATAACCATTTCCTTAGTAATACTAACGTATAGCACAAAAACTTCACTGAGGAGGTTTTTGAAAGAAATAATCAAATACAATTCTAAGCTGTTAAATATATGTTCTTCATCTGTAGTCACCAGATGGCACCAAATGTATCCATGTACTGATAATCAACTTAAAACTACTGTAACTCTTGTACAAGTCTTTGAGATCCAAAGCACACTACATATGGTGGAGCCCAACAGCTGAGGTGTAAGTACACTGGGGAGTTTAGATTCAACTTAAACAGGATCTGACTGAATGTTTTTTTGAGGGGGATAACATTAAAGAGGAAGAATAAGTGGTCCTTCTTGATTCTGAAAATATTCTTTGGATAAAATTTTAAAAATGCAGAACAAAAGTATTATTTTAATTAAATGCATTGATTCTTGGTTTGAGTTAACACCTTTTCACTCTTTTTCTCCTTTTCCTTTTAAATATTTAAATGTTTTAAAGCACCAAATTTTGAAGGAAAATTACTTCTTTCCGAAGACATTTCAATTGTCTTGAAGAGCTGTACCTTTCTGTTGGCAGAAACTAAATTTTTTTCTGGCTTTCTGATGTGGCCTGTGAGCTCTTGAACTATGCATTAAATTCTATGCTTAGAAATCCTTTAATTTAAAATATTACCAGATTATTTGATGAAGATGAAGCTGTAATTAGCTATTCCTTATATATAAAACATTATCTCAAGAATATATAAAAAAAATAGAGCTAATTCATTTAGCTGTAAATTATGAATTATATATATATATATATATATACACTTGAATGCTTTTAATATATATATACACTTGAATACTCATCACCAATAAAATATTTGGGAATCTAAACTTCTTCAAGTTGGCAATATTTAGCACACATATTTTTCTTATTTGTTATTGATCTCCCTCCTCTGCAAATAACTTCTCTTCAAGAAAAAAAGAAACAAAAAAAACCAACAACAACAAAAAAAACCAACAAGAGAGTAAAATCTTGACCACAGTGACTTAATGGCAAAACTCTGACTAACTTCAAGGGCCAAGATTTTACCACACATGACCAACTTTACACAAAGAAGAAGAAAACCAAACAGACAAAGATATCATGTTATTAAAACACAGAGTCTGAAACTGAATCATCATCTAAACATAATGGCAAATATTTACAAATAACAAAAGTAATCAAAGAAAGTCAAGCTGTAGTTTGAAATAAAATTTCAAAAGGAACTTGATCCTGTGAGGAAAATGTAGCTTTCTGTCCACAGACCGAGAATATAAGTTTTAGCATATAATTCTAAACAATCAGATTTTATATCTCTAGCTCGTTGCAATGAATTTTCAACCAGCATGCTACTTTTGATTATGCTTAATATGCAGTTCTATCTGCTTCACTACAGCAAAATACTTACTGAAGAAATGTAACCTACACTTACATTCACCTCATCGTTCCCTGTTCTAAAAATGAGCCAATCTGATTATCTACATTTATGTCACATGTAGAAGCTTAGTGATTGTTGGGGTCCTCAATGCAAACAACAGCCTGAACATG
Organism: Lagopus leucura; assembly: GCF_019238085.1. Classification (NCBI taxonomy): domain Eukaryota; kingdom Metazoa; phylum Chordata; class Aves; order Galliformes; family Phasianidae; genus Lagopus; species Lagopus leucura. Next base: position 9,075,330 of record NW_024962262.1, read on the forward strand.
CAAATAATCACAGCTTTTTGAAAGGACACTTTTTTTTGCAAGCACTAGCTTGCATGTAGCATCTGCATTTGTAACGAGCTTTCCTAGCCTTGTGCAGACACAAATGGAGATGTCACTGTTCAAATGATCCATGATTATTCTTCATGCTTTATAGTAATCAGCAGACCCTCAGCAAATATATCGTGAAAAGAGTGTTAGCATTTGTAAAATAGACAGATGAAATGTGAGGAGGATGTTAACACCATTATCTCACAAGCAAACTAAAGAAGAGAAGAAACACTGCTTTTCATACCATCTAGCAATACCACTAGCATTTCCATTGCAGAAGCTGTGACACATACCCAAAGATATAAAATCACAGAATATACTGAGTTGGAAGGGACCCACAGGGATCACTGAGCTCAACTCTTGGCTCCACACAGACCACCCAAAATTCAAATCTTGTGTCTGAGAGCGTTGTCCAAATGCTTCCTGATCTTTGTCAGGCTTGGTGCTGTGCCCAAAGCCCTGGGCAGGCTGTTCCATACATTCATATAAAGAGCCTTATGCATCTTAAGACAAGTAACTGCAAAAGGCAGCATGAATTCCTCTCCCAATATCTCCACTTTTCTCCATTGGTAACTGTAGCTCAGGCAGCTAGATTAGAGTTGAAACAATTCTGAATGTCTACCACTAAGTGAGATTAACTTCACTGTGCAAATGGCAGCTCCTATTACAGAGGCTGAAGAATGGAGACAGGTGATTTAACTGACTTGGCACTGGGCCTTGCATTGTGCCTTCTGGCTCCTGGTACATCACGCTGAGAAGGTCTTATATGTTGTATTCTTATCTGTACTTTCAGCTGAGAAATAATAAAATGAGCCAAACACAAAGTAAGTTTAGTTCCCTTCCCCTTCTCTGACATAAATCTGTTGTCGCTTTTTCTGTCTAGAAGACAAGGCAGACACACACATTTGTACAAAGAGCTACTATATTTCTTTCTTCCCATAACAAAAAAAAAAAAAAAGGGTTAGAATTCATGTTATTTTGTGAGCAAAAATTATACTTTTACCTATCATCTGCAGTTCTACCTGTAGCAAGTACATAATACTGTAATTAAAGTATATTGTAAGCATTATCCGAAAGGGTTCTAATCATTCCATCATATTATTCACTGAAATGCATTCATACAATACCTACAATATATTTTAAAAAAATGAAATAGATGAAAACAGAATACAGTATTGTAACTTTTTATAAGTCTTTCTTTCCTGAAGTAGTCTTGAAAGTATCAGAATGTATGGGTTATGTCATCCTGTCTCCACTACTTTCCTAAAATGGGAAGGATGAACAAGACATGCATGAGCAACATCTTCTCAAGATGTTTCAGATCCATGCAAAGGGAGGAGAAGGAGTTTGTATTTTTTAGTATGTACGTGACAAGACAGGACACAAGACTACTGAAGATAGTGCTGGAATTAAAATTAGTTGGGTCCTGGCTCTCAGTGTGTCTTGCTGAGCTGGAAGAAATGGTGACCACCACATGGAGGGATTAAAACCTTCAATGAAATTAAGAATTCTGCCTGAACCTATCAGTGCTATCAAAGGGTAGCAGAGGAATCACCTGTGTATCATGTGACCTGTACAGTGTGGTGGCAGATCTGAAAGAGGAGGTGGAAAAATTAAGGGAGTATATAAGGGAGATAGACTGGTGGAGCCACAAGCTACCATTCCTACAACAAAGGCACTAGAGGGGACACTACATAAGTAGCAGCACTTCTCATTCCTTCTTGTAATAAGGCAAAAAAGAGGGGCCCTATGAAATAGGGAGGAATGAAAAAAGGTCCCTGCTTGGGATGACAAGCAAATCCCCTCATAGCCTACTTGGTCTTCCCAGGTGCCCTTACACAATAGATACGAGGCTCTGGAATCTGAGGGACAGGCAAATGAGGATGGTGATGTGAGTTTAAGGCCAAATCAGTCAGTTGCACACCTTAATACTACCTCTGCCAAGAACAAAAGAAGGGTGATTCTTAGGAGACCTCCTTCTGAAGGGAACAGAGGGCTGAGCAGACCCTTCCTGCAGGGAAGCCTGCTCTTTCCCTGGAGGTTTAATCTGGAGGTGGCTTAGTGGAGACCTTATTGCTCTCTTCAGCTACCCGAAAGGAGGCTGTAGCGAGGTGGGAGTCAGTCTGTTTTCCCAGGTACCTAGAGATAGTATGACAGGCAATTTCCTATAAATATCTGCAAGAGTAATATAAACAGTGAAATGGTAGAGTGCTTGAACAAGGTGGAAATCAGACATTCCCTGGCAATTCCTTCTTACTGACTGGAAGTCATTGCTTCACATCCGTTCATTTCTTTTTGCTTTTGTTGAGACTTTACAAGTGGCTGAATGAACACTATTTGTCTAATTTAGTGCAAAGTTAAACAAGTATTCCAAAAGGGAGTTTTGAGAGTGATAAGCTAAATGTGAGCCCCACCCCAGCTTCATAGAAATAGTAGTTAACACTTCACTCAGCTGTAAGTGGAACATATTCTTAAGTCTGGGGTAATGGGTGATGAAAAATATTTTTATTCTTACTTGTTAGATGCCAAATCTCACGACAACTGTATTAAGCCCATAAGCCTTGTGGACATATGCAGATGTGACTGATTGACAGAGATGTCTAAACACAAATGAATACAGCATCACAACCATTGATTTTCCAATCTGAAATATTTATGCTCTAGGATGATGTTCGGCTTTTTCTTCTTGCTTATGCTCTTTGCATGATTCTCCTCTTTTGATCAGATCAGACTAGACACCAAGAGCAAATCCAATACATACCTGTTTCTCCCCACTGGGCTTCTTGTGGTTTAGCAGCAGTTCCACAGCACCAACCACCTCCTTCCTTATGGCGTGCAAAAGAGCATCTCCCACATATACATTAAAACTTAAGAGCAGCTCAATGAGCTCAAGGTTCTCATTTTCAATTGCAATAAGGAGCGCAGTTCTTCCCAGGGGATCAATGCAGTTAATATTGATCTTGAAATAAATTTCTGCTTCTTCCAATGCTTTCTTCACAGTAGCATAATCTCCTTTCTCCACAGCATTCAGATAGGCTTTCTCTGAATGGGACAGTTCAGATTCTGCTCGTACAATACGAAGAGGGATACGATCTCTGTAGGGAGCATTGACACTTCTTTTGTAGTAGAACTGGGCCATATTTTATGCCATTCTAATACTTCATCTCTGAAACATCAAAAGAAAGATTAAATCAATAGTGTATTTTGTGGTACAACGCACCAAATTAATATTTTAAGTATATAACTATATAAAACTCAAAGTGATGTTGAAAAAAGTAAATGTCTTCTATCAAAATAACCTGTGAAATCACCAACAAATGCAGAAAAGAAGACATGTAACCATCTTGTTCATACTTCTCACTCAAAGTATGATGTCAGCACACCATATATATTTCTTAAACTTGTGGCAAGAATGAGGTGACATAGCTTGCATCAGATGTGCGGCCACATTCCTTCACTAAGTTCTTCTATCTCATCTTTGCTGAAGTTTGAGAGTTTCCTCACGAGCAGGTGCTGTTTCCCAGAACTGTAAGGCAACATTTTTTTGAGCTTGACAGTAGTAGCAAGTATGCCACTTTGAAACCTATTCCTTTGCCCTTCTAAAGATACCTAGCTTTGTCTGACTTACACCTGTTATTCTGCCTGCACTCCAGCATGGCATGGGTCTTTCCCTCTTCAGACTTCTGTACAAAGGTCTCTGATATCCAACTCTGGTAACTGTGTGTGGTCCACTGAATACAGATCTTTTTACCTGTTTCTTTAGGTTGGGAAGACTACATTAGGGTTGGAATAGCTGTAAGCTGTTAGCTCTGCCAAGTGCTCTTCAAATACCCTAGAAGCATAAATTAGTCTCTTCTGCCTTATCTGAAATATATAGACTCAGCACAGTTCAGTAGTGTGCTTTACTACTAAGATTTTGATTCAATCTCACATACTATTAAGAAAAACATTCATACAAAATGCTTTTCAAGACAGCACTTACAAACATATAAATTAGAATCCAGAGCCTGAAAGGAAAAACAAAATCTATATAAGATGAAATCACAAGGGCTGGTAGATAAAGATCATGGTTTTGATAACGCACTATTCAATTCTGTACTCAAATACTGAAACACTGCAACTATGAAACAACTCTAAAGTCTTGCAGCTGGTAAAGACTTTAATGACTTTGCTTTTACTCTGTATTTACTGAGCAAGAACTTTTTCAAAAGAAGTTCCTTCAAAAAAAAAGTGACTTAAAAGAACAGGGTATGCATACATAAAAGGCTAAACAGTTAGTCAAAGAAATGTAGCTTCTTGTCATTTTCTCCACTGACAACAAAAGTTTGATTAACACAATGTCTCTTCCTCCATTTTTTTTCCAACACTGAAAAAGACATAATGTTTGTTTTATTTCGTGAGGTTTTGATTGATTAAAAATTTCATAAGATGGCATGAGAAGCAGTGATTCATCTATTCCAGTCTTTTTATGCAGTGCAAGGAGAGGTAAATACAAAGGACATTAATAAGTTTTTTCTTTGTTTTCTGGAGCAGATCAACAGAGCATGAGGCAGGGAGGTGGCAGCAAAGGAGATATACTAGGAAAAAATTGCATCTAGATCCATATATATAGAAACTCAGCAATTGCACTTTGCAAACAAAATGTTTCCCAGTTCTTCCTCCACGGTGTTATCAGTCTGCACCATAGGCTACTAGAGAGTGCACAGCTGGTGGATTATGTTCTGTTGCAGTCACTATAAATAAAATACTTACCTGTTGCACATTTTTGTGCCCCTGGAGCAGAGAGAACACATTCTTATTTTTAGTATACTGCATTTTACCAGTTTGCAATTCACTCTCTTGTTTCTCAGGCTCAAGAAGAAAACAAGAATGTGTGCAATCAGTTCCAAATAAATAAACCTAAATGTACATATTCATATATAGATTCCTACATTAAAGTTAGGTTGCTACATTCTCATTACAGCTATGGAGATCTCTTGCTGAATGCTGAAGGGCATATCACCTGGCTACAGCTGCTTCTTCAGGATGACTTAGGTCTCATGTAGATAGGTAAAACCTAATAACTTCAAGCTGTGCAGAGATGATACTCTCTCTTCAAGGACCATTCATACAAAGTTTTTATATGATACTATGTTTTCAGAATACCTGAATAACTATTTGTAAAACATGCCAAGAATATTTTGAAATTGTGGTGCATAAATGAAAACCCAGATATTAAATATCTTAGAATTATGACTTATGCTAGAAAAAAAGTATCACTCCATTAAAAAAAAGAAAAAAAAAAGTATTCATTTCAAAATAATCTTTACTAGATAGTTATGTCATGGCTGAAAATAAATTTGTTTTCAAAGTGCATATTTCTCCAAATTAAAATACTGAGCCTAGCTTTCCCACAACTAGACAAAACAAAACACCATCACATACTTTCAAAAATTTATCTTCATTATTTTTTAGCAGTAGTTTCAATTATTATATTCATTACCAAGCTAGCTGTAGGAATAATACAACAAACATTAATAAAAATATTGATTAACATTTTATTCATTTTTATTAAAAACTATTCAATGGCTTTCATCCCATTACTTTGGCCACACAGTATGCTAATGTTTTCTAATGTACATTTTAAGATATATTTTAACAATTATATATATACTTTAACAATTTAGAGGAATTTTTCAAAAATAGAATATTAAATCTACAAAATATTGCAGCTCAGTGCTGGTAAAAAGTTTAGCTGTAAGCTAGTGATTTGGTAGCAATGGTAATTGGGGGACGGTTGGACTAAATGATCTTGTAGGTTCTCTCCAACCTTGTGATTCTATGATTCTAGGCAATCATAAATAAAAAGAAAAATGACAAACATACTGACTCTCGTATTCAAGCCATTTCCTGCTTCTCTCTTCTTTGTAGTCTTCTAGTTATTCTTAATTTCCTTTTTAAGCTGATGACTCAGGCAATTGAGTTTAAAATCCTTTTTGACACATTTTTAAACATCTTTATTTTTAAAAGTAAAATTTTCAATTCTACTTTATTCCTTCTAACTAAAAGCAAAAACAAAAAACAAAAACACCACTAAGGCACTTTTGTGTTATCCCCTACTACAAATAAATTTGGTTGGCCATTGATGTAAGGAACCACTGTCAAAGGGCATGCTGAAATTCCAAAAGCTAAGAATTTCATATGCACTGGTAATTATAAATAATGATTAGTCTCAGCAACAGAGCCATTTTTTCAGCACTTTGCTGTTATTTCCATCAGAAAAACAATGTATGAGAAAATATTCACAGACTCAGAATAGGAAATAGCTTGAGGCTCAGAATAGTCTCTTGAAAAGGAGAATTATTTAAATACTTTACCAGGTGGACCTGATAATAAGTGATTTACTAGATTTTCTAGCATCCTTTCCTCTCTCAGAAAGCCAACATTAAAGGAAAAAACGTGAAATAGCTACTGATATTGGAAGATAGGATATTGACTGAGATAACTTATAGTAGATGTACCCACTTAAGCATGGGCATGCCCACACTATATAGTGCTCCCTGCATAATACTTTAATGAAAAATTGATGTGAAGTCAGTCTTTATCAATTATTTTATTTTTACTTGCTACAAACCAATATTTGAAACAAGATGTGAAACTTCCTAAGAAGTAACTATAGAGGCTTCTGAGAAGCCTCTGTAGCCTTCAGTTCAGACAAGTGAGTAACTCAAGGATTTGTCTGTCGTCTCCTGAAACTACTTTATATGTACTTTTCAAGGCAAAGGAGAGATTCTGACATTTGTTATATTAATGAAAGCATGAAATTTTCTTCCCAAAATAGATCTGGGACAGACTAACTTTAATCTGATACAAAGTCCTATCTGATACACAGTAAAGATGATGTTTAAAGGGAATTTTTTAAAACAAAATTCCAGCTCTTGAAAGCCTCAATCCAAAAGAAGTATGAAGTTCCTTCAATTTCAGTTATCAATGCAGACTGTCAGTTTTGAACAGGAACAAAAGAAATGCAGATAAACCGTTGATTTCTGATCCCAGTGTTAGTCCAAATACTGTGTGTAAGTGAATGTTTAGACAAGTAAATTAAGCATGCTTCTAGTACTGAGGTCAGCTGGATGAGCTGTGCCCATACTGTTAAAGTCTCACGCCAAAAATAGGATAGATGAATGAAAACTATCTACTGGAAATAAATTGTGGTCCATGCTAACTCCAACATTGTGCCTGGAAATTGTGCGGGAAGACGTTAATTATCTGGAGCCAAGACCATTTCAAGGGCTGCTGTAACAATGTCAGGCACAGCTAATGGAGATCCACTGCCCATGCATGTCTCCCAGCACTATTTATTATACAATTCTTAGATCTGACAATACTATATACAGGGTCCTCTCCTGAAAGTCATTTGTCATTATTAGCTCTGTAATCAGCTTCAGACCTGAAAGCTAACAATAGCAGATGCAGTAATTTGGACTTTAACATGAAGTTCATGCATGCAGGAGATAAACTAAAAAGCATAACACGGTGTACATTCTCTTTGAGGCTGTTGATTGATTTGGAATAGAGTAAAATCTTTTATTTGTTCTCTGTCCTAAAGTACCCTGTAACTGAGTTACAGTAAAGCAGAGAACATGACACATTATAGAGCTGTCAGTGGATGCTGAGAAGCAAGCTGTCTTGTTTTCTGCTTAAATATCTTCTGAGTTCACAATCAGCAAAACAGGACATCAGCTAGAAGTTGTTCTTAATTTCCAGAGCCACAATAGATAAGATATATGACAGATGAAACTCTTCCAGCTTCTTACATTAGAAGCTTTAAATATTGAGTCCCAGGAGAATATAATGCTGACATGGAATGTGATGAATGTTGCATTTCACTGTATTATTGCTATTTCATAGCAATATTTTGGTTTTAAAGAATAATGCTTCATGTATAGAGAAACGATGCTCTGTATGTTTGCTTAGGCCACACCAAATAAGAGAAAACTTTCATCTTCTAGAAATGACATCACACCAGATTTCAGTGGAGAACGACAGGTTCCTCTTGTAACAGTGACATTTAAGGTTAAAACTGTCATCAGCTTGAGAAATACCAGGAGACTGGATTATGCGGCTTCTGAAAAAAAGTGGTATTAGAAATGAGATGTACAGAGTAAAGGATTGTGTCGGAGTAGGATGATTTGGGACCAGGCACTTGCTATTGCAAACCTGTGTTAAAGACAAAAGCATTCAAGAACTCATTTCTTCACAGCTAAAACAAGATAATTTCATTAAGTACTGATCTCATGATACAAGAGAAGAACACCACAAACACACAAATACTATTAGACATTAGTATCATTCTAGTACATAATATATTTGTTCATCTTTCCAGTTTTATTCAAACTAGAAATAGATATTCCTTGAACAAAAACAGACTAACCAACCAAGTGGACAAACAAAAAAAAAAAAGCCGAACACCACACTTGGCAATAGTATGCAAAGATCCTCAGGAAAATAAGGAATTAAGCATGAATCCTGAACTATTTGTTTGTGCTCAGAGGGGAATATTGAAACAGAGCATAGAAGAGAGGACTGTTTTCAATGGACTGACACAAACTTGCTTTTTGAAATGATGGAGCATGGATGATGGCAACACAGCCTACATGTTGTAGGCAGCCAGTTTGATGGGAGGACAGAGAAGGCAGTAATATAGTGATCTTAATCAGTGGCTGTACCATCCATTTAAGCTGACCTCCCTGTCTATTTGGCTGGGGTTATTCTCCTGGGTAAATTTAAGGAATTACACAAAATAATTTTTAAGAGAAAGGACTTCAATGTCATCTGGCTACACAGAAGACCTTCTTCCAGCATTCCAAACAGTAGTGCTGGCCTTGTGGTCTATGAGTGTGATCCTGTAAAGTTCTTACAAGTGCAGTCAACATTTCCCAGAAGATACAGGAAGGGGACTGTCTCCTGCTTAGGGAAAGGACATGCAATGTTAATGCAACTCTTTAAAGCATGGGAGAAAAAACAAGTACACAATTTCTGCTGAGAAAAATGAGATAGCTTGGCAGAAATGCTCTGACTGTAAAAGTTGACTTAAGAAAAAGGGAGGCAGAATAGCTTGGGAAAGACAGGACAGGGCTTTTTCTGAAGCACTGCTTGAGGGAGTTACGCTGCAAGTGTCAGTGATGTTTCTGTGCTTCAGGATGCATTTATGCACAGATGTACATCTTCCCATGCTTTGCATGAAGAAGTTCCAGGCACAATAAAGTTTGGCTAGAAATGGGAGGCTGTGGGAAGACTGCCCAAATACATCTAGTAAAGAAATCCTAATAAACACACTCCAATGAGGGTCCTTTTTCAAATGTACAAGCTATGCTATACTAAGTAGTGACACTTTCTATTGGTTAGGACTGATAGCACACTGGTTGCAAAGAGATCTGTGTACAAATACATGCATTCCCATAAACATTTCATTACTGGCTATTGCTGTCAGAGTGGTATTTGTACTTTGCAAGGAGGCAAGAAATGAAGACTAGTTATGGGAAACTAGTCAGTCTTCAGAATTTTTTGGCCTGTGTCCATTCAGGCCTTTAATGGTTTTGCCCTCTGCTTATTCAGAGGCATGTGAGGCAGTGCATTTTAATGTATTTAACTAAAAGACTTCATTAAAAAATAAAATTGGAAAAACATCACCTAAGTTCAGCTACTAATAATATCACACTAGTTCATGCAGAAAGAATTATAATGATGAATCAAAATCAAACTGAGATCAAAGCAAATCAATTATGTTTAATAGCAGGCAATGTTCCACAATCAAAACAGATTCCAAAAAATGTTATTACACAACTCTAGGAAAGACTATCCTCCATTGGCTATAAGCTCCGATAAAGGAATTTGATTGAAATGAATCAAATTTATAATTTGATCAGCTAACTAGTTAAAACACCAAAGCAAAACCACTATCTGGACAAAAGTCTGACAAAACTAGTCATAATTTATTTCTCAAGAACTTATATCATCATGTGGCAACTAACCCTTCTGGCCTTGTAGCTGTAAAGACTTCAAAGAATAAAATAGAAAACCACTATTCTGTCAAATTTTATTTACCAGAAGTCATAAAATGACAGGTTCATGTCACTCAGGACTTTTAAATGTATAGCACAGAACAAGCCCTAATGAATACTGTGATGAGGTATTACACAAGGCTGCTTGAATCCAAGGGAACATTCCTTTTCAGAAATTTGTCTGCATGGAGCAATTATGACTTATGCAGATGCACAAATCACAGAATCACAGAATGGTTGAGGTTGGAAGAAACCACCTGGGATCATCTAGTCCAAGCAAAGTCACCTACAGCATTTTACCCCAGATTGCATTCAGATGAGTTCTGAACATCTCCAGAGTAGGAGACTCCACAACCTCTCTGAGCAGCCTGTTCCACTGCTTTGTCACTCTCACAGTGAAAGTTTTTTTCTCATATGGAGATGGAGCTTCCTATGTTTCAGTTTAAGCCCACTGACTCTTATCCTGTTGCTAGGCCTCACAGAAAACAGCATATACCCATTCTGTGGATGGATTTCCCCCCTCAAAATACTTGTACGCATTAATGAGATCTCCTGTCAGTCTTCTCTTCTCCAGACTGAACAGGCCCAACTCTATAAGCCTCCTCTCACCAGAAAGATGTTCCAGCCCCTTAATCATCACAATTCAGGAGTAAAAGTCTCCTGCTAAATGAGAATAGAAGTTAAAACATGGAGAATAACAGTGAGACAATTCTCATAATTAAGTGGTGAAAACAGTTTTCATGTGGATACCCTACCTCATATAGGCACATCTAATATACTGCTCTACAGATCTTCTATCAAGCAGTAATTACCTAAACTTGAGAACTGACAGAATACATTGAGCACCTTTTAAGAAACTTATATTTTCTTTCTTGGATTAAAAATTCAGAAGATTTTTAGTCACCGTATTATAACACAAAGCTTTTAAAAGCAGATTATCTAAAAATGCTAACAACAAATATAGCTACCAAACACACACTTAGGTACTATGTAAAGCCCTTTATCTTAAACAATGACTCCTCTCCCAAACACATAATAATTCCAGTATGATATTCATGGGAAAATTATATTTGACAGAGATGGAAATAGGAAATCAATAATTGATGTAACAATTTTTCTCTGTGGAAAATATGTCCTGTCACGATTTCCAATCAACAGAGGATTAATTATGTGCTCATTTAGGACAGCTTTCCAATTATCTAGCTTATCAGCAATAATTCAGATTTATCCTTGGGATGAGGGAGTAGGCAACTTCATTTAAAAGCATCTGTGGTATGGTTCCTGCACCTAGAACCAAAAGGGGACAAGTTTATCAAAACACAAACTAGCCCATCTTAGAGCTGCAATTGTAATTCTCAATACGGGAATACTTGTTTGGCACAGTAATCAGATAAAAGAACAGGGAGTGCTATAAATATCTCAGTAAAATGAAACTTGGTTACCAGGAACTCTTTGAAACATTATTTTAGCTGTCAAGGAGTTGTTGTAGTAGAGCCACAGATGTAAAGATTAGCACAAATATCTCATATGAACATCACGCAATCAAGAAAAAATCAGCACTGCTTCCTCATCCTGGGAAGCCTTAAATAGAAGAACCTGAGTTCACAGAATCACAGAATCACCCGGGTTGGAAGGGACCCCAAGGATCATGTAGTTCCAACCCCCCTGCCTAGCAGGGCCACCAAACATACACATTCAGATCAGGTTGCCCAGGACCCCATCCAACCTGGCCTTAAACACGTCCAAGGACGGGGCATCCACAACCTCCCTGGGGAGCCCGTTCCAGGGCCTAACCACTCTCCTAGTAAAGAACTTCCCCCTAACATCCAACCTAAATCTTCCCTCCTTCAACTTAAAACCATTTCCCCTAGTCCTGCTGTTATCAGCCCTTCTGAACAGTTTACTCCCCTCCTGGGTGTAGGTTCCCTTCAGGTATTGATAGGCTGCAATGAGGTCACCCCGCAGCCTTCTCTTCTCCAGGCTGAACAAGCCCAACTCCCTCAGCCTGTCCTCATAGGGGAGGTGCTCCAGCCCCCTGATCATCTTAGTCGCCCTCCTCTGGACCCTTTCCAAAATCTCAATGTCTTTCTTGTACTGAGGGCTCCACACCTGGACACAGTACTCCAGATGGGGCCTCACAAGAGCCGAGTAGAGAGGGACAATCACCTCCCTGAAGTTACCAAGTCCAGCCTCTTTATTGCACGCAGCTCCCACAGACAACTTTTTTTTTTTAAGAGCAAATCAGATTTCCTGTTAGTAGTAACTGGGATCCCTAGGCTTGACCCAGCTTCTCCTCTGCTGTTCCTGTGAGCAATGGGGAACAGAACTTTATTTCTCTGATGATCTCAATCCTAAATCAAGTTCAGATGTTGAAGATTGCTTTCAGGATTATCCTTTCTTCAGAATATTTGGAGAGAAAACCGTCTCTCTCTTAGACTTCATTTTGCCAGGCTGCACAAATTTAGTTCTATCGTTAGCCAATTTCTCATCCATTTACATTACCTTAAATGCCTCAAGGTGTTGTGCACAACCACTTCCCTGGAAGGACATACATTCTTGCCAGCTCTTGTGTCAGACCCCAAATACCCTGGGCATTCAAAGGGTAATACATGTCTACAAGTAAGCTATCAAATTGAATTTTCAGTCTCCTTTCAAGTTTGTATTATTTCTTTGCAATACCACCTTCTCTTAGTAAATTGACGTGTATGCATTACTTCAAGACACACTTCCATGCCTTCACAGACAATTCCTTAAATATTTTCCTATCTCATGCTTAGATAATTTGCTTGGTAGAGTTCTAGAACAGCAGTTACTTTGTTCAAAGCTGTATCACAGTCATCGCCTTCCATTAGCTGATAACCCATGTTCTCCTTGGCTGTCTCAGTTTATGAAAAAAAAAAAAAAAAAAAAAAAAAAAAAGCCACGAAATTAAAATTCAAGCCACAGGACCTTTTTTTTCTTCTATAAGTCCTATGTTTGTATTTTGTTCTTGGTAGGTTAGTCTAAACTGTACTTTCCTTCCTGCACTAGTGAAATAACTGACCTCAGGAGGAAAACAAAAGAAACCTCATGAAGCAAGTATTTAATTCTGTTGTGATGTGTATAAATAAAAGATATTTTTTTTCTTTCCCTTGCATTAATCAGTTCCCAATCCAGTGCTTTATTTTTAGTGAGTTTTCTCTTTACTTTCATGCATCACATAGTTCTCTGGATCTGTTAGCAAGTCTTTGACTCTAAGACCTCTTGTAGTTATGAATGTCAAGTGCTCCCTGTGAACCACATGAACTTTATTCTTGAAAAGTTTGTTCTAAATATACCTGTCATCATTTTCCTTTACTGAGAAACTACTTTGTTCTTTGATTTATAAAATCTTTTCTTCCGTTTTGTCATTTTTGTCAGTGAGGCAAAACAGTGATCAGTCATCAAAAAGAGAAGTTTATAGTGTTTACAGTCTCCCAAGTCAATAAAGTGAATCTATCTCATACTAGCAACTGTAAGGAATAAATAATGTAGATATTAACTACATTAAGTGCTGCTGCACCTAGACCCACTCTACCTAAATTTAGACATCTTTCTAGAGTTGTTAAGATGAAACGTATATATCTTGGAGTCCTTCTAAAATTACTGGAGAAAGACAATGAGAGTTCTGCTACAGACATTCAGTTAAATCAGTTTGAATCTAAGCCTGAAGATGTGAATGTTAAGAAGTTTCTGAACCAAAGATGCTCAGAAAGTTCATTTTGTAAGGAAGAAATTTCAAATCTGACATGGTATTTGGTCAAAACCAAAGGAAGATGAATGATAGAAGACATGTTCCTACCTTGATGAGGGATATCTCGTGTTTCAAGGGATATGTAGGTGCCTGCCAGTATTGTACATCATGTAAAGTAATAATCTAACTCCAGGATCTGGGGTGATCTGAGTTCAGGAAGAGTTCACTTTACAGGAAACCTATTCCTAATTCTAATTCCCTTCTAAATACGAATGCTCATAGCAGAAGTGATGACCTACCCTTAGTACGTCTAAACATTTCTTGAACACCTCCATTCCAATTGGCATTCCATTCCAAGATGACCTTAAAGTGCAGATACATAATCATCTCTCTGAAAGTGTATCCCATATTCTCTGTAGTCTAATGCATGCTACCACTGTACAGTTACCTACTGAATGTAGGGATTTATTTCAAAAAGAATTGCTTGTGATGTAGTTTCCATTTAGAAATAATATAGTTTTCTTCTAAAAATGAAATGGTACATGAAGCTGAGCATAAGCCACATAAACCAAAGGCAAAACTACTGGTGAATCCAAAAAGGCTTTTAGAAATACTGCTATGTGCTTCTACTACAACATTGTCATGCTTTATCTTGAAAGCAGTTAGTTTCTCAACTCCATGCTTCTATTAAAATATTACTGCGGAATACACCTGTTTAGAAATCTAATTTCCAGTCTAAAATTTCTTGTGGACAGTTTTTCTTGTTCAAACATCTGCTTATAGAATAACTTTTCTAACTTCCCAACTGCATGATGCGTTTTTATAAACAATAATATCTCTTACTGAGTTTCTGAGTCACTCTGAGATTCATTTTAAAGGAGGAATTAAAGTTATCTTTAACAGAAATAGATAGATCACCTGAATTGTCATTTTCCACTTAGGAAGGAATTCAGCTTTATCTCTGACTTCAGGAAATAAGGAGAAATTGAAATAATGCTATTTTGGTACTGAACTTCTGTAATAAATAAACTTATTCCTGTAGACAAGGAACAAAGGAATATTACTAATATGAAAATAACAGTTCGGTGCAGTAAAAAAAAAGTAATGTAAAAGTAATATATGCTAAGATGCAATCTATAGTGTTTTTTTGTTTCATCTTCTCAGTTATTAAATTGCCATGATAATATAAGATCAGGCCAATACTATGAATAATAAACACAGTTTCAAAACACAGGCCAACACAATTCATATCAAGACATTTAAAAATTATTTTAAAATTCTTCAGGTTTCATTCCAGTCAATGCAGACTTTCAGAAAATTGTAAAATAAAGTCATAACACATCTCAAAGAGTTTACCCAGATTTTGGAACTCAGGAAGATCAACAGAAAGTAAGTTGATTTCAGGTTCCAGTGTAAAGCAGAAGATCCAAGTAAGATGAATTTTAGTTGCCAGGAAAACTTGCAAAAGAGATAAGGAAAGACATAGAGAAAATTGTCCAAGAAGTTGATTAGAGAGGACATGTCTGGACTTGATGAAAGAAAAACAAGTATCCAGGATAGGTATTCAGAGAGAAGAGGAAAGCACAAATGAAACTGCAAAGAAATGCTGAAAAATTAACGTCTGTCTTATAAATTCCATGCCCACAGGGTGCATTAACTAAATAAAGAACACATTACTCTGACTTGACAGTAACATCTTCCCTGAAAGCACGGCTAGCACATTTTATCTCAGCAACATGCACTCCAGCCATCACTTCCCTATCACCAAACTGCCTCCTGGTGTTCTCTGCAGGGATCTCCATCAGTCCCTCCTGTGCTTCCCCACACGGTACACGTGGCCAACTATGCTGAACACTGAACAGTGATGAAATGGGTTAGTGCACTGATGTTCTAACCAACAATGGTGTTCTCTATTTGAGGAAATCTAAAATTATATAATGACCTTTTTTTTTTTTTTTTTTTTTTCCGTTGAGAGCTACAGTTCCAGATGTGCAATAGCCCTTGAGAAATGATCATTTTTAACCTGTCATCATCCACTATAAAAACAGTTTATATGTTTTACCAGGGCTCTGTGGGAAAAAGTGGGCAATTATCTTAAAAGCAGCCAATTTAAAGTGAAGGCTGGTGAATGAAAAGATGATTATTTTTGGGAAGGATTAAGAATAAAAAAATTCAAAGTAATATTGTTTTATTGTAGGAAAAAAAACGTAAGGCCATCAGATGCTGAGGATAGCATAGAATAATAGAATCATAGAGTCGCAAGGTTGGAAACAACCTGCAAGATCATCTAGTCCAACCACCCTCCCATTACCATTGCTACCACAAGCCTCTAAACCATATCTTGTAGCTCTTCATCCAGACACCTCTTGAACACTGCCAGGGACGGCGACTCCACCACCTCCCTGGGCAGCCATTCCAGTGCCTGACCACTCTGAGAGAAAAAGTTCTTCCTTATGTCTAAACTAAACCTCCTCTGGTACAACTTGCGGCCATTGCCCCGTGTCCTGCTCGTTGCCTGGGAGAAGAGGCCAAATCCCTCTTCACCACAACCTCCCTTCAGGAAGTTGTAGAGTGCAATAAGGTGTCCTTTGAGCCTCCTCTTCTCCAGACTGAACAATCCCAGGTCCCTCAGCTGCTCCTCATAAGACTTGTGCTCCAGACCCCTCATCAGCTTCATTGCCCTTCTCTGGACACGCTCCAGGGCCTCAATGTCTTTTTTGTAGCAAGGGGTCCAAAACTGAACAAGTACTCAAAGTGCGGCCTCTCCAGAGCTGAGTACAGGGGGATGATCACCTCCCTGCTCCTGCTGGCCACACTATTTCTAATGCAGGCCAGGATGCCGTTGGCTCTCTTGGCCATCTGGGCACACTGTCTGCTCATGTTCAGCCAAGTATCAGCCAATACCGCCAGGTCCCTTTCCTCTTCACAGTCATCCAGCCATTCATCCCAAGCTGCATGGGGTTATTGTGGCCAAACTGCAAGACCCGGCAACAGGATCCTTCTGAAGGGCCTCCCTACCCTTAGGCAGATCAACACCACTTCCCAACTTGGTGTCATCTGCAAACTTACTGAGGGTGCACTCAATCCCCTCATCTAGGTCATCAATAAAGATATTAAACAAGATGGGCTCCAGTACCGACCCCTGGCGGACACCACTTGTAACAGATTGCCAGCTGGACTTAGCTCCATTAACCACTACCCATTGGGTGTGGGCCCTGCAGCCAGTTCCTTACTCAAAGAAGAGTATACCTGTCCAGGCCACGAGAAGCCAGTTTCCCCAGAAGAATACTGTGAGACCATGTCAAAGGCTTCGCTGAAGTCTAGGTAGACTACATCAATGGCCTTTCCCTTGTCTACCAGTCTGGTCACTCCTTTGTAGAAGGAGTTATATGAAGTTGCAGAACTTCGTAGAGTTCTAGAAGGAGTTACAGGAGCCATAGAAGGAGCATGTTCATGGAGCACACTTTCTGCTAAACTCACTACTTAGAACAAAGGGGAAAATAAATCTGACACTGCTTTGTTCTCTGCTTTAGTGCTTAGTCGACTCTGGCTGAGGGAGGAAATGCTGGGAGAGGTTTTAACCATTCTCACGGAAAAAAGCCCATCAGCTGTGCTTTTCAGAAGTCACAGTCTTTCTAAAATAATCACACTCAGTTGCTTAGACAATTTAAAGGCAGTATAATTTGGATGTCTCCTGTGCAGGATAGTTCCACTGCTTATCGCACAGTGGCATGTCAGGAAGAACTTAATCAAACTAATTGTCTGAAAACATAAGGTCAACCCCAAGGTAGAAAAGGCAGCTGGTAATAAAACTCTTGTCAGACACAGTTATTCTGTTTGAATGAACGAGGGTAGCTTGATTCTGCAAATTGTGGAGATCAGTA
This sequence comes from Lagopus leucura, assembly GCF_019238085.1. NCBI lineage: Eukaryota > Metazoa > Chordata > Aves > Galliformes > Phasianidae > Lagopus > Lagopus leucura. The sequence goes on from NW_024962262.1 coordinate 9,093,017, forward strand.
GGAGAAGAAAATGTTCACCACTTTTAGCAGTGGCTTAGCTGGCAGGACTGGGACAGAAGTGAAATTGTAACACACGTACACACAAAATGGGCAGTGGATCAAACAACAGAATGTGTCCATCTGAATATCACAAATGACACAGAGCTGAGAATCACAGCTCATGTCAGGGGACTCTAAAAGTATACTCATTTATTTCTGAGAAACAACCAACTGTTTGGATGAGAGCTATGTCAAAGTGCTGCATATATTTGACAACCATTTACTGGCAAGTTCCTTCTGGCAATCTTGTGTCCTTTGACTCCTTTTTGGAGAGTAAAACTGTGGGTGGGATTCAGCTCAGGGTTAAGACACCTGTGTTAACTGTCTATATGTAGACACTAGCATTTGAGGTAAGTCCCTAAATAACCTATGTTGTCAGAAGATAGCCAGGATGGCGTTAATTTTGCTAAACAAAGAATCTGATGATCTTTAGGATATCTTACATGCCTGAGAAACCTCTGGAGACTGGCTGAAATAAGTATAAATAAGTATATGCTTCTTTGGCTATAGGTGTAAGGCAGATAGGATGCCATCTCAGATGGCATTAGACACCTATCTTTAGGCCACTTCACAGCTTCACTCAGTGCAAACAGCAGCATTTACAAAGTGATTCTACTCGTATTAGTTAGCTGCAACACTCTCCAGGCTACACTGTCACGCTTACAGACACCTGTATATAGATCCTGTGTAGGTCTGGAGCTGAATCCCCCCTTCTGAGCAGAACTCACTTGCCTGAATAGTGTTGTCTGGAGTCATAGGATGGTACATTAGGGTGTCAGAGATGTTCACAAAGGACTAACAAGCATGAAACAAGACCACTGGGGACCCATGCCCTCTGGAATGACAGACAAGGCATTTTTCTAGCATGCTGCCCAAGAATCAGTGCTGCTGGTGACATACCTGAGTGTCATATCAGTAGTTCAAAGATTTACCACATGGCTGCTTTATTATCTAAAATTAATAGCAGTCAGATATAAAATGTGAGTAGGGAAAGAAGAGGTCCCTGAAATGAAGCCAGAAAAAGTCATGACAGGCAGTACTTTCTCAGCAGGTACACTCTGCAGTGTTACTCACTAAGAACAGCCAAGGAATGCACTGAGTTCAGAAATTCACTGAGGAAGAAGGAATACACATGATGCACAACAAACGGTTGCAATGACAAAGGTGCTACTGCCAAAGTGCTCCCTGCCAGTGTAGTCTATAAAAAGCCATACAGTAGGTCAAAGGGCTGGAAAGCAACATGTCTTTTCTTGCTGATGTTAGAAGGCCAGCAAAGATTGTCTTCAAAGAAGACAGTAACATATTGGCATGGATGGGTACTTGCACCTCACCGTATGAGCTGGAGTTTACCATGTACTTTTTGCTGCTGATAATGAAGTCAAGAATGCCTTCTGTTAAATCTGTATCTGAGAAAGTAAGAGATGATACATTAGCAGTTATCTTTTGGCACATACAAAGCTGTTGCAGGCACTTTGCGGGCAAGTAAAGTTTTTGCCTTGACACGAAGTGCTATCAGGCAACAGGGTGTCATCATCCCACAGTTTGGTACCTTGTTACACCACATTTGAGCAGACGTCAGAGTCCTTCTGGGCTGCCATCTGGTGCTCCCGATCTATGATACTCGGTTCAGTATTTGCCCTGTTAGAGTTATACACTGACAGGTTTATCTCAGAGGTAGCAAGATTTCCCAATAATTTTCATAGATACATGGTTTTCGTACTATATTAGAAGGGCAAAACACCGCAGAATATAAATGATGAATACATATGCAAGTATTTCAACACCAGAGGGAAAAGTTTCACAGCCCAACACAGTTCAGTATTAAAAAGGCTTCTGAGATATTAAGCTGATATTTTACTTTGCTAACTTTCAACCTATTACTTCTATTTATAATCATAACGACCTACTTAAGTACATGTTGTCAACTGCCTGCTTATTGACAACAATTCCACCTAGCTATTTTCATGTACGCCATCAATTAACTACAAAGACTTGGGATCACAGAATCACAGAATCACAGAATTGTAGGGGTTGGAAGGGACCTCCAGAGATCATCGAGTCCAACCCCCCTGCCAAAGCAGGTTCCCTACAGTAGGTCGCACAGGTAGGCATCCAGGCAGGTCTTGAACATCTCCAGAGAAGGAGACTCCACCACCTCCCTGGGCAGCCTGTTCCAGTGCTCCATCACCTCACTGTAAAGAAGTTCTTGCGCATGTTTGTGCGGAACTTCCTATGCTGCAGTTTCCAGCCGTTTCCCCTTGTCCTGTCTCCACTCACCACTGAAAACAGTCTGGCCTTGCCATTCTGCCCCCCACACCTTAGATATTTATAGACCTGGATCAGGTCCCCTCTCAGTCTTCTTTTCTCAAGGCTGAACAGACCCAGTTCACTCAGCCTTTCCTCATAGGAGAGATGCTCCAGGCCCTTCACCATCTTCGTGGCCCTCCGCTGGACTCTTTCCAAGAGATCCCTGTCTTTTTTGTACTGGGGAGCCCAGAACTGGACGTAGTACTCCAGATGAGGTCTTACCAGGGCAGAGTAGAGGGGGAGGATTACCTCCCTCGACCTGCTGGACACGCTCTTTTTAATGCACCCCAGTAAGCCATTGGCCTTTTTGGCCACAAGGGCACACTGCTGGCTCATGGCCAACCTGTCATCCACCAGGACACCCAGGTCCCTTTCTGCAGAGCTCCCCTCCAGCAGGTCATCCCAATATGCTGGCTATATGTGTGTCTTTTGCTATTGAACAATGAACAGTGGTTTTTAGTACATTCATGATTTGTTGCTGTTATATTTTCAGAGGTGACAGCATAAACCATCTTCAGTAGTATCATGAAGCAAGAGTTTTTAACCTTATCTTTACCTTCATAATTTTTCAATTAACTTCTTGGTTCATCCACACCTCTCCCCCAGTGAAAACAAAAAATAACAGAGTGAACTAAAAATAGTAAGTATAAGGAAATAAAGCCAACTGTCCTGAGAAAACTGTTAGCAGCCTATCTTTCAAACTTCATTTTGTGTTAGGTGAGAAGGTAGAAGTGAAGAGCTGGATTGGCCTGTGAGCAGCTCTACGTCTTCTTTGCAAGTCCAATCTCACTTGATGAGACTAGGGGGTTGGATCTAGCCAATGCAGGTTCATGAAAGAGGGGTCCTGTTTGACAAAACTCACCTCCTATGATCAAGCAACCCACTGAATGGGTAAGGGAAAGGCTGTGGAATTAGTCTGCCTAGACTTCAGCAAAGCCTTTGATACTGTCTCCCACAGTATTCTCCTTGATAAGCTGGAAGCTCGGGGCTTGGACAGGCACATTCTTCACTGTGTAAAAAACTGGCTGGATGGCTGGGCCCAGAGTATGGTGACATGGAGATAAATCAGGCTGGCAACTGGCCACTAATGCTATTCCCCAGGGGTCAGAATTGGGGCGTACCCTGTTTAATATGTTTGTTGATGATCTGGACAAGGGGATTGAGTGCACCCTTAGTAAGTTGGCAGATGACACTACACTGGGAGGAAGCACTGATCTGCCTGAGGGTAGGAAGGCCCTAGGCTGGATTAATGGGTTGAGGCCAACTGTATGAGGCTTAACAAGACCAAGCACTACAGGCTTGGGGCAGAGTGGCTGGAAGGCTGAGTGGAGGAAAAGGATCTGAGGGTGTCAGTCGATAGCTGTTTGAACATGGGGCAGCAGTGTGCCCAGGTAGCCAAGAATGCCAATGGTATCCTGGCTTCTATCATAAATAGTATAGTTAGCAGGAGCAGGGAGGCAATCATCCTAAGACTAAGACTGAGCCCTGCTACTATGTTTGGTTTTGGGCCCCTCACCACAAGCAATGCATTAGGAACAGATATCTTGATTGACACAGAAGGCACTGAGAACTGTATTTCATGGAACTTACTTAAGATGAATACTGTCCTGGTCATCAGGGGGAAATTTGGACATCAGGGGGAAATTCTTCACCCAGAGAGTGGTGAGGTACTGGAACAGGCTGCCCAGAGAGGTTGTGGATGCCCCGTCCTTGGAGGTGTTCAAGGCCAGGTTGGATGGGGCCCTGGGCAGCCTGGTTTAGCAATAAACATGGAGGTTGGTGGCCCTGCCTGTGGCAGGGGGGTTGGAGATTCATGATCCTTGAGGTCCCTTCCAACCCTGGCCATTCTGTGATTCTGTGATTCTGGTCCTGTGAGCTGAGGGGTAGCAGTTGGGATTTGCTAAGCATGGGCTTGGAGTGCATGCTCTGGCTTTTGGTCATTGCAAAGAAATGTATTTCACATGCTGCAATGTCAAACGAAGCTTGGCAGGAAAAAAATAAGGACATTCACTTAAAGGGATGATATAGTAACAGATTGATCTAGATGTAGCTACAGTATCTGCATCTATTATTTGCAGAATTGAAACTAAAGCACTGACGTAAATTGCTCTGATCATTAAATAGATAAGAAAGTTCCCTCTACCTCACTGATACATGAGAGCATTACAGTTATTTTCACAGGTTCTGGGGGCTCATAAACTTAGTAGTATACTTTTTTAAAAAACACTTGATGTGAGGACAGAAGTATTCATTTACTTAGATGATAGGATTGCCCTGTATTGCATGAATTGATTTTTTACTCAGCGTTTAGTAAAACTTTTCAGAAACCCTTCAGAATGGGTTCTCAAAATGGCAGCATTTCCAAAGATGAAGGAAACATTCTGAGATGTTTTAAACTCTTCTCTCCTAATGAAAGTGCTGTTCTAAAGGGCCATATTTTTCAATGTTCTTTCTGAAAAGCACCAACGAAGAACAGAAATAAAACTGACTAGACTAGAGAAAGCAATTGAGTGTGATGCTAAAGATAGGCACTTGGATGGAAGAGTCAAGTCTTTGGTTCTGCATTCAGGACGGTCTAGTACTACACACCATGAACTACTGATAAAGTAAGCAGAATATATTGGTTAAACAAAGAAAAGTATAGAATCATAGAATCATAGAATGGCCTGGGTTGAAAAGAACCACAATGATCATCAAGTTTCAATCCCCCTGCTATGTGCAGGGTTGCCAACCACCAGACCAGGCTGCCCAGAGCCACATCCAGCCTGCCCTTGAATACCTCCAGGCATGGGGCATCCACAACCTCCTTGGGCAACCTGTTCCAGTGTGTCACCATCCTCTGTGTAAAAAACTTCCTCCTAAAATCTAACCTAAACCTCCCCTGTCTCAGTTTAATCCCATTTCCCCTTGTCCTATCATTATCCATCCTTGTAAACAGCCATTCCCACTCCTGTTTATATGCTCCCTTCAAGTACTGCAAGGCCACAATGAGATCTCCCAAGAGCCTTCTCTTAAAGCTAAACAAGCCCAGTTCCCTCAACCTTTATTCATAGGAGAGGTGTTCCAGCCCTCTGATCATCTTAGTGGCCCTCCTCTGGTCCAACTCACAAGAGCCAAGTAGAGGGGGACAATCACCTCCCTCTCTCTGCTAGCCACACCTTTTTTAAGGCAGCCCAGAATACAGTTGGTCTTCTGGGCTGCAAGTGCACACTGCTGGCTCATGTCCAGGTTCTCAGCCACCAGGACCCCCAAGTCCTTCTCTGCAGGGCTGCTCTCAAGGAGATCTTCACCCAGTTTGTATAAATACCTGAGATTGCCCCGACCAAAGTGCAGCACCCTGCACTTGGCCTTGTTGAACCTCATTAGGTTTTCATGGGCCCACTTCTCCAGTCTGTCCAGGTTCTTCTGGACAGCTTCTCTTCCCTCCAATGTATCAACAGCACCGCTCAGCTTGGTGCCATCCACAAACTTGCTGAGGGTGCACTCGATGCCATCATCTATGTTGTTGATGAAGATGTTGAAGAGCAAGTAATTCTATTTTGGATAGCAATGCACACTTTTAAAATCAAATTCATTACATTCTGTCCAGAATGACCTCTAGAATATGTCAAGAGCGATTTGTCTTTACCTACATCTACTTTTTGCTCCTTCTTGATTGAAAACAAACCTCTGCAAACCTCTGCAGCTGTTTTAAGATCATAGAAACATTATAGACAATAGAACAACATAGAGGTGGAAATGTACAATGTGCTGAACATATTAGAAGATTCATTTGACTTTTTAAACATTCTTTGGAAATTCTGCAAATCAAACGTGGTAGTGAAATATTGCTCCAGACGGTCCGACAATGCGAAAGTATTTTATGCTTAAGACATCTCCAGAAAAGTTACCTAGGAACAGTAATTTAGGGATTTGCAATTTCTTATGTTCATTTGCAGGTCAGAACCAACTCTACCATCTAGAAACCACAAAAGCTGCTGAACTCATTACCTCGTGGCTGTTTAAATCCAGAAGCAAATCTTCCTCATTGTTTCCCGCTATAATGAGTCTGAATAAAGATGCTTTGTATATCCTTTCTCTTAAGATAATGTTCTCCTTACATAACCTGCAAATGCCTAATTGGAGCTACATTGTATTGTGATACTATTTCTGTTATTGCTAAAAGAAATCTAAAAATGGCTCCTCACATGATCCAACTTTGTTCTTTTTTCAAGTTAGCTTCAGTAGACATAGCTGTATTCTAAATTAAAGGGATCATATGGATCAACTATATCTTCACTGTGGATGTTTCCTTTGAGAATATGTCCATATGACTGGAATTTTCTACTAGCATAATTTGCAAAATGCAGCTGGAAGATGGAGGCAGATGTCAAGAAGTCTGTTGTGAAGTACAGGATAATCTTCCAACTGCATAAAAAATCTTTAAAGATGGTCTGGTATATCTTTTTAATGGCTGGAGTTTTGCAGAACAATGTAGCTCTAAAGAGTGTTTCATCAAAATCATAATACAGCACAGAGGGAAAGGACTGTCATCTTGTACAATCTCACTCCCGTAAGAACATCACTCTTAATCTCTAACAGATCAGTTGCCAGTGGCAGAATTCTAGGCTTTGTAGGTTAACTCACTCCTTCATCCTTACCCTGTAAATCAAATTAAAGCGTGGCTAAATAAGTTGTTTGTAACGGCATCTTTCAGGGTGAACTGATTAAAAAAATATTTCATTACCTAGGTAAATATATATTGAAATACCTTGAAAGACAAACTACTATCATGGTAGTTATTGCAAAAGGACTTTGAGATTCAGTATATGAATGAAAATGAATATATGAATGAAAATGGAAACAGACAAAAAATACTCACTGTCACATATGATACCAGAAATATGCTTGGGAAAAAAAAAAAACAAAAAACAAAAAACAAAAAAACAAAAACCCTGACATTTTCTTGTACTGTTTTTTATCTCTGGCCTTTAACTCACACAGCAAATTTACCCAGAGCTGTACACTGTAGGAATATAACAATTTAACCCTGTGTGAGACAATATAGGTGAAGAAAATAATCTAATCATGATAGATTAAAATGAAATGACAGTATAAGTAACACACCAGAGAGACTAATTCCAGACTCTAGTAGCTTCTCAGACACAGAACAGGGCAATTGTGAAAGCCTCCCCAGGTCGTGATACTATGATTTTCAGTCTCATCAAGATAAGCAGCAAGTTTCATCTTTGCCCACGACAGTGAGATCATCATTTCTGACTACCATGTAAACTGATGGGGAGAAATTCCTCCCACCTCAGTTTAGTTGTCTAAATTTAGTTGTCTACAGTAGGCTTACTCAAATATAGTAGATTAACTAAAGGGAGTGTTCCTTTATAGTAAGTGTAGTGATGCAACAGGGGGTTATTCCTCATACGTGTCCTCAGGATCAGCTACATTCTTTCTGGAGGTCTTGGGGCCTAGAGGGAGGCTGAAACTGATTTGATTCAAGTTAGACATGCCTAAATAAACAACGAAGGCTTTTATCTGGTCATCCAGAAAAGGAATTGAGGCAAAAAATTATTTCTGTTTGCGCCACAGAAAAGTGATGAAAGGCAGGAGGAGGAGGTTTAATAAATATTAAAAATGCATTGGGTGGATAGTTATTTAGATGTAAAATGAACATTTTTCTAGATTTACAGTTTATTTGCTCACTGGAGATCATTTTAAATTCAGAACTTCATAAATTATAGCTAAAAAAATAGTGGCAGTCTACTTTTAATACTTTAGATACAATTTGTAACTTAAACCTTAATTAAAATATGTCTTAGCTTAGTTCATGTTTCGAAGTAGTTACTCTGAGGCTTGACATGCTTAGGGACATGTTTTAGTGGTGAATTTGACAGTGCTATGCAATGCTTGGACTTGACAATCTTATTTGTCTTTTCAAACTTAAATAGTTCTGTTATGCTATGATGCTATGAGATTTGGAAGACTTTATTATAGTATCTTTAAGAAAATTTTTTTAAGAATTTTTGTCTCTTATGAAATAAATTTACATCAACTTCTGTGGCCCCAAGCCCTGTAGTCCTTTACGTATTTGATACATCAGGGCAATAATGAACCTTTGATAAACATCTTTTTTGTTTTCTTATTAGGTGAATACCACGTTCCTGGTACACTGTGTCTCTTAACATTACTGAGTCACCATATAACAATGCCAGACACAATGGAGAACTCAGATCTAAAGCAGTATGATTCTTGAATTCCAAATCTTTCATTCATGCCACTGTATGAAGGTCAGATGTTGATGTCTGAGTTGGTTAAGGACTGTGGAATGTTTTGCTTCTCAGATGAGAATATTCTTCCCAAGTGGCCACAGGACTCGTTCCTGGGCCTAAATTGAAACTCAAAACATTCCACGACCCTTCACCTTGCAAACAGAAACATCAACATCTGCCTCACATACCACCACCTCAGAAAGAGGACACACGGGCTGAAATGTCATCAGAAGTATTTTTAAAACACTGCTTAGGAAGAGACTCTCTCAAGTCAGAGCAGTGGTTGTAAATAATTAATTGGATTAAAAGCAAACAAACAAACAAAAAGAACACCAAAAACTATAAGAAATTTAATGATGTGTCAGCTTTACACATTTTTGTTTTATTTTTAATCTCCAGAGGATTAAGGATTCTCCGGAGTTTGCACTTCAGTGGAGTGTGCACTGCAGCTTTTAAAATGTGGTGGTAAGCTGCAGTTTACTACCTTTAACTCTAGAGTTTCTCCAGAACTCTTGTCTTCCTGGAGACAGAACAAATAAACTGTTACTAGAAATGAATAGTTCAGTAACATTTATAACACTGTTTCCTATTTTTAATAATAATATTCATCATTAGGCTTTGTATTTCAGATGGTTGCTCATGTACTCAAGTATTCCTTTTCTATTTTTGGATCTGATCCTTCAGCACTAAGCATTTCATTCCCACACAACGGCCTTAAAGAGACACTAAGGCCACGCAGAAGACTACAAAAGTTTAAAACAACTACCCTTGCAGCATGCACACAAAATTTAGCTGCCATTTAACAGAACTTCAACAACTGTGATACATCACAGTTTCTTCCTTGCAGTTTATAAAAAGATCGTGGTCAACCAGACGACACTCTGAGAGTAAGCTGTGAAAACGCTTCCCTGTTACTTAATCCACTGGAAATTTCCTGTTTTTTTTTAAAGCACAGAAAGTTCTTCCACAAAGACAGACACTTTGTTGCGACCACCTCTTGCCCACCTACCTCTGTTTAATTAAGTGACAACATTTTACATTTTCTCACGAACTTCTGAACAGATTGTTTAAAATTAAATGGATCAGAAAAAAGGTGGGATTAAGCAATGAACAGGATGAGCCTGAACTGGGGGAAATATGCTTGTGCAGGAAACTTTCAGGTCATTTCAGGTCTGCTGGGAATCGGAAGACCAGGAGACCTGTAAGAGGGAAGCAGGTGATTCACTACCCTGGCTTAGTAAATTCAGATATCATCAGACAGTAAAACTAGCAGCAGAAAAGTGACAGAAAAAAGTGAAATCCACAGAAGACTGAAAAATGTGTAAAGAAAATGTTTACTCTAGAGAAGGAAGAAGATAATGGTTTAGGAGAAAAGAGCAACAGAGCCATAACCAAGTTCCTTTAGAAGACCAAACTCTGGATAGAAATATAATGAACTGGGACTGGAAAGTGGAATAAGTCTCACATTTTAGGGGACTCTTCATCCTAAATAATTCCAGTACTTCCATAAATAACATAGTCTATGCCAACAAAAGCATTTGACTGTTTCTATAGTATTTTTTGCAAGTATAGCTGTATTTGCTGGTGGGTATGGACTTTCTCTTCCAGCTAAATGAGAAAAATACACAAGGAAAATATTTTAATAGACATATATCAAAAATTAGTGACTAGTTTTTGAACTATTAATTTCAACTTTTCTTCCCACTCTGGATCATGTCACAATTCTTAACTTTTCATCTCTGTGAGGGATTGTATATATAACAAATTTTTCTGAGATTATTAATTATAAAAATAATTTTGGAACACTGACATGTACTGAGTGGATATACTCTGTCCTCTCCAAAAGTACATTACTGAATGCAGTCCTGAAAACAAGATCTTAAACTGAAAGCATGACTGTACTGACACTACCTTAACTGGCAGTGTAATAGAAAACAAGGCTGAAAAGGATTACGAAAGCGGTTACTAAATGATTCCTAATTTTCCTAGTCAAAAAACATGAACACAGAGCATCAAACATTATATCCTTACATGCAGCTCTAACATGTGGTCTTCAGTGCAATTCTTACATTTAAAGTAGAACTGATGAATTTTTGCCTTAAATAATGACTGTAATTTTTTGTCTCAGAACATGGGAATCACCTGATGTTTGTTCTTTGCTGCAATGTCTTCTAAATGAGCCATGGATGGTGTTGATTCAGGAAACAACCTGGAAGGGGAACACAACTGGGCTGGAAATGAATACGTTTTTTTTCAGCATGACTTTTTTTTGTTTCAGGTCCTGTTTGGGAAAGCATTCCCATACCAGTTTTCCCACAGTCCTATCAGCAAATAATACAGATAGCTGAGGCTACCTTACTATACTGTAGAGCCATTAATGGAACCACAGAATCACAAGGTTGAAAAAGACCTACAGGATCATCTAGACCAAACATCCTCTCATTACTACTGCTACCACAAGCCAGTAAACCATATCTTGTAGCTCCTCATCCAGGCGCCTCTTGAACACTGCCAGGGATGGCGAGTCCACCACCTCCCTGGGCAGCCATTCCAGTGCCTGACCACCCTCTGAGAGAAAAAGTTCTTCCTTATGTCTTATCCTTTATGAAATTTCTTTCTAGAGAAAGACAACACACCAGTTAATTTTGTTTCTGTATTAAAGCTGGCATGTTAGCAAAGATCAACCAACATTCACCTCCGATGTCATGGGCTAATATAATAAAACAGGATGCATTACCTGCAGAGTAGCTGAAACATCTGTTTCAGCAGAAGAACTTCAGCAGAAGTATGGAAAAGTTACTTTGGGAAAACAATAACCTGACATCTAGAGGGTGGAAATATTTAATTAAAGTTGGAGTAATAATCTCTACTTTGCTGATTTCTTATGCATGAAAGGAGAGAAAACCAGCAATTATCACCTCAAATAAATTATACTCCCTGCAGCCTTTTTGAATTAAAACAACGTGCTGTGTTAATATTTTAAAACATAACCTATCCTTTTTCTTGAGCCTGCTCAAAATGTGCGTCAATAAAAGCATGCTGATGGTCTTCATTAATGCTGGAAGTATCCAGATGCATGTCCCATGAACAATGTGTAGACATACATCTCCTCACCTTTCTATTTTGATCAGAACTGTTTACTTTTTGTCAATGTATTAAATGCGGAGCTTCTGCCTGTGAATATATTGCTTCTTATGGATTTTCTTGTGGAAGAAACCAGCCAATAAAAATTTGCTTCCTCCTTAGTTTTTGCTTCGCGTTCTCCTGCTTCATAGCATTTAAAAGTTAATCTTTCATTAGATAATTTGTTCTTAAATTTTCCAGTGTAGTCACTTGTGCCATTCCAGTGTAGCTCCAAGTAGGGAATATTGTCACAGACACAGCTCCAAGAACCATTTAACCCCTGATGAGAGCAGAGGGAGAGGATATAACAGTTAAATGGCACCAGTTAATCTCCTCTCTCTTCCCTGGGGCAGAAACAGCCTAATGAAATGTTCAGGAAAATAAAGCTAATGAGAATAGAAAACCTGTTTAATTTCTTTCACCTTTCCTTTGCACACTCCATAAAGAGAACCTTCAACTCAGAGCCGCTGCCGCTGCATTTCATAGCAAACTTATGCAAATTTAGATCAATGTGCATTCAGTTTGTCCCTCATTACTCTTTTTATCTGTTGTCCATTATTTAACACAAATTAAATTTGAAGAAATATTTAATTATACACAAAGTCCATGCCATAGGTGGAAGCTTAAGCCTTCTGCCTGGAAAGCCAGTCTGAAATGCCCAATACTTGAAATAGCTGTTCTGACTGCATTATTTGGGCCTTGTCTTCACTGCACTTCTATATTTAATGTGTTTTATGTCAATAATTCATAGCTCAAATTACACTAAAACTTCGTCACCATTATCTCAATAATCCAAACAGATAATGAACATGCTAATCAGCTCTTAAAATTTACACAGTATTCTGCAATGTGCTACCACAAAATAGAATGCAATCTGCAAGTTCAAATACTGGCAAGACTTTTAGTTTGGGGTCATTACTTATTGACAGACTAAGGCTCATCTGAAAACCAAAATGCCATTTTTAAAGGATTTAAAAATTTCAAAACCAAGCTTTGTTCCAAATGAAATTATTTCACTATTTCTCAAGAAGTTAAAATGCTGGGAGAAAAAATGATAGGGAGAGATACTATGTTGATTACTCAAATGAAAGAAAAAGTTACAATGTTGAAATTAATAGTGTCCTTAAATAATTAAATTCGAATAAAAATAACTTTCTGAAATATTATTCTAAAAATTTCAAATCTGATTATTTCAACACTGAGAAAATTTATCTTCCCCTGCAGTTTTCATTAAATATAATTCTGATGTCATCTATTCTGGTAAATTTTGGACAAGGTTTTAATGTCTTCTCACTTTAACATCTTTAAATTTTGCTGTTATTCATCAGTCAAATTAAAATAATATTAAAATAAATTTATACCTTATAAAATATAATCTGGGTATAAATTTATGTGGGAATATTGCACTATGAGTGAAAAATAATGGATAAAACTCTTCAATCTGTGCATGCATGTTTGCATACGTGGGATTCAACATTGAGATTGAGTACTCTTTATATAAAATATGCAAATGGAAATGATAAAAGATTCAGGCAGTCTGCATAAAGCACCCTCAGGCAAGGTCTGTTACACCTTAATGGAATTAGAAATTTGAAAAAAAAAATCCCATGTGCATATGTTTAACTCCCTGAAATAAATGAAGAGCAGAACTATGCAATGCTGTTGCATTTCTGCAGCAGGTATCTTGCACAGGTAGCTAAGGAACTTAGGATGGAGTGCAAAAAGCACAAGAGCAAGTACCATTTAAGAATCTCCACAGATCAAGAAATGTAGGTTCAAGCCTTGCTGAGGAGTTTACTAATCCTCATGGTGCTTAATTACACTACCTTTCCACCTTCAGTTACTTCCTTGCTTCATTCAAGTGAAGAGATTAAGTTATGTCTTTTAATGGCACCAAAGAAACCATTTCTTTGGTGACATTATATTTGATATCAGTACCTCTAATAAAGATGACAAATTGAATCATATCTGTAGTGTTGGTAATTTCATCTACTACTACAGCATAACATTCAAAATTAGCAGCTTTACTCTCCAAATTTCCTTTGATAGATTTTCCTGTTTTTTCAGTTCACCTGGCTACAGTCTGGAGAGACAAACTGATTTTAGAAAATCCCACTCTGTTTATCAGGACAAATTATATCTGTCACATTCTCCAGACACTGCTTAATTAACTCACTGTCAGTACATGGTTTTTATTTTTTTGCAGTCAGATTTGCCTCCGCATAACTAGCTTTTATAATAGAGTCTGATTGAGTTGCAGCTTAAAAAACAAACTTGTTGAGATGACAGACATTTTTTAGTTCTGCTATTCTGTCTTTACAAAACATTCCTTGATATGTATTGAATTTGGCAGTATGCTTTTGCATACAGTCTCTTTTCAAAGTGCGATCTTTGAAAATGGACATGATTTCCTTACAAGTTACACAGAGTGCCATATTACTTATCTCAACAAATAAGCCCACATTTCACTGAACACACTTCCTTCATCCATGAGTTTTCTTTTTTGGGGTTCTGTTTTCTTTTAGGATAGCATTAGGTTGAAATCAGTGTCTCACCAATTGACACAAGTGCATGCAATGTGTAACACGTGCAGTTTTCAATTCGACTAATGGTGTGGTGAGCGCAAGAGGACGAGATTAGCACACAGAGTGCGTCCCACTTGTTTTGGTTTCAGCCCAGACAGTGTTGATCGCATACCGATGCGTGGTTGTTGCTGAGTGATGGTTGTGTGCTTGGGGCCAGGTCTGGCCACTTGGTGGGGCAGAGCCTCTGCCATGATGGTTTGGGGCGGGGGGCAGCTACAGGATGTGGGTTTCACATGCTGGTCCTATAGCTTTGAGGAGATGAAGCTGTTGCTGGACTGTCCTAATCACACATGCTAAAGGATTTGGATCACCCATTTTGTTCAACCTTCTCCTGCATCCTGACCTTTGAAACAGAAAGACAGAAGGACAAGAACAGAGCTGAAGACCCCCTTTTTTCCTTCCTGGGACAGACACAACTTGTCGTACTGCTTTTTCACTTACTAGGCAGATCTACGTAGAGGAATTGCACATCTTGACCTCTGCAATTAATACAAATGACGGTGTTGTTTTGGTGTTTTGTGCCTTGTTTACAGAGGTGGATAACAGAATAAGCAAGAATAAGAGAGGTGGATAACAATAAGAAATTACAAGGGTGGATAGTGATATGACAAGGGGGAATGGTTTTAAACTGAGAAAGGGGAGGTTTAGATTAGATATTAGGTGGAAGTTGTTCACTCAGAGGGTGGTGACGCACTGGAACAGGTTGCCCAAGGAGGTTGTGGATGCCCCATCCCTGGAGGCATTCAAGGCCAGGCTGGATGTGGCTCTGGGCAGCCTGGTCTGGTGGTTGGCAAACCTGCACATAGCAGGGAGACTGAAACTTGATGATCATTGTGGTCTTTTTCAACCCAGGCCATTCTATTATAAGCTTCAACCATACTAATCCTTATGCTGAGGTAAGAGAATGCCATAAAGTTAATGCATTTTTTGTCTTCACTATCATTCCCTTTATGCAAAGAGATGCATCTAGTCTGCCTGAGATAAATCCTGTGCAAATCTTACAACGTTGCACTGGCAGATGCTTCAATATCCACATTCCATGTACTGTACAAGGATATAAACAGAATAGATCTCAAACCCTACCCAATATGCCAGCAACTTCAGCTAACAGACATTTTCATGTTTTTTGAGCATTTATTCCTGTGACAGGAATAATGAAGCAAATTCTGCCCAGAGGCACAGAGCCCCATTGCTGGGGCTGACGTTGTTTTACAGAAATTGACAGTGATCACTGGAATCAATCTGTGCCCAGCTGCCCTATGAAAGAATTCTCATCAGACCAAAGAGCACTCAGGTGCCACACACCCTGGCTTGAAACTATAAGACACCCAGCATTAATTTACAAATGAGTTTTCCTATCTGCAAAGTGCTGAGCAGCTTGCACTATGGATGGAGTGTTCACACAGTATGCGCTGGCAGCCTGAGTGTGAAAATTAATTCTAAAGGCTGAATTTTTTTGTTCAGTTCTGTGGTCTTGGTTTTCTTGGTTGAAGTTTATTATAGAGTTAAAGTAATCATAGAGAAGATCAAATTGTGAAATACTGAATATAAACTGTTACATTTTCCTTAATTTATTATGAAGCCAAGAGGTATTACAACTGAAATGAAGGTAAGATTTTTTAATACTTTGAGACTTCCAATACACTTATCAGAACACTTCAGTTTAATTAGTGATATTAGAAAAGGAACAAGTTATTTGCTTCGAAATGGAAATTTGTAAGTTTCACTTCAATTTCTTCCCTAATTTTTAATTAGTTTTAAAATAAATTACTTTCCTACATGTGACATATGGCACTGACATTCAAATATAGCACACTGAAACAACACGACACTGATGAGTTCAAAGAATAACAGTAAGATGTGCAGTGAGAGTGTTTCTACTACTTATGCTGTAATAACTTGGAAAAACATGATAAATAATAAAGAAATTATGATACTTTTCTGTTCTAAATGTACAATTCAGGTTGCACAGATTCTATGATAAGCCCAGAAATACAAATGCAAAAACTGCTTGCTTTCAGCTCTGTCTTAAAGTACTTTCTACTGTTTCTCTGGTAGAGCAGCACTAACAGGACATCCCTCCCCTCAGAGGGACACAGTGTTGACCACCTTCCTACCAGCTCATTGTATTCTGATATCCAGAAGTAAAAAAAATTAAGTTGAAATTCTTCCCTGAATGAGAAATTATCTGTGTTATACAGATGACGTCTGGGGCTGACTTTGTTTTAACAAAGCTCCATGACAGGAGATGAAGTCCTCTCTGCAATGTCTTAGTCCAAACACAAAAGATAAGATTGTCTTTTGTATGACCAATACTGATTGCTTCCATTTTAATGAAGACTCATCTGTGGATGTGCTATATGGAAAAGAGGAGGGCAAGTAGAGCTGTTAGAATTCTGGAGTTCCAATAAGGGCAATCTACAGGCCTATGTTTCTTGCTGCATCATGAAAAATATCATGTCGTCCTCTTTCTTTCTTCCCCAGCCCAGCCTGAATCCCAGTAACTGCATCTCCCCAGGCAGTTACAGCCCTTTCAGCTAATTTCACACTCAAAGCTTGCAAGATATTGATGAGGTTATTTTGCTGCATTTCGTTGAATTTAAGATCACCAGACACCTTTGGGCATGTAGTATTGCGGAAAACAATTTAGCAGTAGCAGCAATAACACCAAAAGAAAATAGCAGTTACCTGAGCAGATCTGTTTCTCCTGTTTTAAATTAGCCAGCTCAACCACATTACATGTTATTACAAGAATGGACCAGCCACAGTAGATTAGATTTTCTGCACACATCATCATCTTGCACAAGGCAACAACTTAACTGCTATCAGTAAACTAAACAACACAGTCCAGATAAATCTGAAGGAATTCCAGGAAGGAGTTCAGACTTGACAGTTTTAAAAATAATTTAAAATTGAATATTAAAAATCTCTGCTTGGAATAAAATTCCGCCCCTTTGGCATTTCAAATGGAATGCAATGTTATGAATCTTCACTGTGCCTGTACATGGTCTGTAAGCATGCACTGAGAAAGTCCCAAGGTGGGTTGGTGGAATCCAGCATTTTGGTCCATTACCCAGCCTTCCCCCTTTCAGGTCTTTTTTTTTTTTTTTTTACCTACATGCTTTTTACATCACTCCCTGAACACAGTATGCTAACAACCAAAAAAAAAAAAAAAAACTAAAAACAAAACTATGCAAAGATCTGGGTCAGACTGAATAATACATTCATACATTCTAGAACTAAGGCACAAATTCATGTATTGGATTTCAAGAAAATTGTGCCACATTTTCAAACTGTAAATGCCAGGTGATATAAGTTATCCAGAGGAGAATTTCTTCCTGCACATGCTAAGATCACTGTAGGAAATAAACGTTTAACAAAAATGAAAAGCCAATTGTATTTGAATGTAAAGGAATTAAAAGTAAAATCATCTAACTTTTTTTTTCTAACAAATTTTTAATTGAATTTTTCACTTACAGATCACACTATTACTCTGGTTTTTTTTCCTCCTCCCTAAAACATTTATCTTTCTGTATTAAAAGTTTACCATCTAAGAAAATTTAACTCTGAGCTCCTGTTAAGGAATTACAAACACATTTTATTTCCAGAAGAATGGTGCACACCACTTTCGCTTCCATTCAAAGGGACAAAAAGGCATAGATTTTGGAGCTCTAATTAAGAGAACGCATACATGTAGCTCCACATTACAGAACTATATATATACTCAAATACAGTCACAGTTCTTGCAATCAGTGAAAAGTCTGATCATGCATATATCATGTACTTAAGAGAGGCTCTTAGGAAGAAGAACAAAAGACATCAGAATAGCTGCACAGTTACCTGGTGAGCAAAGCATTTTTCTGGAATTCAAGGTACTGCTGGGTGAGATTGGGTGAGTCACACTGCTCAATGACTCACAGAATTAGGATTATGAAACTGATTTACCATAGACAACTGCTGCATGCAGAAGAGCTATTAATCTTATTCTTGTTAGAGGAAGGATGTCCAGTACTTCTCTTATTTAACTTAATGAACAAATTGCAAATCAACGTGACTCAAAACTCAACATGAAGTCAACATTCAGAAGTTAGAATGAATTCGGGATGAGGTAATTGAACTTATTTGTATATGCATCCAAACTGTACACAGGCTTACTGGACAGTCTCAATACTGCTTTAACCAAATTTCCAAGAAATATTAAAGAGCTTTAGAAATAATATCTACTAAAATTCCTTTTAGACTCAAATAGAGAATGCTTGCACAGTGGGAGAAACATTACCTTCATTACAGCATAGCAGAAAGTTTCTAACAGTTTCTCTTTGTTCTCTAAGCCTTCTTTCAAAAGATTTTGATTCAGGTAGCAATTATTTTAGATATACCATTTTAAAATATAATTTCATAATTTCTTAATTTTTCTTCATTTTTACTCTGTTTTTTATTTATTCATTTTCACTTAGCTATGATATCAACAGAAAACTCTTTAAGTTTATTGAAGGAAAGGGAGTGGAATCATCATAAATGAGAGTATTTTAAGAATGGTTTAGATAAACTTCTGTCTTTTGCAATCCTGAGAGAGTAGCACGTATGCTTTTTGTAAATTTACTTCTTCTGGTTACCTGTTACTGTCTCTGTTCCTTGATTCAGTAAGCTTAGCTCATATAGTCAGGAATGTCTAAGAAGAACCAATTTAAAACACTTTCATGCAAAATTTTCATGGAAACTGACCTGAACTGTGTGATTTGAACAAATATTAGTGAGGAAAAATCCATCTAAATATACATATATATTTGGAATACATACATATATGCCTCATCATATTACAATAATTTCTTCTTTTTAAGGGCAATCAATAGTGGCACTAGCAATCTTGACTGACACTAGACCAGACCAAAAATATCCATCCCATGTCTACATCTACATCGACGTGTACACCTGTATCTTCATCTACACCTTTGTCAATGTCTATGTCTATGTGATGGCTAGGAAATGGAAAATTACACATACATAGACTGTTTTTCTTTCTTTTATATCACATATATAAATATCATGTCCACCTTCCACTGTGGACTAGATCACAGCAGAGAGAACTGATGTGGCATGCAGTGGCCTTAAACCATTCGCTTTGTCTGAGACTGAAAAAATCTTTGGATCAATACTGCAAGAAGAATATTGGAGACTGCTTGGTGACTCACCATGCCATAACATTAATACTTGAACACGGGTAGATGCCCATACAATTGCAGATATTTAAATATGTCTTTGCTGCATTCCTTGTGATGCTTTCTCCTCATCTTAGATTGTAGTAATTAGACTCATAATTGTTTTCAAAATTTGAAATTTCTCTTCACCTATGAATGTTTGATCTTACATGAGTCTACTTATGAAGGACAAGAAATGGGAGAGGCAGTCACTTTGTAAGATTTTTTGTGGTTAACTGCTGAGATACTGTAGGCATGTACAAATATGCATGGTATTTGTACGTGCCACAATACTTTCAGGTAACGAACCAGAAGTTTTAAAAAGCCATGTAGTCATTTCATCTTTGCTGTGCCCAGTACACAGAGCTTTTCAAAATTATAGAACAGCTGTTTCTTTTGTCTCATGAATACTCGAAAAAACTTCTAAAGATTAGGTTAAAATGTTCAGAGATAGATGAAGTTATTGAAAGTTGAAACTCTCAGAGCAGGAAAGTTGAGGGTTTTTTTAGTTGTTAAGAAAAGAAAGCTTTATACAAGTTAATCTCTTCTCTAAAATCACTTGGATATTATCAAATCCAAGGCCAGTACTTTCTTTAATAAGTTATTTAGAAAAATTTTTGTTTGTCTTGCAGATGTGTACAGATACCTGCTATGAGTAGTGTGAGCAGTATAGATGTGATTATCTTCCTACAAAGTCTAAATATTAAAATTTTCTTCTCACCATATTCTGTGGTGTTTTCTTTCCTGCAGAAATACTCCCACCTACATATTACACTGTTTATTATACTGTTCACTATTTTAAGTCTAGTGTAGTCTCTGGTTTGGAAGGGACTGCTGATAATAATTTTTGATGTATGTTTTCCTTTACTTCTTTTCCTACTGTGCATCAAAAGTACTATGATGAAACGAAAGCACGATGTTTCCTTTAGGTATTCTTTTCTTTTTACAGTCAGCTAAGTGAAATGTGCAGTTCAACTATACTCATCTACAATTTTATATCCCTTTCAAAAGTATGATCTTTTATTTTTCTTTTTTTTCCCCCCAAAGAAGGAGTTATTAGCTACCTACGCCTTGTAAATGCCTGATGATTAGAATGAAGTACAGCCTCATCTCCCTTAACACAAGAAGTCCATCTGCTTCCATTTCAGGAAGGATGACTTACTACCATGTTCTGCTATTGCTATGACTCGTGTTTTGTCCTGCCTTCTACCTCCTTTTTCTCTTCTAGTCACACAGTTAACATTTATGATAAGTATAAACAGAACTAATTTGGCAACTGCAACATCCAGATGCCTTGTCTGGGAATGTATTTCCAGTGTCTGCCTTTTTGTTCCTTCATTAGCTCTGCTTCTAGCAATGCTGATGGAGCACAGAGGTCTATCTGAGCTGGCTTAAAAGACTTCTGTCTTCTCCTGCTTCTCTACAATCCATTTCTGAGTATCAGGATATCTTATCTTAATTCTCATATGCAAGACCTTAAAATGGAAATATGCATATTTTTATTTTACGTCTATGAATAAATTTAGTTGTAGTTGTAAAATTAGTTGTAGTGATCACGTTCTTATGTGGGTATGAGGTTTATAAACCCTAGTAGAGATAGCATGTTCTGTATGTGTTCATATGAGTGTCCAGCAGTGTTCATATTATTCTGTGCCTGTGTGTTCACATGTGTCTTTTGGAAAATAAGCACAATGAACAACAATATACACATACACACACACACACACACACATATATATATAGCAACAATGCTATATGTGTCACCATTCCATTTTTAACATATTTTTTTCTAGAGTCAAATATGACTGAAACTTATCTGTGGTCTTCTGTAACCCCATGAAGATTTTTAGCAAAAGTTGGACTGAGTTATTGAAGTCTGAGCCTTTTTTCTTTCTGATAGAGTAATGCAAATGATTAATGTTCCAAGGCTTCGCATGGCGAAATGCTGTCAGTCAGAATGATCTGTGTCAATAAGATCAAGATGCTGGATGCCACTGGAATCAAGTGAATGGTTGAATCCCAGATCAAAACATCAAAAGCAGAATAAGCTTTGCCATGAGCCACTGCGAAAAGAATCCTGCAACACAGTATTTTACTTTTTAGCTTATAAAACAACGATTTCATGTAATTCCTGAGCTTCAGGATTATCATACTAATGCTTAGCCATATACGTGTGCATTGTATTGCTAATAATTAAAAGTGGATTACAAGACAGGATGGTGGAGGTTGACAGAGAAATATTTCCAAGATTAGTGGAAAGAATAGTGAAATTATTAGTTATTATTATAGTGAAATATTCTCACAATTTGAAAATGGTTCAGGTATGGGCTTTCTGTGGGACTCTGGTCTACTCAATTTTCCCTGCGTTTTGACTTAAACATATAATAACATACATAGACAACACCTTGCAGTGCTATGGAATTGACAATTGACATTCTTTGACAGGTGCCCTGATGAAAACCAAAACTGCTCAAGCTCAAGGCTCGGTTATTTTTCTGTCAATTCCAACTGAGTGGGAGAATGACTATAAGTGCATCTTGACAGTACTATGCTATCAATTCTAAATTTTTCGGGTAGACATGAGATAAATGAGATTGAATGATGACTCCTTTCCCTTCAAATGGACAAACTGAAAAACAAATGAGGAATATCTGTTCTGTTAAGCTTTTGTTAAAGAATCTCTGATTTATTTTGCTTGGATCTCTTGTGAAGAAGCACAAGTACTAAAATTACACTTCAAGCCTGAAGAAAAAAGAGGATTGTAACTTTGTGATATATGTAATTAGACTGGAAAAGATAGAGAAGAACTTTGGTTTCTGAATATCTCAGTGGGTAGTCTCCCTGCTCTTATTTCAGTATTAAGAGACTCAGTAAATTCCTATTCTCTTAAATTCTACAGTTTCACAGGTCTGACTGAGATGTGTGTTTAACAAACTCAAAAGTTCAGCTGGGTGGATTACCATTAGAGCACAAAAACAGCAAAATCTCAAGTGAATAATGAAAATTCTGATACAGTTTGCATTAGTTCCATATGCTACAGTGAGTAATAAGCAAAATTTTAACAAATGTATGGGAATCGAAAAGGACTGAGTATTAGTATTAAAAGCATTTCCAGAAGATAATGATTCAAGTTTCATAAATTTGTTTGATCTTTATTTCAAATAGAAAAATAAAAGTTATGCTCCCAGCATTGAAATAAACTTCCATAAGCGAAATAGCAGATATTTTATAAATCTTCCTTTCTTGTCTAAGCTTAAATGACTCATGTCCAGTTGCATTCCCATGTGTCTCAGTTACCTCTGCCAAGTTGGCTCCAGGAAAAAAAAAGAAAAAAAAAAAAGTATTCTGTTACTCTTGTTTTATAAAAAGGGACAAGACAAAGAATTTCAAGTCACGGTTCCTAACAGATAAGATGAATTTTCTCTAATTAATATATCTATTTTCTGTCCAACAGAATTTGCTTCTCTCTCTCATGCTACTGGAAAATTTATGCATATCTTCAGTTTTAAAGTGACACAAATGATTGAGCACGCATTTTTAGTGTCCACATTTCATAAATAAGACAGTAGTACTGGAAAACATTCAGAGAAGAACAACAGAATAATTAAACTTACAGAAGAATTTCCAAAAGTGGAAAGAGTAAGTGAGAAATCTTCAGTATGTAAAGACAGACATATGGAAAATACTTATGTTCCTCCAAAAGTAATGTCTCCTACTTATCTCTATGGAAGCTACCACTGATAAAGAGCACAATAACTCTGTTTGATAGAGCAAATTCTCAGCTGCAAAGCTGTTTCTCAGCATTAGCTATGTATTTTTGCCTGTGATGTACAAAAGGCTGCATGCTGCACTTGTAACAGTCTTCACCACTGTTGTCACCACTGCTGAAATGCCCTACTCATTGCCAAAATGCAACACGCACTGCCTCACTGTGTTCACATCCATTCATTGGTTTCCATAAATGTTCAGCAAGTGTCAAGTAATGTCAGTAGTTGCCATATTTTTCTGCATGGAGTAATTCAATTCCACACCTTTGCATGATATGCGCTTCCATATCAGACACCATTTTGTCAGACTGCCCCTCTGCTGCCATCTGTCATATGGAAAATAAATAAATAAATCAAATAATGGAAGGAACACTGGCAGGAACTTCTACTGCCATACCACCCATTTTTGCCTCTGCTGTTGTGGGCCAACATAATAAAGTAGGAAGCATTACTTTTGGAGCAGCCTTCAATAACATAGGTCCACGTAATTGTGGGTTGCAAGAAGAGAACAGACATGGATCCGCTGTTCAGGGCTTTTTTAGGGATGAGATCCAAGAGTAGTCAGATGAAGGCAAGGGATGCCAGCTTCATAGAAACAAGAGCTGATGAATCTTCACACAGTGACTTGAAGAATTCATCGCTGAAGGATTCTGAAATGCTAAAAGTGTACCTGTATTACCCAGAAGAGTGGATGAGTTCAGGAAATGATTACAAAACACATAGAAACCATATCTGTCAAAGCAAGACCCTGAATTGTGCTTGGAGTTTGGGAGAGTACTACAACAAATGATGGAATACACTTCCTCTCATAGGACACTCCTGCCTAGAATTTTACTGGCTTTTTGCCACAAGCTACTAAACCTAAAAGGGCTTAGATGGAGGCGGTAAGGCTGTAACTGCATTAAAGTTAGTTGGAAAACCTTCCATTAACTTCAACACAAGTTATCTCCTTCATTGAAAGAAAGCAGTTATTATCTTTCAAGCTTTACTTCACCACAGCTTTTGAGTTCAAGGTGTTACTTCTTACAAGTAATTAGATTTATGTACTCTACGCCTGGCAAATCAACACTGCCTTTAAGAGAAGGTAACAACAGTGTTTTTTCCAACACTTTAAAAGGCACAAATTATCAAGAGTGGCTGACAGTTGAAATAGGAGTCTTTCACTCTGAATTAACTTTATGTGGAAAAAAATTGTTTCCTTTGCTCAGCTTCATCTATTTGTTCAAGTAGAGTATATTCATTTTTATAGATCTCTTACAACTTTTGGTAGAAGTCTTGGTATCTGTTGCTTCTTATTCAGCAGCTAGAGAATATTTTCAGAATTAAATATAATTAAGAATTTTCTATCACCCAAATAAGGCATTCATTTTGTTCTTAAAAGCAGCTTGGACTGATACAGTTGAGCAATTACGTGCACATGCATTGGGCTTATATGGCATGGTCTGGGTAGTGGGGAGCTTCAGGGTGTCCTCTGTGAGTAGAGCCCAGCACTGTCCCATGTCAGATCAGAGCCAGCTCCAATGGCTCAGCTCAGCCAGAGCTGAGTCATGAGCAACACTGGATGTCCCTCTAGGAGAGGAGATGTTAGAAAGGGAAAAACTGCTGTGCAACAGCAGCTGGAAGAAATTTTCTCCTTCCAGTCTTCTGAAGAGAAGTGAAAGAGCAGCATGCAGAGCTTAGCCGCCCATTAGTGTGAATCTGTCACACCACAACACTACATTGCTGACTTATGGTGTCACTCCTATAAACACTATTTAAGGCACTAGTGATACAATAGTATTTTGTTTTCTTTTTCTTTCCCACACATTTTAAGTGCATTGTGATGTATCCCTTGATTACTTTAATACGAAATCTCCAAGATGATATACAGTAAAGTGTTCCATCCTTAAATGCCAATGCACTGCTAAGCCAACCAATCCTACAATTCATGCTATTTTTCAATCATAACAGCTCCTAAACTTTGACAGGCTGTGAGACAACTTAGTTGTTTAAGTAAGATCAGAGCTGAAGTCAGTGGCAAAGCAAACTTTGACTTAGCTGGGTAGGTAATTAGGCACAGCTTATGGAATAAGTCTTTGTAGGGCTGAGGTTATGGAAATGATAAATTAATTAAACAGAAATCCTAGATTCATTAAATGTGCCAGATGCTATAGGTCAGAAAGCTATTAAGACATACACATAACTAAGTACAACAGTAGTACAGCTACACTGCAAATAGAGTTGAATAGTTCCAGTTACTGCAAATCCTAAAAAATGACTATTTCTCAAATTACTGCTACCTATTTCAGTATCACCTATACCAGCAAATGATAGAGTGCTTTTCCGCTCGCTGTGATCTGGCCTTACTGTTACCACTCAATCTTTTAATCTTCTACTTCAGCAAACCATGACTTTTCCTATTCTTAAAACCTCTTCCAAATCACTTCAGCGTTTGTCTGTTCCCTGGTGTGCTTCCTCCTATTCTGTGCACTTTATTTAAACAGTCTCTTAATCTGTTAGAATTGAACAGCTGTTAACACCTCTTTTAAATTGGTCTTAATTACTATTCCTTTCCATTCTCATCTCTAATCCATTTTACACCTGTAATCCTATAGCAACTGGTTTCCAATTTCCTTTCTTTTTTTAAATAAATTAAATGAGACATCTTCTTGTTTTTAGCAGTGTAAAACACTTGGGGATGCTTTCATCTATTTATTTTACTTCACTTGTGTTTCTGACAAATGCTGAAACCTAGAAAGTCAACAGAGAAAGACAGAAGAGTTCAGGATGACAACTGTCATTCTTTTTTGCAAAGTTAACCCCCTGATAAGAAACAGATTCATTGTCAGCACTCTAGAGGTACAAAACTAAGATTACTTAAGATCTTTTATTCACAAAGGGGTTTTCAGAGTTTGTTTCAGTCTCTAGTATATTTGAAGATGAGTTTCCCTTGAAGAAATCTATTCAGTCTCTTTGCACTGGCATTCAAGGTTTATTTAAACAGCTCAACGATGAATCCCAATACCCTCTATGTCTATCTGTGTTCTAACACAAGGACAGAGCTAATGCTTTATGTTCAATAGGGCACAGTAAAATAAATATGACTAAAAATTGAATATGTGATTAACAACAATAATCACGTGTTGTTGTTGGTAGAATCTTCAAGCAGAGAAAGCACACTCTGAAAACGTATCTCTGCAAATGTCCTGTGCAATCAATGAATAAAAGCGCCTTCTTTACGGTCCTGAGCAAAGTAAGTCTGTGTCTCACCTATGTTATTCAGAACAACTGATGCTAACTTCACTTAAACTAACAGTTTTGTTTAGCATACACCTTTTGGCTATCACCTCTGATTCTAAAATGGCAACCCAAGCCAAATCTTTGTATTTTATCCATTTTGTTTTGGTATTAGCACTAACACTTGAAAGAAGCACACCAGTTACTCTAAAATTCCCTTTTTCACTGAAAATGTATCCTCATCCTCTGTTCGCATTACAGTTCTAACATTTAAGGGCAGGAGATCAGAAAACAGAGTCAGTTCTCAGGCATCTGCCATGGCAATGACCCTGTGAAATAGCAGCAGGATCCTGAAAGGTCAACTACCTTTTCCTTTATTATTACACACCCTGTGGTCTCCAAACTTGGAAGCAGCTCTCTGAAGAAGTTCTGAAGCTGCATAGCATAACGGTCTCCTGCCTCCTTTCAAAAGCTTCCTCTGAGAGCTTCCCTGTGCAGTTTACTTAAGGATCAAATGGTTAAAAAACATTGTTCTTGGGCTTATGTGGATGTGATTAATAGATTGCTGTGTTTTAAATGGATAAGTTGTTATTTCTACATAAAAGACCAGAAAAAAAATCCTTCTGGAAAATAAACAACATGAATAATACTGGTTCTATCCTAGTTAAGCTATGTTTGCTACCAAATTTAAGAAAAACATTCCCTAGTAGGAGCTGCAACTGTTAGCACAGTGTCAGGGCTGTCAGCTCCATGCCCAGATGTTGCTGGCTGTTACAGAAGGCTGTCTCCTGGGACTTTCTAAACTTGTAAAGAAAGGAAGTGCCTCTGTACTGCTGTTAATTTTTCATACCCCAGTAGGTTGCCAAAATAGTCAGATTTACAGTCCTTGGTTGCTTGTAGTGGCAAATAAGCTATAGTTGGCCAAGAATTAGACTTAAATGCCATTTAAATCATATAAACAAATGCAGTGAGAGTTAAATATTCCTGGCCAACAAGATATAGTCAACTATCTGTGTATGAACATGTGAAATAGAGAGATGCTTTAATGGGCTGTATTCCTGACCTCAGGATAGATCTTCTCTTTCTCTCACAGGAGCGAAAATTAACTTTTAATGTGTACCAGTAAAAGAAGTAGTGCCCACAAATATGTACATACATGTAGAACTACATATGTGTTCTTCTGTTATTTGTGTATATGTAGATATGTTTGTATAATGCACATACACAAACACGTAAGTATCTATAAGCACATTTGAGCACAGAATACAATTTGATCTGTAAATCATTTTCTTCAAAATATTCAAACTACAAAGATACCTGCTTGCGTTTCCTATAAAACTTGCTAGTGGAATCCCCGTGTTAGAAATTGACTCTACCACGGTGTTTAGAACTTAGGACAGTTGTTGGGACACCAGAAGACATTAAAGAAGTTGGAGAAACTGAACAAATGTCTTGATGATTCCTACAGAACACAACAGCCGGTTGACATAAATAGATAAAACATTAAAGTAAAATCGTGTTTCCATATGTTCAGTGAAATATGTCATTTACTGGAAGTATGAACAACAACTTGAATGTATTGAATATTGAAGAGTACAGTAGGGTTTGTCTTAGAGAAGAGACTTCCAAGACTCACTTGTTGCTTTGATGTGCCATCATCTTGAACTGGCAATTAATTTTCTAATAAAGCTGTCAAAAATTGTTTAGAATGGTTCCTGGAGGTTCTGTAAATTTTTAAAAAAGAAGATTGGTTTAAAAATTGCAGGTGTGGTTTGTTTAGTTTAAAATTAATTTCCCAGCGGCAGAGAGTTGCAAGCATTCTTTCTAACAGATATGGTGAGATTTTAGTCCTTGTTAATTGCATCAGTATGCTTGAAGAAAACAATCGTTGCTTCTCTCCATTAAAAGATTCAATGTGAATTGCAAAGAAAAATATTTAGATAAGGAATGATTTGAGAGAATGGTTGAGCACTCTCCTCACATTGTGGGGGCTGCAGCCATGAATGGTAACAATGATGGCAAACAGATGAGTGTTTTAGGCCTACATATTTTTCTAAAGAGACCAACATCAACAAGATTTTGGAGTAGGTTCTCGGCAACTTGTAATTGCATTAGCTGCATTGGAATGGAGAATGAGACCAAATTTATTTTTTATAAACCTCTAAATTATTGAGAAGAAACAAGAAGCTGCCAGAGCATTATAATTCTCTTGGAATCAAGGGGGCAAATTTTTGAAACAACATCTTCTGTCTGAGGCACCATATCTATGATTAACGAGAAGCACTATTGTTTCATTTTGTGTTTTGCAAAATTTCACATTAGGGCGTTAGAATTTCAAAGGACTTTGACCATTATCATCATTAACATCTTTGGCTATAAAATGGGCTTGTTAAATCATAGCTACTTGTACAATAAGAGCAGGAAGTATTAAAAGTTTCTCAGACATTTGTGATAAAATCATGGGAAAAACATCAAATAGCGAGTTATGTCTCTGTTAACCAAAGTAATGCTTCAAAGTACAACGCCAACATGCAGATTAGCAACATCTCCAATATAATTACATTACATGTTAAATGCCTTAACGGCATTTAATGGATCCAAGGTAATGAATTACTGTAGTATTCGTATTTTCTATGTCATCAGATAAGAAATATTCACCAGAACTTTCAAATTATATCCCTTCAGCCCGGATTCAGGCAAATATCACATATTGAGGAAAGGCGTTAAGTGAATTTTTAACAAGAAGCACCCCATGAAGTTCTGCTGACAGCAGAACACACGGTAGACAGACTTCTTTATGTTTAAACACTTTCTTGAAACCAGGCTTTATTGGAAAACACAGGCTGCATTTATTTTTTCAAAACAAAGTCCATTATGTGCTGACCATAAAGCTTAGCCGTTTTGAGCTGTTGATTGTTTCAAGTAATTTTTTATTGCAGGCTTTAAGAAAAAGGTTAAAGGAAAGTGTTAAAATAACCATAAAGAATCAATTAGTCAAGATAACACTAGAGGAAAATAACTAAAATGTTGTTTTGCCCCAGTATAATTGTCTTACCTATGTTTGCAGAAGGAAATCAAGCCCGAAAAGATGTCTATTATGTTACTGACAATGGGAATATCATGGAATATATGAGCATGAATGTGTTAATGTCTCTGGTAGTCTTCATTGTCCTTTATTTCATGTGACTACTTTGAAATGAGAACTGATGTTTCCATTTTTGTTTTGTAGTTTTAGTTCAGGACTAAGTACGTATACTTACCTATATCATCAGTTTTCAACAAGTGACATCAGTGCCTTGGGCTAGCTTCCTGGTTGGTTTTAAAAAATTAGTACAGCATATTCTTTGTATTATTATTATGAAGCCTTATTAAATGTGTAACTAGGAGGTACTCTGATCAAGAATATTTTAAGAATAAAGATGAGATTAGTATCTGCAGTTCTAAGAATCCAGAAAAGACATACAAGGTCAGTTTGTCATCCTAATCCTCCTTTATTACTAATGGGAAGAAATGCACCTCCTGCACAGAGCAATTAATCTCCTTCAAGACAGGTCACATGAATCACCTTAAAAAGTTACTAGGTTCCTTCTACAGGCTATAAAGTCTAGCATGCTTAGTGTTGAAGTGTCTAAATAAATCCAAAAAGAAGAAGTTAATGGCTCTTGAAAGGCAATTCTATAACTAAGATTCATAGGACAAAGTAGGGAACTATTCTGCAGACAGCTTGGTTTGCATAGAACCATAGAATCATTAAGGTTAGAAAAGACCACTGAGATCATCCACTACAACCACCAGCCCATCACCACTGCACCCACTAACCACATCTCTCAGTGTCACATCTACACATCTCTTGAACATCTCCAGGGATCCACTAGATAATAGATCTACAGGGAAACTGTGTGCTTTTGAAGGTGGTAGCAGTGGGCTTTGCAGGTACTTCTGTGCTATAAAACCAAACAAGTTTGAAAAATAAACTCACCATACCAGCACAAACAGGTTCAAGAGATTTACTGCAGGTCTAATCACTTCAAGTGATTACCATCAAAAAGGAAAGGGAAACATCTCTCCCAGTCCACAATCAGATGCTGTCAGTATATGCAAAACACAAATGGGGTATTTTAGTTGTTTTCCAGAGGAAAATAAGCAGGGTTTATGCAGCAGGCAGTGCTGAAACATAGCAGGAGGATTTATTTTGAAGTGTTTTGCTAATAACAAGCATTTCCACATGAACAGAGATTAAAACAATGATGTCATTGCTGACAGATGATTTTCATTGTAATTATGTATCCATTACACCAAGATGCACTGTAGAAATAGCAATGTTGAAAGCATTTGGGAAGAATCTGTCCTTGCTTTGCTTTGCTCCAAAGAAGCAGGATGTGTTCTGCACGAGAGAGACATCTTGCACTAGCAGGAGGTAGGCTGTGAGCACCCAGAACTGTGTGTTCTTTTAAAATGGTCCAGTTGACACTCCTGTTTTCCTTGGCACAGCCACAAGATTTTTTTCAGCTACCCAACCCAAGAAATTCTTTAAAATTCTGAGAACACACAACATGATATTTGAAATAATTTAGCGTGGTGTAGTCATATAGTTATTGTTATGATCTCTGCGTCCATACCATGAAGGTCAGTAGTACCTTGAGATATTCAGAAGAAAGAAGACACCTATTTTCTGGCCACTCTGAATATGCATTTTATTTTCTTTTGACATCACTGGGATAAAATTAATCTCATCCACATTTAGATGTGTAAAATCCAACATCAGCAACAATAAATACCTGCAGAGAGCAATTCCGCCTACTCTACAGGTGTATGAATTGCATAGTTTAGCTTGTCCACTGGAAGTTTATCTACGTCTCCAGACAGTATATGCAGAGCATAGGTACTTGGTTTGCAGCTGGCAACCAAATCTGTGGTGTCTAGCTGAAAAGAATCTGACTTTTTGTGCAAAAATCCCTTTTTAGAACTATTCAGGATTTGTCAGTAAAGACATTTTTTACATGGATCATTATATACAAATTTATCAGGGGAAGACTTAAATCAGGCTCAATATGACCTTGTATCCTCTGCTGCATCCCTATCGTCTGTTCCTACCTGCAGAAAGTAAATGATCTGTTCTGCTTTTTAAAATGCAAAAACTAAAATTAAAGCATTTCATTATTTTATGTAAGTGTAATGTTTAAATTCAGAAAACAAAGAAAGTTTCCTTGGGAATAAATTTGGTGTTGCTCTTTCTTCTTCGTCTAGTACATTTAGTTCTGACACCGCACTGCTAGTCTGCTGAAGACAATCTGTATGCTACAGAATACTACAGATTTAATCTTCAAAAGAGTATCCTCTAGTATTCTTCTCCAGATTTATGGCTACCCAGAAGGAACAAAGGCAAAAGCCTGTCCATTAATCTAATGAACTCAGGGCTGCATTGATTTTCCTAGGACTGCTAACTTCCTGTGGTTTAAGTAGGTATCTTGATTAAATGATGGTTAAAGTAAGCAAATTGAATTCCCAGTTGATGCAATGCAGAATCTACCATAGGAAGGTCCTTACTGGCAGAATGCCTGCCTCTTGTAAGGAGAGCCCAGGCAAGCTTCCCGCTACTATACATTATGGATTAGATTCAGAATTGTGTTGATGCTCCTCTCATGCTTTAGGGCCTGGGTTAGTAATCACCCCTGTTACTTGGCCATCACAGAGAGCATCATCAGCTCTCTGACAGCTGCTACCTCTTTGTGATGGACATCAAAAATCAAAAAGAAACAAACGTTTTAGGTAAGCACTGACAGTTAGCAGATGACAGTGTTTAGAAGAATCCTTCTCTAAGTAAACTGGGTTGCAGAGGGGGTAGTTGGCAACTTTCCAGAAGCACACATCCAGCACACAGTTGTGAGTTCATGCTCTATGGGAGTTGTTTCAAAAGTAGCACAGAAGTTTGGGCAAGTGCAAGTGTATGTGTGTGCAAGTATTTTTAACCTGTGTTTTAGTTTGATTTTTGGAATCTTCACGCCCTACTACCGCAGCTCAGCTGGGATTCAACAAACACATCTTAAGAAGGCAGGCTCCTTGCCTCAGGTCCTGCTACACAACAACCAAAGAGAGATTGCACTTGTGGAGGATGATGGTTTTGTTCCAAAGGAGAAGATGAAATAGAGAGATTGGTCGCTCTTAGCTTCTGCTTCTCTTTCTCCAGGAGAAGAAAAAAGAGACTACAGGGTCAGTTCAACAGCCAACACAGAGGTATTCCATGTCAGTTTGGACACCAGTCGCTGTATGATACATGACCTATAGGAGGCTTGTGTCCTAGAGTGAGAGGCAGCCACAGAATGTACCTTAAGTCAACTAAAAGGACAGGATGCACTTCTGCATGGCCAACTGAACTGTACCTCACATGGCCAGCTGGCAAAAGGACAGGAGGAGCAAGAGCCCACGGCATCTGCTTTTCCATTCTCATTTTAAGCATGAAAGACAGCAAGAAGAATGTATTTCTGGTTCTTAACACTGGTGTTAGAAGGAATTGCTTAAAAAAAATAGAAAATGAAAATAACTTGTGTATCAGGAAAATACTCATGAAAAACGAACGTGCTGAGATCACAGGGCTTGGCTACTTCATTGACAACCCATTCACAAGAGGTGGGATTGGGGTCTCTGCCTTCTTGGGGTGGGGAGGGCTGCTAGTCCTCAGTAGCTTTTCATAGTATGTGGAAAAGTACCCCTGGAATAACCCATAATGTATATATTTCAGAAAATTCCAGGGGAAAATCTTTTTCTCCATTTGTTGTTCCTCTTTCTATTCATTACATAATATGCCAGATAATATTACTACCATCACACTCAAATGGTTCCCCTGACACACATGTGTGTGAGAGAAGCTCTTCAGGTGGTGTATCCAGCACAGGCTCAGTGACCAAGGTATTGCAGAAGTTGTCCTAGACTGCAAGGGATAAATCTGACTGGTTCAAACTCCCTGTGATACATTAAATTCACCAAACTGAAGGAGTTCTCCTGTCCTCCCTCAGCCCATGGTTGCTGAAAAATAGTTTAGCTGCAAAAAAAGGTAATTGTAATCCAAAGTTCTTTTCAGCTCTTATCTCTCACCCGTCACTGCCTAAATTAGAAATAAATGATTGAGAGAAGTGGAAGAGTTATTTTATGATTCAAACTGATACATAAGTTTGATAACGTAGAACAGAAGAAGAAAGAAAGAAAGCAGAAAGACAGAAAGAAAGGGGGAAAAAAAGAAAAAAAGAAAAAACAGCCCTGAGAAAAAATGAGAATGATTTATTTTAACATGGGTGTTACTTTCTTTTTCCTGTGCAGCACATTAAAATCCATTAATTCCTTTGTCAACTTCACTGTGCAAAGCAATTACCTCTTATTCCAACTGTTTTTCAGATTCTGTTTGACAGAGAGCTAATGCACCTAGGAGTGACATTTGCATAAAAATCTGTTACAAAAGGAAAAAAAAAAAAAAAAAGGATTCAGTTGTGTTGGCTTTCCCTGTTTTCACTGTACAAATCATAGTAATTAATCTGTATTTAACCAGTTGAAATAATTTTCCAGCAACAAATGTCAATGGACCTGAGGATTCTGGCATCTCCATTGCTGGTGTTAGTGTAATGCTGTGCTCAGAGTAAGGGCCAGGCTCTGCCTTTCACCTTCCAGGGTAGAAGCAGACCTTCTACAGCAGATAGTTTCTGGAATCTTGTTTGATGACACAAAATGCAGTGATGTAAAACTGATTTATCAGCAAAGCTTCATCTCCAACCTGCTTTCAGGAAATAACAATATTATGCTCAGTAAAGTCACCAGACTATAACCCAGCACACCTGAAATCTGAACCTGATCTGACACTCATGAAGCCACGGAATGTCTCAATAGAGCAGTGCTTCCTAAATTTTTGCCTGCTTTTTCTTGAGATAGGTTATAATGATCCTTTCTCCCCACTTCTATGTTGTCTTTCCATAAGACAAGTCATGCTGACTCAATCTTTATTTTCAGAAGGAATTCAGTCCTTTTCAGCACTGATTACCAGAATGGCCAACGTAGCAGAGCAGGCAGAGATGCTATACGAGATTTTCCCTGTTGATTTTAACTCCTCACTCCAATGAATCATCCTCATGAAAAAAAAAAAAAACTTGGCAGATTAAACAGTGTACTGGCAGGGAGACAGGTCTCAGGTGTCGGGGGGAGCAGTCGTGCTCCTTTCTGTTTGTCACCTAAGGCAATATACACATACAGACAACGCTGAGAGCTGATTCCTTGATTCCTTAATAGATTTTTCTACATGAGTCCTCTGATATAAATTTGATGGGCTGTCCACAATATAGAAATGCAAACCCACTTCATCCAAACCAGAGCCACTTGGCTCAGGACATGATATTTGCAGCAAAAATACTGAAAAATAGGCAGAATCGTACCTGATCTAGAATGACCTCAGCTGACTTAATACTGACAAGCAGTACTTGGCTCTATATAGGAAAGATAAAGAGAAATGGAATTTCTTTCTGAAGCTATTTTAAGTGCAATGACTACTATATATAGTGTCAGAATAAGTGGCTGAAGTTAAATTTAAAAACAGACATGTTTATGTTTTGCTGTTTCCAAATACAGTCTCATGTGTTCCAAAGTCTGAACAACAGAAAAAAAAGAAAGAGCAAAAACTATAGTAAAAAGCCCCATCCTTTTGCAAGCAAAGTGAGGTTTTTCAGTACCTTCAGAGGGTAAGGTAAAAGGAAAAACAAGTGTCATGAGACTATCACCCATTTTGATATTAAAGGATTCTTCCTGAGCCTTGTCTGTGAGCTGGCATACTGTCAGGTCCCCTCTAAGTCTGTCATTAGCTATTCCAAGACAGCTGTAAAGCAGTCCAGTGCATCTGACTTCTCTGTACGTCAAATTCTTGCCCATGTCAATATAGTAAAATTAAAGAAATTGTACATATTCCCACAGATAACCTTGCTAACCTATTAGAGTCTCAGCTTTGGTAGAAGGAACACAAAGAGTGATACATGCATGCTATGTCACTGCAGTATAATCAAACTTAACATTTCAAGTAGATTGTGCTCAAAGAAAGATACTCTAAGGCCAGCATCTAATTTATTGCATGGGACAAAAACTATTTCCCATTCTGTGCTTTCTGCACGCTGTAGAAAATCCATCCATGCATGAATTCTTGTACAGAGAAGTGTTTCTTAAGCAAAAGCAAGGAGCAATCTCTATTTCACAGTCACATAATTGTAGGGCTTGGAAGGGACTGGGGATCAAGTCCAACTCCCTGCTTTTCACTGTTTGTTTTTGAGGAATACCCTTTCTCTGGAAAACAGAAGAAAGGCAGAGCGTGGAAAGTGATCTTATTTATTTCCACCTAAAAGGTGTGTCGGAATTGGAAGAGCCATCTCACTTCTGGGGCATGCTTCAATAAATACAATTCTGGTTACCATGCTAACAGGAAACCACTCAACTGAGTGCAGTAAAACAAAAGTGCAGAAATGACATTTCCTTGTAGAAAGAAGGAAATATATTCAATTAACAAGACTGCAGGTTTTGCCAACCGCAGAGAATTTCACAGTTCTTCCCTTTTGCAGAGTGCAATCTGCGGTCGGCACGTAAGGCTCCTGAGCATCAACTGCTTCTTCCCAACAGGACCTCAGCCTCTGCCCTACGTCCTGAGGGCCAGCACCTCCCGATGCCAACCGGGTGAACCCCACCACCCTCTCCGAGCGCCCTTTCACCGCGCAGCTCCTTCATCAGCCTCGCATTTCCCATCCTCCCGGAGTTCTCCGTCAGGACCCCGACCCTTCCCAACGGATCACAGCGCGTCCCCTCGGGCTCCGGGACCGCCCGCCGCGGCCGTGCGGTGGGTGCGGGTGCGGAGCGCTGTGCCCCAGAGCGGTACCACTCCCGGCCGCCGCTGTCCCGCAGGTGTCACGCTTCGGGGATTGCTGATGCGAGGGGAAAAATCCCACGTTCTGTTCGGACACGGGAAGGAGAAACTGTCTTAATTCTCGGGTTGGGAACAAAGTGGTGCGCAACGTCGCCCCTTGCCCGTGTAGGCGCAGAAGTGACATGGAGACTTTTTGTTGTAGAGGGTCAAGAAGGGAACCAAAGATTTAGAAGGAAAATACAGCAAAGTTACGGGGAACTTACTTGGTTTAGGTGCGTGTGTTGGCAGCCGGCATCTTCCTTCCGAAGTTCCAGCGGGTCACATTTTCCCCGGGAAGCTCCCTTTTTGTAAGTTAAATCCCTCTGAGAAATGTTTGTTTTGTTTCTCTCCCTCTCAGCCACTTTTCCTCATTTTTGCTTTATTTTCTCCATGTCTGCCCCCGGTGCAGACGCTCGGACGCTAGCCCACCGGTTAGAGGCTCTCCATCACTCCCAGCCCAGGGGACCGCGCCTGCCGCCGGGCTTCGGAGCAACAGATGCGAACCACGACCTTCCCCGGCTGCTCAGTGCGGCTTCTCCTCCTTCCCTGGGAGAGCCTCATGCTGCCCGTCCAAAGTAACGGCTCCTTCCGACGCGGTGCTTCTCCCCCGAGCGCAGCGCTGCGAGGCAGGAAAAGGACACGGAGATAAAGGGGAAAATCACCACAGAGAGACACTCGCACCGGCTCGTGCCGCCCGCGGCGATGCGCTCCCCGCGAGCCCGGCGGCGGCTTTGCCACCGCGTCCCCTCCCGCCGCCGCCCCCGCCGCGCTCCCCGCGCCCTTCGCCGCCGCACTGCAGCGCCCCCCTGCGGGCGCACCGCACACTGCGGCCCCTCCGCGTGCCCCGGGGATGGAGGGGGGCGCAGCGCCCACCCAGCGATGGAGGTGTGCGGGTGGGGACAGCTGAAACGCCGAGAGATCGCGGAAGAGGAGACGGTAGCTTCGGCGAAAGTTCGCTGCCGTGCCTCTGGGAAAGCCCCCGAAAAGCCAATAAATAAATAAATAAATACATAAGTAAAAGAAATCTATGTATTTATTACTGTTTATTTATTTGAGCCCTTTCTAGGACCTGGACACGCTGCTGACACAGAGCAAGGCACGCATCTGCCGCTCACTGCGTGCAGAGGCCGCGGGGTCTCGGCTTTGGCGGTGCCCGCAGCGACCACCCCGGCGACTGTCACCACGCACCCTCCCCCCAGCCCCGTGCTCTGGGTGCTCCCGGTGCCCGGTGAACGGCCGCCTCTGCGGATCAGCGGGGGGATGCAGGAAGGAGGAGGAGAGCAGAGGGATGAGACGGGGCCAGGAGGAGGGATGTACGAAATGCAAAACGCACGAGTACCCCTCGTGCTGAGCTTTGCCCGTATCTCTAGCGGAGACTTGAGAGCGCTGAAGTGTGAAAAGCTTTGTGTGGAGCATAAGTGTGGTCATGCCATTACAGTAAATGAGAAGAAAGTGCCAGGCGCAGATGGCAGCATACAGCCCCAGACCTCCACGGGCAGCCCAGAAAAAGAAGCATTAAGTGCAGCAGAGGCTGAGTAGAAAGAAATGCCAGGTTCATTCTGCTCTGGGATTTTCACAGTTGCAGCTCCTGCATCACTGTGCATGCTGCTGCAGTACAGATTTGAGGCATGCCCCTAATGAGCTGCTGTGAAGATTTCGGCAGAACTCAGTCCTCTAGGGAGCAACTCAGAAAGCAGTGAGGTGCTGTGAGCAGTACAGCACAGGTAACGCGGCTCTGTCTGTCTCAGCCACCGAGATGATAATTGCACTCCTGAGATCAGCTCCTTCTAGCTTGGGTACAGACCAAATGCCAAAAGCAGCTACGCTGGGTAATGATCACTCATTCAGTACACATATGTGCATTGCAGCATATGTAGGTAAAGGGACAACTCCAAAAGTAATGTCTCCTATGTTGTTATGTTGGCCCATGACATCAGAGGCAGATGTTGGTGATATGGCAGTAGAGGTTGAACCTTCCCACCAATATCCCATTACATTCTGTTTCTGTGCGACAGATGGCAGCAGAGGGGCAGTCTGATACAATGGTGTCTGACATGGAAGTATATTTGAGGCAAAAGGTGTGGAACTGAATTCCTCCATCTGGAAAAAATGGAACCCGCAGACATTCATTGATGCTCGCTGAACATTTCTAGAGACCAAACAGTGGATGTGAGCTCAGTGAAAGATCTATGACACCATTTTCCCAGCAATGACACCATCAGCAGCTGGGAAACAGTGGGTCACTGCTGCT
Source organism: Lagopus leucura (assembly GCF_019238085.1). NCBI lineage: Eukaryota > Metazoa > Chordata > Aves > Galliformes > Phasianidae > Lagopus > Lagopus leucura. The sequence continues at coordinate 9,131,682 of NW_024962262.1, forward strand.
GGTACAGATTTTTTTACAAGCACAGCATGCAGGTTCTTGTTCACTGCTGCTGAAATGCAGAGCTCATCGTGGTGACTGTGTTGAAAAACAGTGTTCTGCAGCTGAGGATTTGCTCTACCTATTAGTGTTAGTGTGCACTTTGTACCTGTTGTAGTTTCCATGGAAATGAAGGCATTACCTTTGGAACAGCCTACATATATGCGCACACATACCCCCACATACACACAAAAAAGGGATGAGAGAATTAGGTAGATAGTGGGACCCTGTAGAAGCAAAGACAGCCTACAGTGTAGTGTGGAAAAGGCCGGACCATTGGATTGCATTGGTGATGCTAGTGAGAGCTCATCTACATAGCACTAGAGTATTTGCACACCTTGTGCATTAATTCATCAGCTGCTATCAGCACCAGTGAGATTAAGCCGCACTACTACAGATTGGAAGTGTAGACAAAATTTACTTTCAGAGGTTTTTGATGCTCACTTCCAAGAGCAGAGTGCTTTTTTCCCATACGTTTCCTTAATAGATCTTGAGAAGTCAAGTTCTATTTTGAGTGTATCATGTTTAATTTATCACAAGCAAATGCCTCTATAATTAACAGTATTTCCTATGGTTTTTTTATGTGTTTCGTTGTGACATTTCTTCTTTTCAGGGTTGAATGCAATGTGGTGCTATCAATGCGCTTTACAGTTTCTGGCATTTTACATATGATAACCCATTAGCAGTCTCCCGTGGTCTTGCCAGTGCTCATAATTCCCAATTAAATTAATGTTCAGATAAAATCTCCATGGTCTTACCCAGATGAAAACAAAGTAAATAGAATTTTATATCTGATTCAAGACAGTGGCGTCAGAATCACTGCTCTCCTGAACTTACGCTGATATATTTTATTCTCAGCATGTAGTGAGATGCCAAATGTCTCTCAGCAGTAGATGATGTGGCAGGGAGAGAGTGGCACAGGGAGAAAATAACACATTCTGTGGAACCTGTAACACACTCCACAGTTGCAGAGGTTACATGGTAATAGCATGACTGGGAATTCCTTTAGTTCACTCACAGTGTCACACCAAGTTAGAACAGAATCATAGAAACATAGAATTGCTCAGGTTGGAAAAGATCTTAAAGATCATCAAGTCCAACCACAACCTAACCATACTACCCTAACTAAACTAATAACCCTCGGCTAAATCATGCCCCTGAGCACCACATACAAATGGTTTTTAAACACATTCAGGGATGGTGACTCAACCACCTCCCTGGGGAAAATTAGGTTTCCCTTGAGACCTTCTCCATTTCTCCTCCTATGCCACATCACTCTCCTCAGAGCCTGGCAGCTGACCATTTGCAGTTCAGCTAAAATTTATATACCCGAAATAGCAACTAGGATGGTCTGCTCCCCTTCACTATGCAGATTGTACAAATGCTACTAGAAAGTATTTCTTATTTTATTTCATGAAAAAAATTTACATAGAGAAAAAAAAAGACAGATTGAAAACTAAGAGACAGATGGAAAATTTAGCAGGCTCTAATTAATTTAGCCTTGTACAGTCATTGGCTACAGGTAAGAGCATTTACAACAGGTGTAAAGCATGGTAACTTTATCAGAACCAGTGAAGCTAAGTTAGCTCATTTGAAGCTATTTTACATCAAGGAGAAAAGCACAGCAGAAATTCTGGCCACCCAGGTAAAAGATACTGTAACATTCGTCTATTCTTTTCATGCTAACATTCTTTTCAATTTACAAAAGCTTCTCTTACCACTAGCATGAATATTTAAAGTCATATGACATTTTCACTAAGGTGGAAATTTACATGTGATAGAAAAGAATTTATAACAAGTATTTGAAATAATCTAATCAATTAGTTAAGATGAGAAAATTAGGATAATAGAGGAAGATTTCCTTAAGTTTGTATTGTTTTCATATAACTTCAAATATGCTTCTAGTGATCTACTACTATTCATTAGAAATAATCTAACTTGAAATCACAAAGTACAACACTATGTCATGTTTTAGTTTAGAATATTCTTTCAATAGTTGTTTTGGAGACTGCGTTGCTAAAAAAAAATGCAGATTATCATTTTTTTTCCCTCTGCATTACTTTAATTTATGAAATCTGTAACAAGTTAATTCCATTAGTTCTATTGTTACAGGCCATGCAGTTCTCCCAGCCAGAACTTTTAGCAAGTGGTAAGCTGTTCTTGCCAGCCCACATCAGGCATTCCTTATTCTTCAGTCTTTCCTTCCCCATAACTCAGTGTATTACCATTTATGTACTTAAATACCATTAGTAAAACTAATGTTTTCAAAACTACAGACTTGAGAAAAAGAGATCCTTTTTAATTAATGATTGAAGAATGTGAAAAAAATTGCAAAAGAGAAGAAAAACATAACATCGCAAAACTTTTCTTCTCAATTGAATATTTACTCATAAAATCATGGAATCATTAAAGTTGGAAAAGACCTCTGAGGTAACCCAGTTAAACTATTAACCCATCACAACCATGTCCACTAATCCATCCGCCAGTGCCACATCCACCTGCTTATTGAAAACCTCCGGGGATGGTGACTTTTGGGATATACATCTTCTTGTGAAGGTATAACACAGGGAAAAAGGTCATGAGAGAAAGAGATAGGAAGACATAAAGGGAGGAATATGTAGAAAGTGAGAGGCTGATCCGAGAATGTGAGTAAAGAACTCTACTCTCCTTAAAGCAGGCAAATTCTGACCTCAGCTGTGATACTGTTGGGTTCAGGCTGTTATTCTATGCCAAAACATCTAGAATCTTCATCTACTTTTTTTTTTTTTTTTTTTTTTTTTTTTTTTTGTTCTTTGGTTGATGTAGGCAGGGCAAAACACAAGCACACCACTGGAAAAAAAAAGGTTTGATATTTGGCCAAACTTAAGTGGAGCTCTTCATCTGAATTTCTAGATTTCCAGGTTATTAAGATGAGAGGATATTTGTTTTTTATATTTCAATAGGGAGAAACACATATTTTAGTTTTATTAACAGGTAAACTGCTATTTAATTTTATTTTTGCAGCTTACATTAAGGACATGTATAATTCTACATAGACTTCTCATTTTATTGCTATTTTAAAATTCATATTTTTAATGGACAGCAATCAGTTAACCTTCTTTTACACAACTGAATTTGTCAGTTATCCAGAATTCACATTTATCATTTTTTCTAGCATGCTACAAGTCTTTTCTCCTTTGTTCTTCTACCTTGAGTTTTGGAATAATTTTAGCTTATTATCATGGTATTAGAGTTTGGAAGTTGACACACTGATGTTTACTTCTTTCTTTTACATTTTTTTGATGATTTTCAAAGTTAGTTTTGACCTCTGTGATTATTTTCATATGTCTGTGTTTCCCAATAAGTGCTTACATTCTTTCAGAATACCCAGATGTTGCATTTTTGAAATCTTTTAGCACAGAGTTCTTTAGGAAAACACAGGTCTAGTGGATCAAAGGCAGTGTTTGATTGGAACTCAGCTCCAGATCAGAGACATCTGAATTGAAGCATGCACATTTGAAGTGCTGAGCATCTTCCACTCCCTTTAGAGTCATTGGAAGTCTATTCCATACCGTTAAGAAAGCTTAGTGAGAAGTTCAGCTTTGAATATAAACTTTGATTTCTGGATGTGATAACTAGTCTAAGTACTCTATTGAAAGGCACCAAAGTAGAGGTGCCTCATGCTATTTGAAGTTCCAAAGGCTGTCCAAGACATTTGAAGATGATGGGCAGGTAGGATTTACCTTGCCTTGCCTTGACAAGAACTTGTCTTACAGGTGACCTGCAGTTTTCCAGAGGTTAGATCACATATTCTGTGTCATCTCACAGGGCATTGGACCCCTACACACAGGCACTTGGATCCACAATAGATCAGTCTTGGCTCTAGCAGGAGATCACACACCTATATCTCATAGGTAAACACCAGCATTGTAGACACATAAAATCAGGCATTTGAATCACAATATTAATTATTACTAATAATTAATTATTAATAAAATATTAATTATAATTACAAGGGAGAAGAATTAATACAGCGATGGCAAAGGAAAGTTTGTTGAAGAAGAGTAGAACATAAACCTCAGCAAAGGTTCTTTTCTCATTTTTTGAAATAGGACAGTAACCTGGCAAAGGGTTTGAAATTGTGGAAACAAATGGGATATTTTGTTTAAGAGCTAGAGGGAAAGAAGAAGTGGAATTCCAGGGTAACTAGTCAAGCATTTTAAGTATTTCTAAGAGTATGTGAAATAAACAGAAAGAACTAGATGCCTTGCTACACAAACAAGCTATAACTTAATTGACAAGAGAGATCCTTTGTAGGATAAATCAGAGGGTTGGAGAGTTGAGGGTACAGGCTGTTCAGGAAAGAAAGGCAGGGGAAAAAAAAGAAGACAACATTCAATTATGAATAGTTTGTCTTTGATCTTCTGAAAGAGATGATAGATATGCCAAAAATCTCTAAAGAGAGAATAAATAGGTTTAAAAGAGGGATTTACCTCAAATAATCAGTTTGGGAGAAGAAGGATGTTGAACACTTTAAACATATATTTATTTATTTATTTAAAACAAAAAGGAAAGGAACAGAACCTTCTCTGGAAACTTTTTTGGAGATGTGGTTATGTATCTTCAATACATACAATATATCTATACTAAGGTAGAATATGTCTTAATGTGGGAAAAATGCGAAGGTGAAGGCTGATAATCTGATGAGAGTGACTTTGAGATGATAGAAATGAGAAAAGCAGAGTAACTGAAATGCACTTCAAAGAAGGAAAATGGCTACAACGTCAGATGACTGGAAGGGAAGTGCAGAGATTTTAGTGAAACAGACTCAGGAAGAGGCAGCCATCAAAAGATGCTGGAAAAATAAATAAATAAATAAATAAATAAATAAAATAAACTGTAGTAATGGCATAGACTTTCAGAATGTATCAACAAGAGCATAAAACATGAGAAATCATTGTTCTCCTCTAGCTGAACAGCAATTTACACCAGTTTTGGACTTCATGTTTGATAGTATTGTCGAGAAAAAAAAACAAATAAATGCAGGGAGCCCAGAGATCAGGTCATCTTTGAGAAGTATTTCAGTGTATTTGGTCTGTTCTGCTCAAGGAAAGATGTTTTTAGGCTATCGTTATATAGCTACATCATTCACAGTTGTATAAAATACAGTTGTACAGAGACAGCTAATGGACTTGAGAGGAATAGGATAAGTAATCAGATTTTTGTCTTAGCAAGGAAAATCTAAGTTCTACATAAGTAGGATGTTTCTAACTATAAATTGAGTTAAATATTGGAAAATTTCACTCGTGGAAGATGTGGAATCTTTATATTTGCAACCTGTGAGCCTTTTTCTAGGAGTAGCTTTATTTCCTATTTTAGGATTCTTTAGGTGGCCATAATGAGACATTTTTTCCAAAGCTTAGTGTACCTCTTTTTATATACGACATTTTGGGAAAGTGAATTTTCATGCTTTTAGGAGACGAATGCAGCCAATCTGTTTGCACTCTCAGATGCCATTTGAACTGTGTGACTCAAATTTGAAAGCATATGTAACTTAAGAGAGCAAATAAAGCCTCTGTCCTGGGTCTTATATATGAAGTTGGTGAACTCTTACTTTTGGGCAGAGTCTCATTGAAGCTAGCAGGGCTTCTGAACATGTGAACACAGGAATTTGTTTTGTGCCCATGGTGTATTAGGTCTATAGGAAGAAGATTGAATTGCCTAACCATACACAATTTTAGATTCCTGTGAGTCCATGCAGGGACAGCAGATATAAACTGAGATCTGCACCCACCCAAAGGCACACCAGGGATATCCCACCACTTGGATGTTCCACTGTGCCTATAAAAGCATCAGCAACTGTTGTCTGTGCCAGCAATTATTTTCACTTCCATATTTTTTCAGTTAACATTCTGGTAAAACATGCATGCTTTTTTTTTTCCTTTGACCCCCCGTCTGGTACAAGTATTGATACTAAACTGTTTTAAATACAAATCAAGGACTAATTACTGAAGTCTTTGGGGAAAAAAAAAAAAAAAAAAAAAAACATCTCACACATAATTCTTCTTTCTTAACTGGACGGACACACACACACACACACAATCAGTAATTTTTTAGTGTTTGAAAAAGGAAGATGCTTTTGAAAATGTATGGCCTTTAGGGTATACTAAGGATCTGTCTCCTACTATCTGCAGAATAACAGAAGTTTAGCTGGGTGGTGAGATTTGTTGAAGTAGTGTAGAACCTGAGATACTGTATGAAGTTTTCTCATTTGCTGAAGGATGCAAGTAAAAGAAGAAGGATGATAATCAGGCTTGAAATATCAGTTCTGTTTCTGCCTTGTAAATGCTTCTTTTACAATGCTTCTGAGATTCAGTTTTCTTACTTGTGTTGTGACAACTGTGTTTCGTTATCACAGGGTTATGGCTGTGCACTCAATGTCTAGTAGGAACTCTTAAAGGTCTGCAAAGCCATGAAACCCCCTCTAAATTGTAACAACAGAAGCAACGTGAGAGTTGCCAACAGTGGATGCTGCAATGATTGTTTTTCAGATAACAATCAATCTCTGTTTTAGATGTTTTCATGAATGTAAAGCTTCAGAAGAGGATTATGTCTGTGTCTAAACTACTGCTGATAACCAATCCTACTATGCACACTGCATCTAATCGTTAAATATTTGAGCTTAATGGAAGTACTTGTATATGCATACTTATTGCAGCAGGTCATATCAGTGTCCTGTGGGGTCTGAACTTACTTTCATCCAACATCTGGTAACAGTTTTGTTAGTCAGGCCTTTTATGCTTGTATATAGACAGGGCAGAAATAAACAAGAATTCATTAACTTATATTATTACTATCACTTTGGAGTGCCTTGGTGGGTTTTTGTGGGTTTTCTTTGTTTGTGTACATGTTGCAGAACAATACCAAAGGGTGTTCTTGGATTTTAAATTGCTTCATGCAGCATTCAGCTATATGTTTGGAATTACATTCTCCAAGTACTGTTAAAATCAGAAATAAATTTATTTTGTGTCTGATTATGTGTAACAGCAAGATAATTTTTTTTTTTTTTAATGTGGATTTTCAGAACAGTGCTTGATGAGTGTTCCTGGGAGACAACTTACATTTTTTTGCATCAGATGTATGCCATTCTGTTCTTCTGTTACTCCAGTATGTTGTGTCTGTTATTTAATGAAGAGAAGGGCAGAAGCTGGTCGTGGGGAAGGGAAGAGCAAGTGTGCAGAGAGTACGACTGTATGAATTTTCCCAGCCCTATGATCAATTGTAGTTCCTAGGTGCGCTCTTTCTGTAGCGTGACTTATCATCGTTGAAAGACCGATAGATGGTGCTGTGGAGACAATTTGTGCAAGGTGCACATCATCTTAGTCGTCCACATCTGCATGAGGGAGGAAACAGGCTCATACAAAAAATTATTTCTACCTGTATCTTTTTTTCTTTCTTTCTCTCTCTTTCTTTCTTTTTTATACAGTGTTTTCTTACAAGCACATTTTTTTTTAGAGTTTCATGCTCAGTTCTAAGTCAAAGAACTGAAATTGCCTGAGAAATGCAAATAAAAGTGTAATGCATATATGTGTGTATGTATTTAGGTTTTGTTTTTATTTTTTTATTGAAAGGGAGAAGCTTTCCAACATTCTACTTCAATTCAGTGTTCTTCTGATGCTATTCTCACTGTACAGTGGTCATATTGATTTTAGTTTGACTCAGTTTGGTTAAGATCTGTAGTATAAGATGTCAGCTCTCCTTTATTGTGTGTCTTCATGTGCAAAGCTTTAATCTCTTGTCACTTAATCACTGGCTATGCAGGAGCCAATGATGTCAGCTTTCCTGTATCTGTTCACTGCCTCTGGTCACTGCTGCCCTTGCTGGGAGAAGACTGATTAATGTAGACAAGAATAATTTATATTCCATCAATGATACAGTAGAATCCAGAGTGTAGAGATGTAAGACAGTCATTTTGTTATCTCCAAGAGACCCTGAAGCCTCTTTGTCTCAAGATAGTTTGGTACTTGATATGGTGCTCAGAACTTGATTTAATGGGAGCCTACTACTTGTGCAGCTTCTGAGACCTCTGGTGAGATCCACTTAACCAGATGCTAAACCTCTACAGTACAGATGTTCACATGAGATAGTTCCTTGCATACAAACTACACTGTAAGCAATAGAGACAGAATATTTAAGCAGTATATTTTCTTAGATATGATTAATCTTGCTATAGGGATGCCTGTTTTTCTTTAATGACTAGGAAGATAGAGCACTGTTCTTAGCCTTCATGTGAATACCTGCAAAGAATCCTCTCCTTGTAGCCGAAAGAAATACAAGATGGCCTTTCAGAAAAGGAAATGTAAGCAACATTGTGACTTAGAAAGAATTTACAATTATATCTGTTGTGTAGAGACTAGGCTGCAGTTGCATAATCTCAGATGCAACTCTTAAGTCAAGATCTGGTTTGTTTTGTAAGTAACATATCCTTAATTTTCTAGGTATCATGTAGTCTATGAAGAATGTGTAGGGGATGATTGATTGCTTCTGCATCACCGTTAGAACTGTCCCCTAACTGGAATGGGAACTAGTGGAGATTTGAGCAGGCAATTATGATTTGTGTCTCCTGGGCATGTAACTTAAACATGGCCCGATAGTCATGGTACCACATCTTCCAATAAGAAAATTTAGACTTGTCAGACTTGGAGATTAGATAACTAATTAAGAGAAACTCAGTACGGGAGCAACTGCATTTAATGGCACCATTTCTAAAGTGAAAATTTCTGTGGGGCAATAAAATATGATATGAATATCTTTTGAATCTATGCTGTCTCATTGTACACACTCTCAGTGGAGTGCTCTAAATGGAGCACTCAGTAGTTACTGGTCTCAATAGTTACTGGTCTTTTCCAGGTCTGTAAAACCTCTCTAATCACTGTGACTCAAACATCAGAGATAGAACTGAGAAAAACAATGAAAACCTTTATTTAATTTGTTAGTGTTTTTCTATAGAAACTCCATTTCAGATCAGTCATGAATATTTAGATTTTATAAATACTGTTGCATTTTCTCAAATTTATGAATTTCTAAAAATGACTGTGAACGTGCTAAGTACAGTTACAAAGGAGATAAGCACTCAAAAGAAGATGATGCAGTTAATATAAATAATTTTTTTAATATCTGAGTGAGAGAGATTAAGAGAATGTGTTTATAATAATCATCCAACTTTACTTGTGATGTTTCTCCAGGGGAGAAAAACATTTGAGGCATCTGTCCAGATAATTTGAAGTAGAGTTGAAAGTCTATTTGGATAGCAGCTATTTGGAAGTTGCTGTGAAAAATGGTAATGTATACGTGTTCTCACCGAACAAAGGATATTTATTGCAGTGGAATAATCTGTGCTTGTGTAAACTAGCACAACTCTGTTATTAATGATGATGGCTAATCCCTGATCTTTTCCAGTAGGATAAAAAGAACTTGGAGACACAGTAAAACAAACCAACTGCCCCTGCCGTACGCATACACACGCTCGTAGAAAAACAACCCTCCTCCCCCCTGCCACACACACACACAAAATTAAAATAACAACAACAAAAAGCAAAGTATGAAGATGCAAAGGCTTTACAGGTAACTGCCTTCTTTCCCTTGGGAGGTATCACATCCGTTGTCAGATACAATGTCAGATACATGCTCTTTTTGCCACTGCTCGGCTCGAATACATAAAATAGCATTCATGGCTAGGTAGATATCTTTTTTTTTTTTTTTTTTTTTTTTCCTCCTGGATAATTTTGTGGGTGGGAGTACTTATCTGTGTAATTGTATCATTTGTGCAAGTGATTGTCATGATTTTCAAGAAATTTTAGGTTTATTATGCATGTTAAAATTTATGAATAGCTTTCCAAATTCAAGAAATTATTTAACTATGGAGAAAAAAATCGCTGAGTTCCTGTGACGATTAAATCATTTTCTTTCTTTGTGTGAACTTCTGCAACAATTTTAAATCTACAGAGACTTTTCCCTCTGCTAAAATATTTGTATTTGTCATCATTTAGTTTTAATGTTGAATAACTTCCTAGTATGTGAACTGTTTCTTTTGCCACCCTGGAAGAGGTTCCAGTGCACTACGTGTTTTCATACCTCACACATGAATAGGAAACATTTTTCCTTCTTTGTCTCCTAAACAACAGTTTCCAAAACAATCATTATCATCCATCTGAAATGCTGAATATGAAAGTGACTTTTTAAAAAATCTGACACTTATGTTGTGTTTCTATCTAGTTTGATGGCATCTAAGTTTGATGGCTCATGAAATTCATATATTTAATTAAGAGGCAATAAAATCTTTTAAAAGTAACCTTCTGCATGTTTAGTTTTAATAGATTACTGTTAGTGAAAAGAGATCATAGAATCATGAATGGCTTGTTCTGAAAGGGATCATCCCTACACACCTTCCAGGGACACCTTCCAACAGATCAGGCTGCCCACAGCCTTATCCATCCTGGCCTTGAACACCCCTACGGATGAGGCACCCATCTTCTCTGGGCATTCTGCTCAAGGTGGCCTAGTGACAAGGGAGGAATCAGAACCCATGCACATAGAGTCCCAGTCCAAAGTTATATCAGCAGTCACTAAGAATAATTTTTTCCAGTTTCATTGTACAGACGGTCTGTTCATTACAGGGCAGGCAATTGAGCTTTGCTGTAATACTTTCTTCTACATGGGAAAAAAAGGAATAGGAGTATTGAGATCTAGTATCTTTAAATATTTGTTATTTCTCATCCATTTTTTTTTTCTTGTCAACTGACTAGATTTAATTGCAATTTAAGCTAATGTAGCATTGGAGATTGTTCTCAGTTTTGATTCTACTTTTTGTAGCTGTGACAATGCATTCTAGAGATTTACTCCACAAACAGGGTTTTTCCAAGATAAAAATAAAAAACAACAACATTATTTCACAAGGTTTGTTTTTTGTTAAAAAAAAAAAAAAGATATGGAAAAGAGGACCAACATGACTAATCTTTTTTTATTTTAAATGGCCTTTAGTATAAACTGTTTGTGATAGCTTCTTACTAACTATGCCTAAGGGATTAGGCAAATGTGCATTTCATTAGTATCTTGTTGGTAATAAACTTTCAGTCTGAATGTAGTTTAATTCTCTGAGGTTGTCCTAGAAACACTTTCTGGTGTAGCTGGCCTGTTATTTGAGGTGTGTGTAATTCTTCTGATAAAGACTCTTCATTGACTCTTCAGAGTTCCTTTCAAAAGCTTGAATGTCCCTAGAACTAGGTCATGGTCACATTTGTTTTGGTAAAATGGCAGAAATGGAATTAAATGGAATAAAAAGGAAGGCATAACGCCATTTCCTTTCAACTTAAAATAAATAAATAAATAAATAAATAAAAATTAAAACCATGTATAGTTAGATTGACCTTTGAAGAAATCTTACAAGAGAGAAATGGTGTAGAAATCCTGAAATCATAGGATCATAAAATACCAAGGTTGGAAAAGACCTCCAGGATCATCTAATCCCCAGCTGTCCATCTAACACCAATATTTCCCCACTAAACCACATCCCTTAGTACCACTCTATTGCCTTGCTATCAGTATTGGAAAGCAGCTTTTCCTCAAGTCTAAACTAATCCCTCTTCTTGCAGTCTAAACCACTTCATTTGGGTCCTGTAGAAAGAGAGTATCTAAATCATTTTTGCAGCCCTCATGTGCGTGCTTAAAGGCTGTATTTATATTTCTTACCAGCTGTTTTCTCTAAATACCCACTACAGATACTTTGGGTCATGTATTTTATTGCTGACCATTTCTATACAAATAAATATTCCTCTTGTCTACTTGAACAAGGTTTGTGCTTCTATATTAAGATTAAAAATTGACTTTTGTATTGTCTATTTCTTTTTAATCTGTGCATTGATCTGCAAATGTCTGAGATATTCAGGAGACTTCTCCTTTTCTTTCTCCTTCAAAGTGACTGCATCTGCAGTGACGCAGGTGGTAGTATCTTTACTCTCTTGCTAATTCTGCTAAGACTTTGCTAGCGATTTTTCAAGCATGAGGTAGTAAGAGTAAAAAGGCTGGATGAATCCAGAATGATTTTCATAACATTTTTTAATGTCCTGTAAATTAGCACATACCAACAGAGATCATGCCAGCTTAGTGGGGTAAGCTTCTCCAGCCATAACCAGCAGAGTTGCTGACTGCAGATGCCCATCCAAATTGCATTTCCTACTATGGCAGAGCAAATTTTTTTTGTGCGGATTTCATCCAAGATTTCTCTTCCCAATTCCAACGCTAAAAAAATAAAACAAACCAGGAGAGGAGAGTGCATACTGTACTGTAGTTGATACTTTTGCAAAAGAAGATGAAGAAGACTTACTTAGAAGCCCAGTATGTTTTATTAATAACCCTTCTAGGGACACTAAATCATGCACACATGCCCAAAATCCGCTAGCTATTTAATTATGGATTTGAATGTTATACAGATAATTCTATTAAGAAATTAGAACTTTTTTTTTATTTTTCTGGTGGTTCGTATGTACATATACATAAACTAAGTTTGTATTAAATGATCAAAATCTGCTTAGAGGTGGAAGAACCAGTAATTCTCAAAGTCAACTGTAGTTGACCTTCATAGGTGTACTACAAAAATATTCTTTAATTTTGCTGCTTTGTTTGACATATTGCTTGGAAGTATTATTTTCAGATGTATTTTCAGATTTTTTATTTTTTTTCCCAAAGCTGCTGAAGCTCACAGGAAGGTTTGGAGGAAGTCTACTCAATCCAGAATTACCTTGCACAGAAAGTTAATTCTGTGTTATGTGTGGATTAGGAAGAGAAGATCTTAATTCTCAGCAACAAGTGGTCTTGGTCACCATCTGCTTAAACTGCTGGTTTAGACTGAGAAATAGATGTCTTGTTACAGCAGGATACAATCCAAACCCCGAATGATGGCAATTTTCTGTCTATAACCTTTTAAAGCATGTTGCTAATGAAGAATAAATCAATCGTGGAACATGACAGAGGACCTGAAGGAAAAAAATGTAGTCTTCCATTCTGTGATTAATGTCACGGAAGCAGTGTCACAGTTCTAATGTTATGTCAGAGATCTTGGTATGCCATCACCTGGAATGTTCTAGTTAATGATATAAATGAAAATTCTTGTTGTGTTTCTGTGTGTCTTCAATCTCCATTAATCTTCATTTGTAACCCTCCAACCCATGATCTAAGAGCACCTATGACATTCTTGAATGTGTTTCCTAGCCTGATGCCCAATCTATACAAAGATGTGAGTGGCACCCAGCTATTTATAACTATCTTGTTCAGCAATTAACCCTATTTTTAAAATAGAGTTTTTGTAAGTATTCATATTATGTAATTAAAAATTTGCAGTGAACATTTATATTATAAACACAGATCTCAGCCACAGCAGCTGTGTAAACCTAAAACATAGTGATATTTTACTTATTTGAGTTTTAATTTTTGTTTGTTTGTTTGTTTCTGTATCATTTTTCTTCTACTTCATGGCACTGATTACAACCTGAGAGCTGTGCTACTACATCATGTTTATGGAAGGAAACTGAGGCAGACTTTGAATGCTGGGCGTTATGAAATGAGTGAATGTTTGAAGATGCAAACCTTGCTGGGATAACATGGAAGGGAGGAAAGGGAGCCGGAGCAGGTGTCTGCACATCCATCCTGCTGCATGGTTTTTGTTGTGAGAGGAAAAGTCAGAAAGAAACTCCAGCACAAAATAGTGTTAGTGCAATATGGGCAACTTGTAAACAAAGATCAGGAGTTCAGTGAACAGAGAGGTTTTTTAACAGCAGAAATGTAGGGCACTCAGAGCCTAAATATCTAGAGCATTGTAGATAACAGCTACCATAAGCTTTCTTTCAACTGTTTTTTTTTAAATAGTCATGTATACAGTGAATACAATCACAGTGGAAAAGGTTGTTAAAAAAAAAAAAGTCATGGACTGAGTTTGAACCCTGGACTTTATTCACACAGTTCAGTTTTTATGTTATTCTCTTGCTTTAGTTTGGACCCACTAATTAGCTGTAACACAGATGACACAAAATTCAACTGAGTATTTACCCAAGCTTTCTTTTACACATTTGATTGGGGGAATTCTTTACAGAGAGAGTGGTGAGGTGCTGGAACAGGCTGCCCAGAAAGGTTGTGGATGCCCCATCCCTGTAGGTGTTCAAGACCAGGTTGGATGGGACCCTGGGCAGCCTGGTCTGGTATTAAGTGAGGAAGTTGTTGGCCCTGCTTTTGGCAGTGGGGTTGAAGATTCATGATCCTTGAGGTCTCTTCCAACCCTGGTCATTCTGTGATTCTGTGTTCCTGTGATTTCACCATCTATTTGCACGGACATGCTAGTTGCAAGAAGACGTGTATGTTGGTTTATGACATCAGTCTGTGATGAATAAATGTACTTACTCTGCATGAACAAATACAGTTTGGCTATAATAACTATGTTTCAAACACATTTGCACGGTTCTTATTTGAACTTGGCTATTGCTGAGATTCCTTGAAGCAGAATGTATTGATGGTTTTTGTTATGCTCATTTATAGCAATTCAGAGCAATTATATTGGTTGTTTATTTCTCCATATACTTATTTTTTTATTTCTGTGGAGGTAATTCTGTTGCTCATTTGGCAAATATGCTAATAAATGAAGTCATGGAAATGCTTCATTATCCTGAGAATGAATGCTATAACACTTTGGAGAGTCAACAGTTCACATTAAGTATTTCATATCCTCTGCAAAATATTTGCACTGATCTATTTTTGCTTAAGTACTCTTTGTTTTTGTTAAAGTAATAAACATTTTAAAGCACTTTTTTATGTACGGTTTACTGTATTTCTGTATCCTGGTTAGTGTAGCTTACTATCCACATTTTATTCATTTATAATATTTAATTTATTTTTAACTTTTACCATAAAAGTATTTCAGAGTCAGGCTTTATATGACATGTTCATACATTATTTAGTGGATGATTGCACGTATCTCTACAGAATTGTGTTAAATCATTAATACACCAATAAGTTATCAAGCTCATTCTGACTTTGTAAGAGAGGAAACATTTTATTTCTCATTCTTTTCCTTTGCTACCTACTTTTGTTCATGACTGCCTTATTCTTGCTTTCTCTCTTAGGTATTTTTCTTTTGGGAAGAAATAATCACACAGAAACATATGCAAATACAAAATGGGAACAACTGTGTTGCATTGTTTAAATAGGCTCCAAGTCAACGTCTAAATTTAAAATAAGAGAGTTTTTATCAGTAAAAAATTATGAATCTTTATTAGTTAACAATGTTTGTATATGCATTTGTGGACGATAGCATGTGTGCAGCTGTGTAGATGTCAGAATGGATGGAAAAATATCAGCAGTCCATGCCAGCAGTGACTGTGACTATAGACATATGGTGCAACTGCTTTGTATAATAAAAAATCCAGCAGAACATTGCTGTTGTCACAGAGTAATGGGATGACATGTGGTCATTATGGTGGAACCACTGCCATCGCCTCTGCCTTTCATGAAATCATATAACAATCAGTGAACGTGGAAGCCTCTTAACACAAAATCTAAGGGTTTGCTTTACTTCTGGCAATCGTGACCTGTCTGTCCATGTGCAAGAGTGTTTTCCATGGTTCCATGTAGCAGCATGACCAAGGATCAGCCCTTGTTCTTGTCATGAGCACACTTTCCCTGAGACCACCAAGGACATACCATGCTGCCCTGCAGACCTTTTGACTTCATAATCTGTGAATTTAGGGAGCAATGCCAGTTTGAAAACAGCAATGAAAGACAGAAGTATGAAACATGGAAAGACTATGCAGAAAATTCAGCATGTCAGGAAGTGGGTGAAACAGTGATTTTACTGGGGCCACTGAGGAAGTTCGTGACACATCTCCTAAACACAGATAGATACTTAATTATGAGAAGCTGCTATTCTAAAGCCAGTAGAAACCTCTAAATATAGTACTGACAAATTGTGGTACTGACAAAAATCAGATACCTTCTTTCCTTTACATAGAGGTAAGTGAAGGCTTTTCACTCAACTGCTTTAGAGAACACAATCCAATCATTCTTAATAATTTATTTAGTTCAGTGCAATCAGAAGACAGACATCATGACAGAAACTTGGAAAGAATCAGTAATCATCAATTGGCTTCAGGCAAATTGTATGGAACAAAATAGGGCTGTTTGACAGGCAATATCGGTCCCTATGCTGTCTCAATGGAATGGTACCAACTACAGCAAATAATGTATTGAGAAAGAAAAAAAGAAGTAAGATCAGTGATAATGTCTAAAAATAAGAACTGATAAAAACTTCATAGTTCCTAGTATATGTTTGGATAACTGGAATTATAACACTCCTCTCTCCCCCAAAGTAAAAGAGCTGCTTTTTGTTTGCATGTTTGTTTTTTTTTAATGATGCATTTTCTAATCTTGTCTCTCAGTGAGACAGTCAGATTGCCTTGTCAAGAATATAACAGCAGCACAGTGACAGAGACACTCTAAATAAGAGCTGTGATGATATCAGGAATTAAACTTATTAATTTATTTATGGTTACTTTTTGATGTTAGTATGCAGTTTTGTAGAATTGTGAATGGCAGCTCTGATTGTCTTCTAACATTCAGCTTTTCATTTTATTTTATTTTTTTTCTAGAGATAAAGACAGCAGTGGTGATAACTGATGGAGCAATGGTAGGAAAAAAGAGAAACATCTCCAGTTCTCAAACACCATTAACTATGAGAGCCGTGAAAAAGATAAAGATGCTGTTTCTTTGAAACTCATTCACAAACAGAATTTTTCTTGTTCAAAGTGGTTTTGTACAATTCTGTTCATCCAGAAGTATGAACTACGTAGATGTGAGAAAGCATCATAATCAGCATCATATACCATAAACTGGGGGGTAGAACTAGATGGTCGTTGAGACCCCTTCCAATCCAAGCCATTCTATGCTTCTATTATTCTATAATTCTGTGATCAAGACACAGTTGGATTCAAAATAATAATTAATCTCAATCAGATACTCTATAGAGAATCACAGAATTGTAGGGGCTGGAAGAGATCTCTAGAGATCATCTAGTTCAACACCACTGCCAAAACAGGCCCCCTACACCAGAATGCACTGGTAGGCATCCAGGCAGGTATACATACTTATAGTCAAATTTCTGAGGACAACAAACTGAAACTGAAGATAGCTTCATACTGAATATGGCTTCTCTCTAGATTACTTATGTTCTCAGCTGCTTCTGCAGTGCTGGATATACTTGACCTGCCTGACATTTGCACATTAAGTTTTTTCTAATGAATGTACTTGTGTCATTGACTCATGCATGGGTATGCCAGCATGTTTTAATTCTGTTTGTAGACAGTAATTAATGAAATTGATGGTGCTTTTCATTTCAACTAAAGGAGGGCTGCACTGAGAGAAAGTATTGCCCCAAGTGCTGCTGTTGAAGACTTCATTTAAATAGTCACCATAGCCATACTACCAGTGAATTTCGAAAAAGTATATTAAAAAATACTGGGAATAAATGTTTTCTTGTTGCCAAGGGCAATAAACTCTGTGGAAATTGCTTTCTGGTTTAGTACCTCCTTGGAGAAAGAAATGTTAAAGATCTTCCACATCTATGTATTTTTTTCTTTGGTCTATTATTCTGTTAGGCTTAAAAGAAAGATCAAAATAGTAAGTGGAAGATAATGTTCATTCTTTCATTTCTTAAGTTTCTATCTTATCTGTTGAGGGTAATTGCTTATCTGGATTGTTTTTATTTATTGAAATTGTAAATATTAATTAACACTGATATTCTCTTTATTTCATATCTGTTGAAAAAATTCAGAATAAAAGAAGTGTATGTAATGAATAAGAACTCTTTCATTTACAAGAAAAAAATACACCATAGTATTTTTCATCCTTAATAAGAAATTTACTGTCTTTTTACTTATTAGCAAAATTTGTGCTTCTGGACAGGAATTCATGGAGAGAAAATGATAAACAAAAACAAAATAGAAACAAAATAGAGATGTCTATATTAAAACCGGAAAACAGATAGTTATTAAATAGAATGTAACAGCTGAATCCAACTGAGTGAAGCAGGAAGAATTTCACATTCATCTGAACCTCAAAGATATTTACAACTTGCAAAATGTAATTATCCATCATAATTTCCCACTAAGAATTAGATCTATCGTCCTATTTGCTATCAATGGATATGTGTTTTTGTAGTGGTGCCTCAAGTTTTTATGCTTACTGTCTCTCTTTGTTTAATGCAATATGTTTATAAATTATTTTTTATCAGGATCAGTTCCAGGCATTAATGGATACATTCTGTCAAAATATGAAACATATGATTTTTTTAAATTTAAATCACAATTTGATCAGAGTATCACAAACTCACAGAATGTTCTGAGTGGGGAGGAACCTCTGGATGACAGCAAGCAGGGATACCCAGAGCAAGGTGCTCCTTCTCCTCTCCAAGCGAGAAGTTCCAGACCTCTTGACCCCTCCTCATAAGAGAAGTGCCTCATGACCTTCATCATCTCGTTGGTCCTATGTTGGACTCTCCTGTCTTTCCAGATCTCCCTTGTGCTGGGGACCCAGAACTGTACCCAGCACTCCAGGTGTTTCTTTGCCAGTGCTGAGTAGAAGGGAAGGATCACGTCCCTTGATGTGCTGGTAATATGTTACCTAACACAGCCTGGGAAAACTTTATCCTTCTTAGCAACAAGACCATTCTGCTGGCTCATGTTCAATGTGGTATCTGTAAGAACACCAGCTCCTTTTTGGCAAAGCTGCTTCCTGGTAGTATATAGGGTGGCAGAGATTTCAGAGAAAATGTTAGACATGAGGGGCCTATTCCCTTCTATCTCACTCTAAAAGAGTTGGTGAGCTTTTGGATGGACCTGTCACAAGATAGAGTAAGTTATATGGCTTTAGGAGAGAAAATCAACATCTGTACTTGTGAAGGCAATTAAATACTGCAAACCACTGATGATACTCCCCAGAAAACATGGCGGTGAAGACAGAGGCTGCTTTGTTCACCACAGTGTAAACTTTTTCTGAATTGCATACAGTCACAACTACTAAGAGAATGCTTGCAATGATGTGAGGTGGGGGTATTCAAATTTACACATTATTTGCTAGTGAGTAGAAACACAAAAGTCAATGAATCAAGATTCCTTGGCAAACTGAAAGCAAAAGCAAAACGACCACCACCCACAAGAACAACAATAAAATGTGTCCAGATATGCTCTAGTGAGCTTCCAAAGGGCGATTGCCCAAGAAAAAAAAAAAACAGAGACAACCTATGCAACCCTAAATATGTTAATTGGATGTCCTCCATTATCATCATCCTTTCCAGCAATGGTGAAGCCAACAGAAAACACATGGATTGACAGAAGTTAATTTCTATCCAAGGTTTTGAAAACTTCAGTAGTCATTATCAGAACTTCATTATATTGACTTGCTGGACTCCATGTAAGCTTTTTCTTTTGTTCCTTTGAATCACCCTGGGAGTTCTGGCTTCATAAAACTCTTAACACTCAAAGCAAAACATTAGGCTAATGTGTTATATTCCCCTGAAAAACTGTAGAGCTTTGTATGGTTTCCAATGGAAACCACAATGCCTCCCCAGCATATCCTCCCCTGGAATCAGCAGGTGTCATATTTTTTGAATTATTTAAATCACATTGGAAGGTCGTAGTTGAGAGCCAGCATGGGTATGGAGAAAGGGAACAAAAGAGCTTCAGGAGCTTACCAAAACTGCTATTTCAAGTTATATACAGAAGAAAAAACCTTAAGTATCTGAATAACAATTGGCCAAGTCACTGAGCTTAATATAGATCAACAAAGCACACCTTGTTATATCGTCACTAACAGAGACATTCTTCCTATGCTGGTAATAATTAAGATAACTTCATCATACTGACTGTAGTGGAAAACTTGTTAGATGCTATTTCCTTAACTTTACAGCTGAATAATTGAAATATAGGTAAGAATTAGTGATGAACGTATATATCAGTGTCAGAGATAAAGCCTCATAAAAATTGCTCTTTTCTATATATTATTAATTAACAAAACTTTATTCAGGGTTTCTCTATGGATAAGTTAGTACTGTTGAATAATCGGTTGGACACACTGCCTAGAAATCAGAGCCCTAAAAAGGAAAGAAAGGAAAGGAAAAAGGAAATAATTTGTAAAAATAGTATGCTGGCACACAACTTCTCAAAAGCGCTGGGTAGGAAACTTTTGAATCTGAGGATGGACATGGTTATGGTGGTAACCATGAAACATTCCAGAATAGAGTGAGGAAAAGAGATACGATGGTAATAATTGTAATTTTGATCTTTTTGGGGTAGCAGTCCATCTCAAGAAACATTTTTTTCGGAGAGTGCCTGAAAATCATGTGCTATTGCCTAATCATGATGATTGTTTACTGAGCTCCAGCTAAGAGTGCAGAAAGATAATTTAAAAAGCAGAATGGCAAATGGCATATCAACAAAAGACTGTCATTCGGTCTTGATTTTGTTTGCTTGATGAGAAGGAGTTGAAGGGAGAGAAAGGGGTTCCAAATGCTTCACTTTTCCTGTGTTAATGTATGCTGTTGGTAAACAGCATCAAACAGCAAATATTTCCCCATTATGACTGGAACAAAAAAAAGGCCAATAAAGGAAGAAATCATGAAACACTGCAACACTTATTTTATTTGATATCAGGAAATGAAGTGTGGTCTTCTTTTCACTCTGAGTATGGGGAATAAAGAATATTTCTCAAGTCTCTGTGAAGCTGTTTATGTTTACCTACTAGGAAAAAGATGAAATAAATATTCTTAATACTGTTCAAAGAGTCTTCTGTATTTAATTAAGTTTGATCTCCAGTCAAAACAATGTTCTTTTTCCTGTTTGTGTTTTGTCTTATCAGGAGCATCAGCAACCTATCTATTAGCATGAATCAATACAAGTAATTTGAATTGGGTCATTATTTCTTATCTTCAGAAAACAATTTTACGTTTCTCTATACTCTATACAGAATCGTAAAACTGCAGAACTAGGGAGAGTTGCAAGAGGTCCTGCAGTTCACTCAGTTTTGTATGACAGAATCAAGTATATCTCACACATGATACCCTTCCAAATATTTTGCAGAATCACAGAATTGTAGGGATTGGAAAGAACTTCTAGAGATCACTGAATCCAATTCCTTGATAAGCAGGGGATCCCTACAATGGATCATGCAGGAAATTATCCAGACTGGTCTTGAATATGTCTTTGCTTAAATTTGTTATTGAAAATCTTGTTTGAAAGGAATTGGTGGGCCTTCTGATGCAGTGAGCTTTTGAGCTTTACCCAAACTTAAGTTAGAAAGATTTTTAATAACTTCATTGATATTTCTTCTACATCAGATTTTATGCAAAATAAGTTTTGTACAATTCATTTTGCCCTGAAGGAAAATAGAGATGGAATAACTAGTGACTTCTTTTCAAACATATGATTGTGTCACCTCTTCTGGCTGTTTTTCAGGTCACACACAAATTCAGCCCACTCCAGCTCTGCTCTTACTTGTGGTTGCAAGAATATGATTTAGAACATAGTAGAACCTTACTCAGTGCAAAATCTATCACATTATGTACTTGATTTTTACCCAGTGGTCTAAAAGTTATGTTAATATAGAAAAATAAATGCAACTGAAATAGGAATTTATTATATATTCTCATTCTCAATACAATACCTATGATGTCTGTTTAAATGTTTATAAATTTAAAATTTGGTGATCTGTTGCAAGATCCCTTTTTGATACTCATGACTGCCTTATTTATAAATCGGAGGATAAATTCTTTCCCCTCTCCCATTGGGTGGTGAGTGAGTGAACGGCTGTGTTTACCTGCCTGCTGGTTACTTGCCTGGATTGAAAAGGACCTCAAAGATCAGCTAGTTTCACCCCCCTGCCATAGGCAGGGTCACCAACCACTAGACCAGGATGTCCAGAGCCACATCCAGCCTGGTCTTCAATGCCTCCAGGGATGGGGCATCCACAACCTCTCTGGGCAACCTGTTAAAAAAAAACTAAAGCCCAATTCCTTTTTCCAGCTACTGGATGAAGCATCATATCCAACAGCTTCCTGAAAGTTTTGTCTCAGTGTGTTGTAGGTATTAGTATTTTAACTCCCTCACCATACTGTGCATAATAGTTCGCAATGTATTAATAGATTAAATCATTTAAAGTCAGAGTAGCAAACATATTACATTTTGAAAGTAGACTGCTTGACTAAATACAAATTAAAGAGGACAATTTTGAGTATTGCAGAAAACATGCTTTGAAAGATGTGGACTTCACAAGAACTAGAAAATGCATTTAACAACATGTGTAAAAAACCTTTTCTGAATTATGATTGTAAAATGATACATTCAGTAATGAGAGGGAAGAAGAGATCTGGTTGACATTCAAGACTAGAAAGCTCTGGAAGTAGAAGTATTATTTTTCGAAACAAGTAATGTAAATAAGCAACAGAAAAAGGAGGGGAGACATTTTAAGTTTTTGGTCTATAGAGTAAAACAGTTTTGAGTTGTTTTTTTTTTTTTTATACTTCTAGATATGACCAACAGATCTTTCTATGATACTTTTTTGATAAGGAAATCTACTATACCATACTTTCTATAAAGCCTGATCTAAAGACCACTGTGATTAATGCACTATGGATGATGCATGATCCAGGAATGCATTATGGGCTAGCTTTTACAGAATTACGAAATAACTGAGGTTGGAAGGGATCTCAAGAGCATCATATGTAACTGCCCTTTTGAAACACAAACATACATACATCTTTGAGACCTGATAAGATGCATCCTACTCTGTAAAAACACTCATATAAAAGCTTGATGCCAAAAAGTATTAGTGAATTCAATGCAGTATATAATGGCCAAGGATACAAGCACTGAAATGGTAAGAGCTGTCATTGGAAGACCAGAGGAAAAATATAATATTTTCACACTGATCTCTTAAATACTTGAAAATGCCCTAGTTTCATGTTGTAATTAGTCATTCAATATTTTAAATTCCATCAAATAACTAACAAAATAAGGTGAAAATGTGCTCTATAGCTCTCATTCTTGTAAGTCAATAAAATAATAAATATTTTTCAGTACTACAAATTCACACGATTTTTTAAAAATCAATGTTAATTTTACAATTTTTTAATTTTGGGATAATAGAAAATGTTGCTATGGGAAGTATTTCATAGACTTTTTTTAAAAAACAGATTTTTATGTGTTTTGTTTCATTAATTCCTGTTACATTGAACAAGGTATTTCACGTCATCCAGAATTTGAGGCAGCACAGCTAAGGATGTAGAATGTGTTGGAAATAAGTTGCTGCAAAAATAGTCTGCCACTTGCAAAGTTATTCATCTATGTTTTCTTCTGGCATGCTACTTAACACTTTGTACTGGAAAAAAATTACAGTGGAAATCAAGTTTTGATAAAATTTATTTTTCTTTAGTCTTGCTTATATGGAAATTTTTAATTAAAAATGTATAGAAACACACATTAAAAAAAAACAACAACACAAAAAATGCATCAGAATTCATGCAATTTTTAGAAAAAATAAATAGTTCAGGAATGCTTCTGTTACAGAAGTTTTACTTTGATTTCCTGGTATCACCATTTTCTCTTTCTGGTTGCATTCCCTAAGCATATTCAGGCTTCAATGACTCAAGTAAGGTAGAAGTCCTAGGAACAGGAGGCAACAGTGCATTGCAAGAAAATGTATTCAGGCGAGGGACTGTGTCATAAGGAAGATGATAATAGCAGGAAACATGTGAACTACTTTGACTGTCAGGCTGCAGTAAAAGCTTTCATAGTTTTTCCATATTAGAATATTTGTTTTGAAATTTTCATCACTTGATTTTTGAATGAAATATAAACTGCTGTTATGAGGGGAAAAAAAGCTGTCATCTGTATCTGCTTAGACAAAATATCTATGTATGAACGTTTTATCTGTACAGGAATGAATGCAGCCTAAACATTTATTACCTATTCTAAGCCAAGTTAGGGATACTCTTTGGAAAGCAGGAGAATATCTTTTAGATAGCATGTTACTGTCATTCAAATTGAAGTCTCAGCATTACAATGTATAATTTGGAAATAGATCGCTGCATAAGTTGACTTTTCTATTTTAATTCTCTGTTCATAATGATAGACGTGAGGTTTAGAAATCAGGAGCAGAAGTGCAGCATCCAACTTGCCAAATTGTACAATAGCTCTCGTAAAATGACAGTCTTTGGGAACATCTTCTGAATGATTCTAGGATACCAGTATGTTTGCCTATCTATAACAACCTGATATTTATAGCAACTCTTTAACTTGATGTTTATAGCAACCTGACCCTGACCGCGGGCCTACATAAAACTGGATCAATAGCTGGTAAAACTCCATTACATTTGAGAGTCTGCAGGTCTAAGGGAGTAGCTGGCTTTGAGCCTGGCTTACAAATCTGATAAGAGATGGACTATGCTGAATCACTGAAAAAAAGTAGACAAGATACAACACTATTAGAATACAAAATAAAGGTGTCATGATCCTCCATATCTACTTTTTTTTTTCCAGAAATAATCAGAGTTTCTACTACATTACATGCTACTTTGCTATACACCAAATATCTGTTTTAGTGGTTGAACACCATAAAGGAGGGTAATAATGATGAAGAACAGCTCCCAGCAAAAAAGCCTTATAATTTAGAATTGATGTAACAGTCACAGACTATATGTTTATCTACAAAATTTGAACAGCAAGAAGGCAAACAAAGGTAGGTATGTCTATACCTGCTCTGCTTTTTTATGAGACTCCAAGCTACCTAATTTGTACTTAATCAAACTATTAGAATAGTAAGAAAAAAAACTAAATTATTTCACTTCTAGTATTGCCTAAACAGATGCCATGCAAAAAAAATTTCATGTCAGACATAACCCTAAGGGCTTCTGAAATCAATAACAGGAGGTTATGGCCCATCCAATAAAATGAACAGCTGTACTGATAATTTCTGTCTTAGTCTGATAGTACTGTTTTGGTGCCCTCAGACTGGAATTCCACTTGTTTATCTTGCTAGACAGTGTTTCTGAGAGCTCGAACAATTTCTTCATGATGTGCTTCTTAGCAGTAGCAGTAGTACTAGGAGGAATACTGAATTCCTAGAGGTCAAAGCAGGATTCTGGACTTATATCTAAAGCAAAGATTATCTCTATTTTGAAAGTTCCAAGTTTTTATCCACAGTGGAGTGCTTATATTGTGTTTTGTTAAGTGCTAGCTTTAAAACAACTAGCATGGAAAACAGTAGCAATAGCAATGCTTACTATTAATTTCAGTGTATGCTAATGGGCATGTATAAAGATCCTCACTGTGTATCTAGAAATGTGTCATTTTCAAATAGGATCCATCTAGGGTGCTGAGGGAGCTGATGGAAGTAATTGCCTAGCCACTTGTCATTGTTTATCAGCAGTCCTAATCAGCTGCAGAGGTGCACTTCACTGCTGGTGAGGGGTCTGCAGCACAGGTCTAATGAGGAGCAGCAGAGGGAACTGGGATTATTCAATTTCAAGAAGAGGAGTCTCAGGGGAAACACTAATGGTCTCTATAACTGCCTGAAAGGAGGCAGATGAGATGAGGGGTGAGATGGGGATTGGCCTCTTCTCCCAGGTAACAGTGGTAGGAGACAAGGGGATGTTTCCTTAAGTCGCACCAGGGTAGACTCAGGTTTGATATTAAGAAAAAAATTATTCTCAGAATGAGTGGTAATGCATTGGAACAGGCTGCACAATAAGATGGCAGACTCACCATCCCGGGAAATATTCAACAAACATGCAGATGCAGAACTGAGGGACATAGTTAGTGGACATGGTGAGGATGGGCTGATGGCTGGTCTAGATGACCTTAGTGGTCTTTCCATCCTTAATGATTCTATGAATCTATGATTGTGCCTGAATTAAAGTTTTCTGGAGTATATGCAGCTGGTCACAGGTGGATAAATCAAATGTGTAGGGAGAATGTAAGAATAAGTATAATCAATATGATAAATTTTAACACTGAAAAACTGTTAACTAAATTTTCTCCTTTCAGTGGATATCTGCCCTTAGAAGTATAGTAATGAAGTGTGAATGCACACAGCTGAATTGTTATTCAAGATTTGTCATTCAAAGTCTATTTCTTGGAGCTCCGACCAACAATAGGAAACTCATCTGCAACTATACAGAAAATATTTTCTAAAAATGCTTGGAAAAGTATGCATGGGAAATTTAATTTTTGTAAGAGTGAAATTTCAAATGATATATTAAGCAAACCACATTTTTTTCCTGCCTATTGTAGGGAGTCAATTCTCTCAACGTGACATTCTTTCTTATGCAGAGAACCAGAAGTAAACATATGCAGTGCCTTAAAATCTCATTCTGGGCATACAAAGGAATTAATTACATATTTCATTGCCAGAAGAGAAATGTCGTGATTCACTGCCCCTCGTCATTTCTGAGAAATATAAATTTAAGTCTGATCTCATCAACTACATGTCTGAATCAAACATTCTGCTACAGCCTCTGATTTATTTATTTCCTTCTCTATATTGTTTGTACTGAAAAAGATTTATGCAGTTTGCTTCAACATTTTAACTAATCTGGGTATAAAGTAATTCCATCTCTAAATGCTTAAAAATTTAGACTTTTCCCTAACTATAATATAATCCACTGAAATATTTACTCTTAACAAATCCATACTTTGTTATTATAGTACTATTTTTTATGTGTATTTTCCCCTAGAAACTGTCAAGCAATCTTTTGTAGATTTACCACATCTCCCAGATGCAATGAAAAAAAAATTTGGAGAATGCAGTTGGGTCTATCTTTTATTTGTAGCAGGTGTTGGCTCACTAACAATTTTAAATTTAGTCCCTCCTGACTATGAGAACAAAATGTTTCCAATTGGCCTCATTCTGGCTCTAAAAGCACAGTTGATTTCTGAGATGGTAGATAAGACCATGGGATTTTATGACTTTAAAATAGAATGAATGGCTTTAAAAGGTTTCAGGATGATATCTTCTAATTCAGGACTCATGCCAATGGCACAGTGATGAGAAAATTATTCAGCACAGACCCATTAAAATATTCAGAATCTCAAAAACATTTCCATCTCTTATCCAGATTTAAAACAAACAAACAAACAAACAAATGCATTTTAATCTCCAAGTTTTCCACAAAGCAATGTAGAGATAAACTTAGCCAGAAATTGTCAAACTTCTGTAATCATGGCATTCTGTACCCATATAATAGTTTTTATCATTAGATTAGTTGTTCTTCTGGGGGTAGATCTTTCATCCTTTCTGCTGCCTTTCCACTGCAAACTCTGACCAGCCCAAACAGGATGGATGATACTTTTGATCAATCACAACTTCATCAACAGAAAAACTAGAACAAACAAGCATTGAAAGAGATTCCTGACTGTATGCATATTGTGAAGCAAGCGGGGCTGAGTGTGGGTCTGATTATTGCTCTTCATCTACCCTACATTGTAGGAGCCAGTCTACTCCCTGGTTTGTATCCCATACCAATTAGTGCTGGCTCAGTATCCTTATTTTGCCTAGTAAAGCAGGACAACGAAAATTTACTAAGGGCTGTCTCCTGATGATAGGGATATTGTGAAATTCCATCGATTAGTAAAGCTAAAAATCTTGATGAAGCAGCTGGAGAAAAAAAGTAAACTTAGAGGATGACTTTAACAGAGGATGCACTCTTACATCCACAGATATTAATTTAGTCTCCTATTTTTTCTACCTTATTCACAACATAGAAGTTCAATTCCTGGAGTGTCAGTCAAATTAAAAAAATACATCAGTTGTGTCACCGTGATCAAAGGGAAGAGCTAGGTTTCATCAGTTTCCTGGTTGTCTTATTTTTGTTAGCAGTGATCACACAGACACACACAACTGGGTTAGGTAAGGCCCAGCACACATGCATTGTTGTTCACCTGCTTCAAGTCAATGGGACAAATTCCTCTCAGATCAGGGGAACAGGAGCTGTAAATATGACACTAAAATTGTATCTCATCAGCCTCTGACTGGAAAATCTATGAATAAAGTTAATGAAAGCCTTCTGAAGAAGCACTTGGAAGAAGAAATAGATATAGAATCATAGAAACCTTAGAGTTGGAAGGCACATTTAAAGGTCATGAAGTCCAACTCCCCTGCAATGATTAGTGATATCCATAGCTAGATCAGGTTGCTCAGAACCTGGTCTAGCCTCGCCTTGAAATTCTTCAGAGATGGGGTATCCACCACATCTCTGGGCAGCCCATTCCAATGCCTCACCACCCTCACTGTAAGAAACTTTTTCCTTCTATCTAACCTAAATATACCCTCCTTGAGCTTGAAGCCATTTCCCCTTGTTCTGTCATCACAGACCCTGCTAAAGAGACTGTCTCCTTCTTTTCTGTACCTCCTCTTTAGATACTGAAAGTCTGCTATAAAGTCACCACACAGCCCTCTTTTCTTCAGGCTGAACAGCCCCAGCTTGCTCAGCCTGTCCTCAAAGGAGACATAATTCCACGTGTAACTGCTACTAATGATTTCCAGAAATGTGTTGATTCTGCTCCTTCCTCTTTCTTCCTCTGTACACCCACTCTTTGCTCAACTCCAAAGCAGGAAAATATCAATCTGATCTCAAAAGGGCAAAAGCTTAACTCAGCAGCTGGTCTCTAGGCTGAAAAGTAAAAGACAAGCTGTGATGTGAGATGAACTCTTTTCCTCAGTGTTTTGGAAAGCATGAACTCTATCACAGATCACAGAATCACAGAATGGCTAGGGTTGGAAGGGATCTCAAGGATCATGAATCTCCAACCCCCCTGCTACATGCAGGGCCACCAACCTCCCCATTCAGTACTAGACCAGGCTGCCTAGGGCCCCATCCAACCTGGCCTTGAACACCTCCAGGGACGGGGCATCCACAACCTCTCTGGGCAACCTGTTCCAGCACCTCACCACACTCTCTGTAAAGAACTTCCCCCTGACATACAAATGAAAGATGAAAGGCTATGAGATAATCATTATCAGTTAGGGAACAAATGAAGATGTTAGTAATTAAACTCAGTCAGTCAGAAACCTCGTCACTCAATTTCATAGAATCATAGAATCATAGAAATGCCTGGGTTGAAAAGGACTTCAAAGATCACCTAGTTTCAAACCCCTTGCTGTTGGCAGAGCTACCAACCACTAGACTAGGCTGCACATAGCCACATACAGGGACAGGGCATCCACAACCTCTCTGGGCACCTTGATCCACTGTATCACCACCCTCTGTGTAAAAAACTTCTTACATATTAGATACATAACTTAAATCTCCTCTGTCTCAGTTTAGAACCATTCCCCCTTGTCCCATTACTATCAACCTATATAAAGAGTCATTCCCCCTTCTGTTTATATGCTCCCTTCAAATATTGGAATGCCACAATAAGGTCTCCCTGGACCTTTCTTTTCTCCGAGCTGAACAATCCCAGTTCCCTCAACCTTTCTTCATAGGAGAGGTGCTCCAGCCCTCTGATCATCTCAGTGGCCCTCCTCTGGACTGTTCCAGAAGCTCCATTTCCTTCTTGTACTGGGGCACCAGGCCTGGACGCAGTAATCCAGATGGGGCCTCACAAGCAGAAATTTCTGCAGCAGAAATTCTTGTAAGGATCAGGAAAAGCTATGTGTGAGTCAATCACAGGCATATTTCATCTTTGTGCAAAAGTGCATGGTTTTGTATTTTACTCAAAGAGGATTTATCAAGATTTGCATTTGTACTTTAGTTTTCTCATGTAATGTTCATATCTTCAGCATTAATGCAAGGTATACACATAATAAACAAAATTGTGATATAGAGCCCAAAATGGCAAAAACAAAAATTTAGATAGAAAAGTATGCTATTTTCACATGAAGTAGTAAATGCATACAAATGAACAAGTAGATGATAATGTTGTACTGAAAGCTAGAAGGTTTAGTCTTGGAAGAGTCCCTTATGATAAACAGCTTAACATGAGGAAGACTAGCAGAGTGGAGCCCATGATTGAATTAGAAAACACTAGACTTAATCATGTTTGAAAAACCTTTTGAACACGTGCTTCCTTCTTCCTTATGGACATTTGAAGGAAGTCAGTACTTTAACACAGTAATTACAGCATGTCACTACTTTGCTTCAAAATTTAATTATTAAAACCCCAAACTGATTTTCATACATCTGTATCTTCACACAATCTAATTATACAGGTTGGCCTTTGTAACACAGCAGCGTTTCAGTCTAATTAAAATACGATAAATTCTTAAATTTTATGATATAGTAACATTGGAAACGTTCCTTCTCCTCTTAAAATGTATCTTGTTACTAACTTTTAGACCTGTTTATAATGGTAAACTTTTATATACTGGCATAGAGATGAGGCACACTTCTTAAAGGAATATGAATGTGTCTTTCTTTGAACTGTGCAAATCAATAAATTGCTCGAAGTTTAATGATTTTTCAAACACACAAATAATTAAAATTTTTCATGATTATATTGAATTTATTTTCTCACATCCTGACAGAGCAGACTAAGAGGTAGAACAGAGATTTATCACTGTGAATTAATTTAACATCAGAAGACTCAATATCAGATTGTTTGAACTTCAAACATACACAGATGATTTAAAAAGAATGAGTCAGAATACATTTTATTCTTAAATATCATGAGACTGTAATTTAGATATACAGCAGATTGTCTTCATATCTGAAACAGTAATATACCAAAAAATATTTTTTAGAAAATGATAAATGATATAAAAACTAGTTAATTAACATTTTGAATGCACTGTATCATACAAAAAAATGTGAAAAATTAAAAAAAATAATACATATCAACTCTCTTGTTGATTTGTTATTGACTTTTACAAACATATCTTTGGTCTTTTATCAAGGATCTTTTTATCAAGGATCAGTGCAGCCTTTAGCATTTACATCCACCAAAGCAAGAATTTGAAGGAATAATTTTTTTGTCAGACCAAGTGATACAGTTGGAAAAAGAGAAAAAAATTTCAGCACAACATTCCTTCTGGTTTGAAATAGAAAAATCAAAACTAAAAGGTAAGTACAGGTTGAAAGCCCAATGATTTTCTGATTCTAATGTAGATACACTGCTCAATTAAAAGAACTTGCAAGAAAAAATGATTAATAATAGTTGAGCAACAGTGGCAAGGTGAGTACAGACCAGATTGCTAGCCCCTCTAGTCAACTGAGGAAGCTATCTAGCTATCACATACATCTCAGGGTAGTATTAGCAAAATGATAGGTACAAGGAAAAGTATAACATGGGACAAAACTGCTGTTCCTGATTATAATACGCATGTAACTTCTGAACTAGATTAATGACATTTTTTGAAGTTTTAATGATGCTCTTTTCTGTCTGCTCATCCAGCCCATACATCAGAAAGTCCTCCATGAAGATTTTATGGGAAATCTGTTGACTTTCTTGTCATTTATTTGCCTGGAAATTATTTCCAAGATATTTGCTTCACCCTTGTCCCATGCATCACAGTGAGACTTGACCAACCTGGATCATGCTCTTGTCCTTAGGAATTAGTTTCGCAATTTATGTTATTAAAGGTAATGGTAATGGCCCTAAAAATGTTAAAATACTTTGGGATGGTTCATTCAAAGTCAAGATGGATTTATTTTTAAAGCGTCTTTTGCTATGTGAAGGCTGACCTTAAATTGATGCACTGCATCGCAGCAAATGCACTGCCTTCAGAAGGCCTTCGTGTCTGTTACAACTTTCTATGGTGTTGTCAAAAACAGTTCCCAAAAGTGGAATAGATGCAGATTAGCAGTTATGCCATGAACTTCTTTTCACAGGGCAATTAACAGTTATAATTCTTATGCAGAACATTAATATTGATTTAGGCATATTTGGGAGAAAGACTGTACAAGAGATGGAATTCTTGGAATTCTAGAGGAAAACAGTAGGATGGCTAAAGTTTTCAGATTTGTTCCCTATGCTAATGTAAGAGATTATTCATTTTTTGCACCTGTGCCTCAGAGCTTGCAGAGGAACACTGAAAATCCTTTGTAAATTTTCTTCTAACTGGATTGTTGCTTACAACTAGCTAGAGATTTTTCAGAATGTAACATGGATTCCTGCCATATGCTTTCAAAAGCAAAATAATTTCTTCCGATGTAATAAGCCTGATTCATCTCTCTATCTCTCTTGACTGTAAGCCGTATAACAATATTCCTGAAAAGGAAAAGAGGAAATCAAGAGGTTCTTTTGATATATAAAACAAAACACATAGCTCATGTCTCCACAGCACACCCAGTGCATTTATTTTTTGCTTCTCATTTAGTTCCTGCACATTCAGTCATTTAAGAAACTGAATTCAGATGAAAGCTAACTAACCAAATTTTTTACTTCTTTAGCTAAAATAATGCTTTTTAACATCATGGTAAACTTAATCAGCTAGTGGAACAGTTTAATGATTGCCAGAGCTGCCTCCAAGTAAAAAACAGATGTGTTTGGGAGATCTGGTGTGGGCACGTGAGAGAGAGATACCAGTTCTCCTTGGACAGGAGGCTAAGTCAGAACAATAATGAGAGTTGAAATAATCATGTAGGCTAACAGCCAGTCATCAGCTTAGACAAACTATGAGCCAGTGTGCAAAACACCACAATGATGGATATGTAAAGAGGAGATCAGTTATTTAAGAAAAAGAGAATGAACACAAAAATCTTTAAAAAATATAATAATAGTTTTTTAAAAATACTGAAGCTTGTTTTGAGAAATATCAATTGTAACATTCTCCTCACTGCCATAAAAATTATATATATATATATATATATATATAAAGCTGTTTTATTTCTAGCATCAGTTGTCAGGAGGAGATCATTTTTTGATTTTGAAGGCTTTTCCTCCCGCATCTCAGTAAATAGAAAATAAAAAACAGAAAATAATATTGCCTTTGCTTACATGTCTTCACAGAACTTGCCTTCCAACAAACAGGTTGCTAAAATGTCTAAACTCCCCTTTTGATTTTCAAAGTCTGCTTCAAAATCAATCGTGTGATTTAATTTGATGTGTGGACTTAATAGTTGCATTTACTTGTGAGAGCTAATAAAACTAATCAGAAATACTGATTTGAGTCCACTGCTAAAATAGTATCTTTTGAGACTGTATTTTTTTTCCTTGTTCAAAAGCTGCCAGTCCTTTGCATCTGTAGGTTTTAGTTTCAACTAGAGGCAAAACAGACAAAAAGAGAGTAACAGGCCACATAAAGAATATCTCCAAAAAGCAGAATACACTAAAGATCTCTTCTGCAGAATAAATGATTAGTGTCAAAATGGCAACTGGTCTGGCCAAGCTTCCTGGAATGTGAAGACTCAGAGAAACTCATTGATAGAAATTCCTATAAAGCTCCGTAACAAATACAGAGGGAGGTGTCAGTGCCGTGTAAATTACAAGTACTCATGTTTATCCCAAGAAGAAGCATAGAAAATGATGATCTATTTACTGAAGGGATGCTACAGCAAAGTACATCAGTCACAGTAACTGGAACCGCTCTTTGTATAGGAATCTGAAATAATCTCTTTTTACCAGCATCAAAATTTACCACCTAAAATTTACACCACTGAAGGAAAAGTCATTAAGAAGTAGATAACGCTCAAGAAAAGATTTAACTGAGGCAATTTTCCCCTTTAATTTTTGTATATAATTGCTTTTGACTTACTGATTTCCACTATCAGAAAATGTGATCCATTTAGCTTACTACTGAACCATTTGTCCTTCATTTTTGGTAGCATCTTTGCTCACAGGATGTTAGAGTAAATGCTGTATTCCATATTTGACAATCACCAATGTGTTGCGTCCCTTGCAGTCTTGTGTTAACATCCTTTTCACTTCTCCTTAATCTGTGACTAATAAAACTTTTGTTTTGTTTTGTTTTCATTTACTGTTGTCTGCTGATTAAGGGAACTATGACAGATCTTTCACTGAGTAACAATTTGCGCAGAGTTTATCCTGACAAGAGGAATGCCAGTCCTTTTCTGACATTAATAAATTGCATTTGGCTGCAGTAGATGATGACTCTTAAGGGTAATGGATTATAGCCTGTAAAGCCAAATCTTTTGATATATTTAGCCATTTTATTTGAGCCTACAAAAACTTCATAAATGCAAGCATTTTATAGACTTGTTGTGAATTTTAAATCCTGAATATTTTAAGACTAATGGAATTTAAAACACAGGGTCTTCTAGTCCTTTATATGAAATGCTAATAAGCACCACTCTATCCAGGCAAGCATGCAAAAATAGGGCTGATCTGAATTCTTTCCTCATGTCTTGCAGATCTCTGTTGACTGAGGGATATTTTTGATTTTTCACTGCTCTTCTGGTCTTAGCACCAGGTATTGGTGGTACAGGTATTACAAGCAGCAGTTAGCACCTGGAGTCCATTTCTGGGAGCAGTAGGGTGCTCACACTGATAGTTTCTATTCATTAATTTTACGTTTGTTTATATGCTTTTATACTTTCATATCCACTGCAAGCCTTATTGCATGTCTTGCCATTACATTCCTGCACTCCTCTACACTGCATCCTGCATCTCCAGTTCTCAAAATCTCTGTTGTTGTATTTCTCTATACTTCAGATGAAAGCCCTGATCTGCAGATTTGGGAAAATGTCCAACAGTACTGACATAGTATGGAGCTGCAGCCTTGGAGTAAAAAGACCACATTGGAGATAGTAACATCAGATTTTCCACAAAATTCACATGTCCCCAGGGGTTCCTTGCGTTAAAAGAGAGGGATACAGGGAATAGAAACTTTGCCATTGGAATTCAGAATTATAGGCAGCTGCCTCTGCACCTTCCTTATTAGCATACAACATATAGGTAGTGCCCACGTTGGCAGAGAGAGTGAAACCAACATAGGACAGATCAGAAAGGAACAAATTAACTCCATTCCTTGGAGAAGGCAAGAGAGATTAAAGAAGATGTAATGAAGTGCCAAGATATTAAAAAGCTAGGTGTTTGGGTTTTTTTTTTTCTGAAAAAAAAATCATAATGCCAGTTGCTGAAATGTTAGGAGGACACTATTCAGTGTAAGCTACAGGCAAACCTGGCTTTTGTCATGAAGCACTTGTATTTCAGAGTATGAAAATCAGAGTACCACAAGCACAGAACTATGTGACATACTTCAGCAAATAAGTCGTTTGCTAAGATATGTAAAAGGCACTGTAGCAGTGGCAGATTGCTTGGAAGGCACCAGATTCATGTAGGTAGCTTCTCTGGATAAATGCAAACTAGAATTTTAAAACACTCTTTCCTTGATTTTATGTTGTTATGTTGCCCTTTCCTTCTGCTCTTCCCTCCACTGTCTTCTTTCTACCCGTTTTCCCTGAGAAATGTTTCTTCTCTGTTGGCAATTTGAAGAAGGGAACATTTACTTTGAGTCACTCAATGGTGGGAGCTGAGAGCTCTGAGAGTTTTAAACTGGGACAAGGTGTTTTCAAGTTTTAATTTGAAGTGATAACTCTAAAGTTATAAAAAAAGCTTATTAAAAAAAACTGGGATTTTTTTTTTTTTTTATTAGAATTTTGTGTCATGCGATTTACTAACTTCTTTGGTCTTGTTTCAGAAAAGAAAAAAAAAAAGGAATAAAAACTCAATTGAGTAGTTTCCTACAGAAGCAGGAATCTAGTTTTCTCCCATTTCTTTTCCTTGTATTCAAGTTATATTAGTTTAAAATGCAGTAGATGATCATTACTTAGAAGAACTGGGTTTTTTTGTTCAGTAAGCCTCTCTTCTTCAACACATCAAGAAATATGGTACGTATCTTGCCACTTTCTTCTTTTTTAACTTTTTTAACTAATTCAACATTGTTGAATTTTTTCACTTTTAAGTAATTTCAAACCATCTAAAAGCATTTGGGCAAAAATAATTACAAAAAAGATCCATACTGTAGCCCAAGCAGATTTTATAGTGCACAAAAATGTAGTTTTCCAAAAATAATTTTATTTGCAATGCCATTATAAATAAAATTAAAAAAATACCACCACTATTTTGGTAAGAGATTCTGAGAGAGAATGTGGTGAACAAGTTGAAACATCATCTAACTGAAGATTATTCTCACTGTGTTTCTGTGTTATTGCCAGCTGATAGATGTCGAGATAGTGAGAAATTCACCACTCCTTGGACAGTCAAGAGGGGTTTGGCAGCCCTGCAGCAGTTCACATGTGAGGAAAATTCTTGACAACATGCCTGAAAATTTGATCATCACAACATGCATATAACTGTGTTTGGAGGTCATGTCAGATGTTGGAAAAATGAAGAATGTTCTATGGAATTATGAAGTCATATTGGCACAGTTTTAACACTGCCTGCAATTTCAGAATAGCAACCAGGATGATCTCAGGCTGGTGGCTCACAGATTACATAGAATCTTCAAGGATGGTTCTCAGGAATCTCAAGAGACACCAACCAGGGACAGCCTGGGCAGGCTTGTTGGCTTTGGTCAAAGAACAAAGCACAAAACTTAGCAGCAAGTCAAAGTCACACTGAAAGTCACAGGAAAAACATGCTTTTGGCATCAGCATTTTCTGGAGGAAAAACTTGCTTTGCAAGAGTTATGCTCCTTTGTAATGATAAATACCTTTGCAGTAGACCTTGGCATGGTGTGTCTGAATTTGAAGCTTTTTTCAAAATATGTGTTTCCCTTTGCATTTACTTCTTTCTTTAATAGAGTTTAGCTGCCATCCAGTGCAATTGGAATTGCACAGTTCACACTTTCAAATCTATCTAGATATTTTTAAATAATCAAAGGTGTTATAAATTTTGCTAACTGATCTTTTAAAGCTAAATTAATGTTTCATGAAGGATAGAAATTGAAATTGAGGCGCATACCAATCTTGGGATTCAAAGATCAGATCACCTTATTTTCTATATTATTAAATTAATTATTCCTGGAACTACAGTTAAATTGACCTATTGTTAGGAAAGCTACTAATAAATGTCAGTGTGCTCATGCTTTTGAAAAATAACTAGTAAAGTAAAAACTTGCACATATTCAGCCAATATTTTAGGTAAAGGGTCAGCATCATCAACAATTTCTGCTTGACTTTTCTTGCAAAAATTTTAAGCTTCTCAATCTTTTTTGCCTTTTATTCATAGGTAACTTTTTTGTATTATGACTATATTAAAACTTTCCCTATATGTTTTTCAAGAAAAAAGCAAACAGGCAAAAAACAATGTACTTTGTAGATGAAAACAATTTCTAGCATTAAAGAAGATTAAGATTGTTTTGATCATTTGATCTTGTTCTGAGACCTGAATGTACAAACTTTTGGAACTGAATAATCTATGCATCCCACTTCTGAGTTCTTTCCTTAAGCTGTTGGATTATTAGAAAGTAGTGAGTTAACCATTTAGTCAGAGTGTCAGGTGTGCCTATCAACAGTTATAACTGATTATACACTCTGCTGTGTAGATCATTTCCAGACCAAATACTGAATGAAAAAAAATGGTCATTGAGATGTGGGAGGATATGAGTTATAGTGGAAAGGAGACTATTTCTAGATAGAGGCTTCATCAGATTAAAATAAGGAGTTAAGTCCTAATTCCAATTTATAATAATTTGTCTAAATTTCCAATTTATAATGGTTGTCTGTACTAAGGCAAATAGCACCTTCAGAGTCCTATACGTTAGCATAAACTGGGAATAAAACCCTTTTCTTCAACTATACAAAAATGGAGCAGAGAGAAACACCTGAAATCCAAATCTGATGTGACCCGAACCAGCCTGGATACCTTTGTCCAGAAGTGCAGGGATCTTGTTATGACCTCTCAAGCTCCAGCCTTTGAAGTGCTGGGGTGTTGGAAGCAGGGCAGCAGAATAGGTTTGCTCCTCAGCAATCCTCTCTGTATCAGCTGTGAATGTCACTTTTTGTGAAATAGCTCTTTGATTGCCAGAGCCTGAAGACTGGTATTTGAAAGTTTGTTCTGTTTCACTTTGAAAAACAGACTGTGAAATTCAGGAGCAGAGGAGCATCCTTAGTAACAATTGGACTGTCACAGCCATGGTGGTAGAAAGTCAGGTTGCAAACCCAGGGCAAATCTTCCTTGAACTCATATACCTCCCAAGTTAGGAACTTGACATTTTGTACTGCTATTTTTATATGTAGTGTAGTATATGGCTGACTTTCTTCTGATCTTCACAATGTGTACACAGTGATTTGGATAAAGAACTGTACACAGTAACATGAAAAATTGCATTCATTAGCAGATTTGGCACAGATTAAGACTGCTTTGAAGTCTGGTTCTGTAACAAATCTTGCATAAACTCTCTTGTTCAGATGTTCACTACTTATTAATGTTCCTTTCCCTCTAATAGAGATGCAAAATATTTCAGTTTGGATGATGTTGCACAATAAAGAAGATACTGAAATAACAAATACCGATAGCTGCATCTCACAGGGTCTGCCAATACAATAGGAAAAAAAAAAACAAAACAAAACCAACCAAACAAAAAAAAAATCAATGGAAACTAAATACAATTGTCAAAAGTTAAGAAAATAAAATAGAAACATTGTACTGAGAAAATGAAACCTAGTGATTTGTTGCCTCGGTAATTCAAATCTTATTCCAAATATTTAATTACAACATAAGTGTTGTCCACTGAGGCAGTTTTCCCAAGAAATTAATTGCTCTGCAGAATTGACACTAACCAACCATAACATTGTAGTGAATTTATTCAGTACTTTTGATATACAAAGCTAGAGATAGTGAGAATTATTCCAAATAAATATATTTGGGCAGAAAATTCTAGTTCATTGGGCCTGAAATGTTTATTTTCCAACATATCAGTCTGGAATTATCTTGGTCTGGATGCCTGATGTACTGCCCTATTAAGAAGTTCCTAGATTTGTGGAGAGCACTTCGGCACGTTTGTTTTGGAAATGAAAGTTAATTCCCTCAAGACCCTGGAAGTGGTGTGCTCCTAAATCTCTGATATCTGCTACGAAAGTAATGCCTCTTACTTTATTATGTTGGTCCAAGATTTCAGGGGTGGATGTTGGTGGTGTGGCAGTAGAGGCAGAACTTTGCCACCAACATCCCATTACATTTTGTTGCTTTGTGACAAAATGGTGTCTAATATGGAAGGGCAGAGGAAGCAGAGGTGTGTTATTGAATTCCTCCATAAAGAAAAAATGGCACCCAGTGACATTAACAGATGTTTGTTGAATGTTTATGGAACCTAGATGGTGGAGATGAGTACAATGAGACAGGCAGTGCATTTCAGCAGCGGCAACTGTCAGTGGGTCACCTCCACAGGTACAGATTTTTAAGAGTGGCATGCAGGCTCTTGTTCATTGCTGGCAAAAGTGCATAGCTAATGATGGTGACTGTGTTGAAAGACAGTGTTTTGTAGCTGAGAAATTGCTCTGTCAAATAATGTTATTGTGCTCTTTGTTTTAGTTTCCATGGAAATAAATAGGAGGCAT
This sequence comes from Lagopus leucura, assembly GCF_019238085.1. NCBI lineage: Eukaryota > Metazoa > Chordata > Aves > Galliformes > Phasianidae > Lagopus > Lagopus leucura. The sequence goes on from NW_024962262.1 coordinate 9,171,244, forward strand.
TACTTTCAGCGTGACCTAAGTCCACTTGCCAGAACAGGATTTGTAACTCTGGAACAGCTACATTTTAGGCTAAGACTGATAATTTTAAGATAACTAAGCACACCATTGTTCATCTGAAAAAAAGTCGACATTGCTCCCCTCCCCTCCCCTCCCCTCCCCTCCCCTCCCCTCCCCTCCCCTTCCCACTATTTTCTTTAGGTTCAGGATAAAAATGTCTGTGAAATGAAAACAAAATCTGCTGTTTAACATAGCATGCAGCGACTCCTAGGAGGTGGTTACAAGTAGGACCTGTTGCTTGGACAAGGGGCTGTGATGCTAATAGGGCTTGCAGAATATTGCAGAATATTACAGGTAATGGTTCTGGATGCAAAGCCTTGGTCCCTTATTGAACTATTTATTTTTTTTTTTTAATTTTATTTTTTGGATCATTTGAAAGAATTCCCTTGACTTGGCTTAAGAAACATAACAAACAATATGAACTGATATGACCTCTGCGAGATGTTCACAGTCTGCATTATGCTCCCAGATCCCAAAACATCTGATATTTTCTGTAATGCTTTCATAATGTAACACCTTAGACAGAAAAGAAACCAGTAAATTTCAATTATATTAGACTACAGTGAAATACTGAAGCACTAGCCCTAAACTATAAAACTAGCCCTAAACTATAAAATCCTTCCTGTGCACAACTGAAGTGGAAAATGTTTTTTTTTGCATGTTACTTACACTGATGAGGCCAGTTTTGGTTTGCAGACTGTCTGAGACATGAATTCTCATGCTTCCTGCTTTCTAATGAAAAAGTCTGTGGGTGAATGGTTCTGATTTGAGCCCACTTTTCTGGGGGAAGAAACATTCCAAGAAATATTTAGGATGTTTTGTGGTAATATTTTAAATTACTGAGCAATTGTGCTGGCACCACATGAGGAAAGAGACTGAGTAACTCTTTCTTCATAGGTTACTACATGCCTAACATTTTTCAGCCACCTACACTATTACAGATGCAAAGGATGATAATTTGTAACACGTCTGTAAAATACTTTCCTGTTCCATATTTTTTCCAGTGCCTTTTCTTATTTAAATATCTTTTGTAAGAAAGTTAAAAAAACAAACAAACAAACAAAAAAACCTCAGACATGTAGGATAAGCAGCTGAAATTACTTTGTAGTTTTAAAAATGGTTCATTTTTAACTAAACAAGGAAGAATAAAGCTGATGTAAAATAAATGTGCTTCAGAAATGCTGGGAAATATATGATTGTATCTGGACAGATTTAGATAATCAAGTTGTATGAGGCCTTTTTTGAACATCTGAAGTGTGGGTGGATTAGAGGAAACAAAGCATTAAAGCTCAATTTCACATATATTTTGTTGTCTTTTCACATGTCTCTCTTTCCTGTGGTGCCAGCCAGCTGTCTGGCCCCATCTGCTTAATAGGACAAGTCATGGTTTCAAGGGAAACAGGAGGATACAGGAAACTACAGGCCAGTGAGCCTCATCTCTGTGCCTGGGTTGATTATGAAACAGATCCTCATGGAAGACATGTTAAGACACATGAGGGGTGGATAGGTGATCAGTCAGCCAGCATGGCTTCACGAAGGGAAGGTTGTTCCTGATCAATCTGGAGGCCTTCTATAATGGAGTGATGGGATTGGTGGACAAAGAGAAGGCAGTTGATGTCATCTGTACGGACTTCTGCAAGGCCTATGATGTGGTCCCATACCACATTCTTATCTCAAATGGAGAAATATTAATTTGAAGAGTGGACTATTCAGTCGGTAAGGATTTGGTTGGAAGGTAGCATCCAGAGGTTTGTGGTTAATGGCTCTATTGCCAGGTGGGGGCCAGTTTTGGGACTGATACTCCTTAACATCTTCATCAATGACATTGATGATAGGGTGAGTGCACCCTAAATGATTTGCTGGCGACACCAAGCAGAGCAATGCAACTGATACAGCAGAGGGAAGGGGTGACATCCATAGGGACATGGATAAACTCAAAAGTTAGGCTGTTGTGAACCTAATGAGGTTCAACAAAGGAAAGTGCAAGGTTATGCACTTAGGTAGGGATAAGTCCAGATGTATATACAAACAGTAGCCCTGTTGAGGACTTAGGGTTTCTGGTTGATGAAAACTTAACATGAGTCAGCAGTGTGTGTTTGTAGCTCAGAATGTCAATGGCATCCTGGCCTCCACCAGAACAGGGATGACCAGCAGGGCAAGGGAGGTAATTGTCTCCCTCTCCTTTGCCCCTGTGAGACCCCACCTGGAGCACTGGGGAGTCTGGGGCCCCCAACACAGGAAAAATGTGGAGCTTTTGGAGAGGGTCCAGAGGAAGGCCACAAAAGTGATCTAAGAGCTGAAGCACCTCCCCTACGGAGATAGGCTGAAAGAGTTTGGTTTACTCAGTCTGGAGAAGAGAAGGCTGCAGGGAAACATCCTTGCAGCTTTCCAATATTTAAAGGAAGCTTATACAGGAGAGAAACCAACTTTTTACACAAGTTGGTAGTGACAGGACAAGAGTAAATGTTTTTAAACCATCTGGAGGTTGGTGACACAGCCTGTGACAGGGGGATTGAAATTTGGTGATCCCAAGACGTTCTATGATTCTGTGATTCTGTGATTACCAGAAGGACTTGGGGTACCAATGTGTCTGGTCTACATCTCAAACCTTTAGTTCTGCATGTCATTCTTTTGCTTGTATATGTTTTATGCCTAGATGTGAATTCAAGTCAAATATAAAACATCAAGGCATCTTATTCTTAAAGGGATGACAATTCTTTATTTTTTGGATTAAAGAAATATGTAATATCATGGTGCTTTAGCTTTCAGCTAAAGAATAAAGTGCATGTAAAAGTAACAGCTCTCCATAAAGCTTCATCAGCCATTTTGGAGAATGACATGCTGGCTGTTGGTGATGTAATAAATAATAATTTTATGACCATCATTAAGATATTAAGCAGGGTAGCCTCTGTGGCAAGACATCTCAGCAAGTCTGTAAAAAAATTGGAGTTGAACATTCAAACTAGAGATTTTGAATTTATTATTACAAATGATTTATAAGTACTGTAAAGTATTATCCATAAGTACTATTTATAAGTAACAACTCTCTGACCCAAGATAAATTGACAATATACATGGCATTCACCATGAACTTAATTGTTTTGTTTGCTTAGAAGTAGATGGAGAAGAAATCCAGAAAAAAAAAAAAAAAAAAAAAAGCTTTTGCAAATACATCAAATCATGGTTTAGTATTTGATTCTACGGCACATCATGAAAGGTGCTAGGCAGGTGACAGAATTTCAGATGCTAAGAGTTCTTTTTTTTACCATTTTCAAAGATGAAAGTATTTGCATCTCTTATGTCAACTACATTCATTCAGTGCTGTTTAAAAAATTCAGCTGAGAGTTCCTAGCAGAAATTTGTCTGTGATATCATCCATGAGATCTCACCAGATTTTTATTTAACCTCCATTTTTAAAATATCTCATCTTAGTTTTAAGCTTTCAGTGGCAGAAGAATCCACTGGGAGCTATTGTAAATCATCTCTGTGAATCATTAGGATTAAAACTGAAAAACACCTCTTTAATTTAGCGTTATTCTGTCTAGGTTTATTTTCCATTATGGATTGGGTCTTATTATAACTTTAACCACTAGATTAATGTACCCATTATCTGTGTTTTACTTTCTATGTAGGTATGTAGGGAAAGTCTTTATTAGTCTGTAGTCTTTGATAATCTGGATTGCTTCACCTCCTGGAATGCTTTTATAAGGCAAGATTTTTTTACTTTTTAGTCTCCAGGCCATCAACATCCCTCAAAAATTGTAATTAGGCGATGTTCATAGCTCTCTCACTAGAATGGAAAAGTACCTATGCAGGTCCCACTTTGGACAACATACTAGTTTCACAGATATTCTGTAAGGGGTTCAGCTGTCACTGCTCCAAACACTCCATGGTCCTCCCCAGGAGCACTGCTGTCACGGAGTAATCTAGACATACCTGTGTCCGTGACAGGGGGACAGCAGGCCCACAGGCCCACTGGCCCAAAAGGGGAAGTTGGGGGGGTTGCTGATGGTTTAAAGGTTGGTTCAGCCTGGTTCTGTGACTAATGGGGCGGACTAATGGGAGGGGAAACCCTCTGGGAAATGGGAAAGAGAGAGGAGGAAGGGCAGGGAGAAGGGAGATGGGCCTAAAAACAGAACAGTGGCAATGATCTGAGGAGGAAAGTGAATTTACTAAATACGATGTCAGAATGCAAGATTACACACTATGATACAATATAATACAATATAATTAGAATTGAAGCTAGTAAAATCAAATAAAACAAGAGAGAGTATCCAAAAGCCAAAGGTCTTACTTACAGTCTAGGAAGATCACACAATGCTGAGATCAAAAAAGGGGAGAGAAAATGTTTTGTGGATGGTATTTGTCTTTCCTACCAAGCGGAAAACAGAAACAGAAATAACGCAAAGTCCTCTGGGGTATGTAGTATGTAGTCCTTCTTGCCCTGAACTGGAGCACTAACTCTTTAACTCTCAGTGCACTACATGATGTTATGATGTGGAATATTGACATGACACACATATTTTCCGGATACTTAACTTCCAGTAACAGAATGAAAAATCAGATTGATTGATTCTGTTCATCAGAAAAAAACAATCCATTTGTTCAAGCCTGGGAACTTATTATCATCCTCTCTATGTTATTTTCCAATAATGGGACATCAACAAATTTTTTTACTGAATTTGCTTTACTCCAGATTGTTGAAAAGAACTGCATAGTTCATAAAACTACAAACTAACCTCTACAGATCCTTCTGCTCTCCCAGAAGGTCACTAGACTCACTGTCTGATCATCTTTGAGATCTTTCATGACTATTTTTAATGTGTGCATTTGGTGCATCATGTTAATTTCAGATCACTTTAGTTCTTAATCAAAGTATCAAAAAATATTGACTCATAAGCTCAAAGAATGTGGAGGTATGTTACATTAGTATCCATTACCTCTATTAACCAAACTGGGACCATTAAAAGAGCAAACTACTTGGAGACAATCTAATGGTTTTCCTTAAATTATTAATCACTTCCTTAATTGCTCATTAACAGAGTGTCAGCCATTTCCATATTTACTGACGTTGATCCGTCTGGTCTATTTTTAATAACTTTGAGCAACACTGTGAGTTCAACATTAGCTTTTTCCAGCTTCAGGAACCTTCCTGATATTACAAGATTTTTTTTCTCAAATCAATATCCTATAGCTAGCAGACTCCTTAATCAATGCTTCCAAGACTCTTAGATGGAATTTTAAAATGCTTTCATTAGTTCCTGTTTAACTTTGTCTTGAGTTGCAGTTAACTGGGAAAATTCAAGAAATTTAAATTTTATTTAATTTTTAAGGTAGTTACAGGAGAAGTTTCTTCTCCTTTATCAGCTTAAAAGTTCAGAGAGAATGAACAAAGCAGAATCAAAGTAAAATAAATTTTTCCTCTGGAGAATAGAAGACAATGAATTATGTTGTCCTATTATGTGAAAAATGTAAGAGATGTCAGTGGATGTGCCCTGTAAATAAAAACATATATAGTCACAATGTAATTAGAATTTGTTGTGGATTGAAGTTAAAACTCATGGATCTAAGGATTAAATTACACTGTTATGAAGAATTGAGTCATGCTGAAACAAAGAAAGTTGTGTTCATTTAGCACAACTTCAGCTATATAGAATTTAAACATCTATACTAAATTACTTGTTTACATTTGTTTCATAGTTAACAGGAATATGTAAGATGGTCTGAAGTACAACTCATCCCATAGACACTGAACAGCTGAGAATGGCTTTGCTGTCTTTTGTAGGTGTCCGTCTCTCTCCAGGAAATGCAGGGAAAGAAGACAATACTGGATAATTAACATTTGTCCAAATAAAGACAGACAAGGGAAAATCTATCCAACACGACTGATCCAAGATGTGTACTAGAAAGAAAGATCCAACCCCACAACTCCTCCTTTTCATACAAAAAATATTATCATTACATATTTCTGACCAATTGAGAGCAGAGGTTATCGAAACGGAACAAGAGTGCCAGGCAATGCAAAGTTGACTTCAGGCTTAGGGATTTTTATTGTTTTTTTGTACAAAGTAATCCTCAGAGAAATAGCAATTATTGTTGAGTAATTTGCTTTAATTGGAGCAAATAATCTCTCCTGTATAAAATATGAATACATATATAATCATTGTATGACAGTTTGATTGCATGAATGTGTATTAGCTCTTTTATTAAAAGAAAATGGGTACTCATTTAAAACTATTAATTGAATGTATACAACTTTCTGGAGCTCCAGATAAATCTTGGCAGCTACCTCCACACTACCTACAGTGACAGTAGACGCTTAGATTTATGTGGTTTAAAGCCACCCTACACACTGCAGGAATGCAGAATGCCACACCACTGTTTTATGTATTCACCATACGCCAAGATGACTAAAACACAGGTGTTCTTTTGTTTGCTTGAATCCTGTCCCCAGCAGTTTCAATTCATTATTGATTAGATTCTCAGTCACTAATTTCATCTGGTCAAAGTGCTCCGCAAGTTATTACTGGTGAGTCTCTCTGTTTTCACTGTGGCTTAGAATCATAGAATTGCAAGGTTGGAAACAACTTGCAAGATCATCCAGCATCCCTCCCATTGCCACCACAAGCACTAAACCAAATCTCGCAGCTCCTCATCCAGACACCTCTTGAACACTGCCAGGGACGGCGACTCCACCACCTCCCTGGGCACCCATTCCAGTGCCTGACCACTCTGAGAGAAAAAGTTCTTCCTTATGTCTAACCTAAACCTCCTCTGATACAACTTGCAGCCATTTCCTCAGGTCCTGTTTGTGGCCTGGGAGAAGAGGCCAAACCCCTTCTTGTCACAACCTCCCTTCAGGAAGTTGTAGAGTGCAATGAGGTCTGCTTGCTCACTCAGTGAAGTGTGTGAAGAAACATGGCATAAGCAACAAATATATCTGGCTTCATAAACCAGTTTTGGTTTTTAGGGCATCAAGTGAAAAAAAAACACTGAGTGTATTTTACTAATCAGTGGGAAGTGACTGGCAAGTTATTAACTAAAAATTTCAAAATATCTGTGGGAACCTAGACCTGACATCTTTAATAAAAAATAAAATCGTCCTAATAGAATTATTCAGAAAACACATAAAATAACTCAAAGAGGACTCTGCTTAGTACTACAGCTACGGTTCTTCCTATTGCACACTTTTATTCAAGAGTAAAGATCTAATCACCAGGTAAAATGTTTCTGCATTGAAACAGTACATCTTTTTCCTATAATAAATAAACAGATAAATAAACAGTGAAATGTTTTATTTCTTTTTTTAAAGAGTGGTTGAATATAGAAAGTGTTGCTTTTATAGACTTTTTCTCAAAACAGGATGCAATTTTCTGAGAATTCAGCTTTCTGAATGTGCCACCTCAACAAATAAAAATTATTAATTAAGTCGCATGACACAGTACAGGTTATGAAATGGGTTATTGAACTAATACAGCAGAGGTATCTCCAGATCAGCCCGACTGTGTATATCCAGGTTTACCCTATTTTTTGTGTAAGGCAACATCCCTACAGTTTGTGGGTAAGTCATAAATATATAAAAACTGAAGTGCAGAGGAATTAAAGGACTTACTCAAATACAGTCACAAGATGTGCCCATAAGAATCAATTACACATACCTGACAACACTTTTCAGCCAAAATATTGATTAGAATTGGCTAATTCACAGATTTGACAGCAGTTAGATGCACAGTAATGATGTATTTTAGACTCACTTATTCACACTCATAGTCTGGAACTGTTCATCATATTACTGAACCTCTGTTTTGACTTTGACACCAAAATCCATGGTTGTTCACATTTCCCAGCTGTTGGAATGCCATCATGAATATTTTTTAATAAGTTTGTAAGGTATCCGTCCTTACCTTCATGAGTAAGTAGGGAAGCCATCCTCTCTCATTCCTTTCAAAACACTTCTAGGTTTCAGACAGTTCAAAAGAAACTAGGGATCATTATTTAGGAATTGAGTCTGAACCACAAAATCATCCTTCACCTACACTGTCTGCTGAGTGACAGCTAATGGCAAGTTGCTTATTTAGGACCTGGTCATTTCTGGAAGGTCTCTCAAAACCATTAATTTGGCCTTCTGCAGCTATTAGAAAGGCAGAATTGATCTGAAACTAGCAATAAAGACCATTTTGTAAACCTTTCCTTCTATTAGTTTGAGAAATGAGGCTTATTGTCACAGTCTTGAAATATTCAAATTTCAAGTTGCAATATATTAATTTTCTTAATCTGCAACCTAAAAAGGAGGCAGTGTTATGCTTAAATATGAAGAATTAAAATGATAGATACATATTTGGGAGAGCTGTAGCTTTTCAACAATTATCTGATCTTTCCTTAATTTTCATAATTTACTTTCCTCTGAGAAAAAATTGGGTTTATGCTGTATGGCTGCTCTCTTTATTGATTATTTTCTCCTTTGAAATTTGAGAATGTACTGACCTAAATCTCTGATTAGATAACCTACATTCTTTGCCTCTTTTTTTTCTTCTTTTTGAATAACTAGTGAATCACTGAGATTTATTTTTTGACTAGCAGGGAATCAGGATATTTTGTATGTCTGCTCTGGTGATGACAGTGCTGATGACTTCAGATAGCATTTTAGGTAGCACGCCAACTATTATGATTTTGGTACAAAATAGTGTTTTAAAGCTGGGATTTCTCTCTCTGTTTTTACTTGTAGAGATCTATAGCTGGGCTAATCCTCCTATCAATATTCCAAAATTCCAACTTTAGGAAGTTTAGTTATACCCTGCTAGCTCTTATCTCTCTCCACTGTCAGCATGTCTGTATTTATTTCCAGGACAGATGTCCATATGGTAGACATAGATAATACATAAAATTCCTTCTCCAGATATTTATTGGGCTGAAAACATGATATACACATGTTACAGAAGCCTGAGTAGTTCACAAAGCAGTTTCCATTGTTTGTCTCCAATCTTGTGCCAAGCTTGGTGTTTCATCTCCTGCCTGTGCTACCAAAGAAGTGAAAGAATGCGAGTGACTGAAAATAGAGACTAAATTCTCAGATTGTTTGTGGACCTAACAATTGCCTTGCCTGTATTTTGCACTCTATTGTTACTACAGTTTCCCATGTATGTATATATTCTAACCCTGCATATTTCTTAACACCACATCCTCAGTTCTGAAACATCCAATTTAGTCTTGTGCAATGCAAAATAAAAAAGTCTCTGAAGTGCATTAAAAAAATCTGCAAGAATGATAAAAAGCTTTAATTGTACTATTTCAAGACTACATCCATAAGCTGTGCCTCAAAGAAAGGATAGCATGAGGTGAAATTTTTTTGCCTTGAGCAACCTTTCTTTACAGATCAGTACTCATCAATGGAACAACTACTTTGAAATAGGCCACGTCTTTAACACCTTTTCTTGTATTTTTATATGCTATGAACTGAAGGTTCAGTTATATTACCTCAGCTGAAAATATAACTGTATAATAAACTCCACAAATATCTAGATTAATTTTTTATTCACATATATATATATATTTCAGATATACTCAGGGTAATGGACAAGTCCATTGAAATGAAGAAGAAAAGAAACACCATCAGAAAACTGCCAGCAACACCAAATTATCCCTTTCTCTCAAGTGCCCCAAGGATGGTGATTTAAAACGCTGCAGCTCAGGAGTTTACTGCTTAGAATCACAGAATAACAGGATCTCGGAAAAAAAACTCATCTAGTCCAACCATCCACCTACCACCAATATTCCTTCACTAAACCATGTTACAATATGTACAACATCTAAATATTTCTTGAACACATACAGGGACAGTGACTTCACCACCTCCCTGGGCAGTCAATTTCAGTGCCTCATTACTCTTTCAGGGAATAATATTTTCCTGCTTTCCAATCGCAACCTCCCCAGGCACAACTTGAGTCCATTCCCTCAAACTTCTTACATTCCTAAGTCTTCTAACTGTGTTCTCATTTTCAGTTTCAACAAAATTAATTTCCATCAAATGTTCTAAGATTGATCACCTTATCAAAGAATATTCTTCAAATCTTCTTGCTTGAGTTTATGCAATATGTTTTTACTCCAAGGAAATCACATGATACTTTTGTTGTGAGAACTACAGAAGAGTCTAAAGTCACAGCAGGGGGGCCAGATGACTCTGTGAAGCCCTCTTACCTCACACCCACAGATGTTTTGCTCCTTTTATAACTGGACTTTTGTAACCTTAGAAACTTGACTCTGCAGTTGCTGGTTGCAGGTGCTGAACACCAGAATTAGCAGGATCCTTCTTGTTTTCAAATCCAACAACTAAATTCACTAACACAAAATAACAGGAGGAAGTACATGCTAGCTCATGATCCAAAAGAAAAAGTAATTATAATGGAGTTCATCATCCTCTCTGTTAAATATAAAGAATTAATAACATAGGAATAAACAATATCCTTACACCTCAAATGCTTCGTGGAAGAAATTATTTCCTCTCCAGCACCACCACATAGAAATACTGTTCTGCAAATTCTGTTTTCTTAGTTAAGAGCTGTCTAGATTTCAATTCGAATTTAAATAAAAAATGAATGATAAAAAACAACTTCTTTCTTTTTTTTCAGTGCCTTGTAAGCTCTGAAATAATGAGATCCTGGAATTTAATTAAAATCCCTATTATGAAGATATCTCTATAAATATCTTGTCTTTGGTCTAGTAGATATTTACTTCAGCTTTTTTTTTTTTTTTCAATCTGCAAACTGGAGATTTCTTTTCAAGGAAAAAAAAAAAAAAAAAAAAAAAAAAAAAAAAACCCCCCCTTTTTTTTTTTTTTTTTTTTTTTCCCTCCTGGTAAAAGCATACAGCTAATAATGCTTTTAATGCTTTTAACTCACGTTTTCTCATTTGCCTGTTCTTATAGGCAGACATAAAAGCACAAAAAAGAGCACCTTCTAAGTCAACCCTTTCACTGAGTTCAATCTGGAGTCAGAGACAAATTGAATGAACTAGTTATAATGCATTAAGCTCAATTTAAAGAAAACTGCATTGAGTGCTTTGCAAAACCACATGTAGGGCTTCATGTTTTGATTGCTAAAAGATTTATTTTTCTGATTTCACATATAAAGTTATTCTGGCTCAGCTGATATATGTCACACTGTGTGTTAACACTATTTCTCACCTTTTGTAGATATCCTACTATTCATTGGTTTACTTTGCCACTGGGTTTACAGCAAGGTCTTCCTTGCATTGAAAAGAAACTGGTTTTCTGATAATGATTTTAAAATTTAATTTAAAAGCAGTTGAAGGTAGCAGACAGCCATCAAACATCAAACAATGAAACTCCCTTTCCAGTGAAGGAAGAAAGTCATGCACTTCCATAGTATGACCCTGTCTTAAATACTTGTGAGTTTTAGGAACCTAGCCTAACTCAGTTTTCTTCTCAGAATTGTTCTTTTATTCTAATTCTTATAGGCTCTTCACAATTTTTCTGACCCTTTTTTGAGATACCAACTCACATATAAACTTCGGAGTCAGATTCAGATGGAAAAAAATTCAGCAAGGGTAGAATTGTTTTCTTCAGAGTGTCTAGTATGATGCTGTGTTTTGGTCATAGGAAAAAAACAATGTTGATAACAAATAGATGTTTACAGTTACTGCTAAGCAGTGTTGTACAGAGCCAAGGCAGTTCTCAGCAAGAGTTTGGTTAAACTGGCCAAAGTGATATTCTGTACCATATAACATCATGCATAAGGAGTTTTGAGGGAGGTGGGAGTTGCTCTTGCTCTCTTTTGATGCTCAGGGGGAAAGATGGGCATCCATAGAGGGGTGGTGAGAGCAATTGCTTGTGCATCGCTTGTTGTATACACTTTTACATATATATTTGTAATAATTATCCTTTTCCCTATCTTACTAAGTAATATTATCTCAACCTATAAGTTCCACTTTGTTTTTTGGACTCCCTCCTTCATCCCAGTGGGATGATGAGGAGTGAGTAAATGGCTGCATGATGCTCAGCCACCTGCCGGGTTAAACCATAACACAATGTCACAAAAACTGCATTTAAAATCCATATGTATGAAAATTATTTCCTTGTTATAAATAAAAACTTTATTTCACACCTTAAAAATATCAGTTACAGATCCCCACTTATTCATATTAATTTAGTTATTAAAAAATATCATTCCTTCCTGCTTGAATTTTGGGTTTCTGAATGTGAAAACACGGATATTTTTTTTTTACTAAAACTAATTTATTGAAAAAACAGAAACTAAATTTGTCAGACTCTGATGATCCCTAATTAACTATCACTTCAAAATCAAGCACTGCTAGAAACATTGGTCAAGATTCTCTATTTTGAACAATGCTTTTCTTTGCTAAGGGGCACCTAATTTTTGTGATCTTGCTTTCTTGTTTGTCTTAAGGTAACTAGCTAACTCTGCCCACCTGTTGTATGACTGAAGATTTACGTTCAACATCATAGCCTGCCTTTTTTTTTCAGCAAAACCTGCAAGTCTACAGCACTCATTTCATGGAAAAAAAAAAAAAAAAAAAAAAAAAAAAAAAAAAAAAAAAAAAAAAAACCACATTCTATTATGTATTTCTACAGCACATCACTTTTTCTTCCCACAAATTAGCTGAGTGTTTCAGAAATGACTGGAAAACAGAGTACATTAAGAAAATTCAACCCACAGGTATAATTTAGGTTTACATTCCCAAGAAATGAAAGTTCGGGCAAAGATTTCTGCACAAACACATACCAAAATGTACAGAACTATTATTCCATGCTCCACTTAAAAGACCGTAGGCAGTATTTCTTTCTCCTTTGCTCTTTTCTTAAAAAAAAAAAAAAAAAAAATAATAATAATAATAATAATAATAATAATAATAATAATAATAAAGTGAATTATGGATACCAAAGTTTCAGAAGCTGACTGAAATCTTGACCACACTGAAGTCCTGCTGGAATCATTGTTTTACTAGTAACTCATTTCAGTCCCCTTTGTTTTTCAGTTTTCCAAATTTTATTCACTTACAACTCATTGTTATTTTTTTCTTCTCAAGTTGCTTCCAACAATCCCATTGCACCTGTAGTATTTTATTTCCATTCAGAATTCTGGCTAAATTTCTGTATAGAAGCAAACTCCTGCTCATGTGTACCCAATTGAAAAACAAAGTCTTATTGTATTAACAAATTAAATGATATCAGGCAACATTACTTGAATATGGAAATTTATGTCCTCTAGACTACTAGAATGGCTGATGGCATAAATTCTACCTGTGCCATCTAATCAGCTCTGAGACATTTCCTGGAGAGTCTGGAAGTCAGAAAAGATCAGGGACAATTTCTAAAAGGGATTTTTGGAAGATAAGGAAATTTGTGAATATAGAGGCGGTTGTTCCATGCCACTTGGCCTAAACTTGAAGCCATTTTGCTGTTTAGTTTACTGTGTAAACATATCCTTATAATCTCATGGCATGATCACCACTGGTGAAGTACCTAAAATTTAGGGGTTGCCTTGCAATCAGGAGCAACTCAATTACTTACAGAGTGTGAAGGATAGAACACATCTCATCCTAGCATCAGTTTGAAACCACACAAAAGTGTGGGTGGGAGTTGTGCTAGCTGGATAACATTGACCTCTTCATGGTTTCCTGCTCTCATACCACAGTACTCTAGATACACAGTACAGACAGCTACATTGTTCCTGCAGAAGATCATCTCCATCATCTCTTTCCAGACAGCATGGCTTTTAAATGAGCTCCTAATATCACTTCAACCTGATCCCTTCCCTGCTTTTTCCAAGAGAAGGATCCATCACTTGCCGTGATTCAGACTGAGTGGCAACAAAGTACATTGGAAAAACTGGAAAAAAAAAAAAAATATTACACTATGTTACATTGTTACATGCTGTGAACAGGAATGAGAATAAAGATCTGAAGGAAAAACAATGCCATAACCCACTGTGCTGTGTTTGCTGCAGCGCTGCACTCAACTGTGCATGCTGAAAAATAAACTTTTCTTTCCTAATATTTAGAGAAATCACCTAGTGGTGAGAAATACCTTGACGAAGAGAAAGAGCAGCATTTTATTTCAGTTTCTGCTTCAGTGGTAATGTACTAGCATGGCTATAAACAAAATTGTCACTGAAAAAATAAGGAAGCCATTTTTTTTCCCAATATGGCATATTTTAGCATATGTCCTACATTAAAAATGGAAAGAAAAACAGTAAAAAACATATTTTTAGCACCTGTCTGAACCAGTTAGGAACTATATTTAGTTCTGTAGCTATAATGCAGGTGAGATTAACTGTTTGTAAAATACTCACTTCCAATATAAATGTTGACAGATTGTATAAGCAGCTTCCTGTTATTACTGTGGCTGGTTTATTCTTCCTGGAATGCCTCCAGCTAAGCCTTGAAATGAAGATAAACTGGCAGTAAACATGAAAAAAATATGTTTCAGATATTAAATTTGATATTATTTCAAATGCATAACTCAAAACAATTATTCAACTAAATCTCACATTTTGAAAGATGTCACTGTGTGAAATTGTTTAATCTACGACATAAGAAAAATAATTAAGATTTTGTCTTAAAATCTGTTCTTGTTAAAAAAGAATTTACTTCTCCAATCTTTAGAGCTGCTAAAATGTACATACAGTGAAAATAATATTTCACAGTAATTTTCTTAAGCAAGGTAGAACAACAAAAACAACAACAACAACAACAAAAAAAAAAAAAAAAAAAAAAAAAAAGAAGAAAAATAAGATTCCATGTATAGTGTCTGATATGAGAAGGAAACAGTATAGTCCATGAGTTTAGGAGAGGAGCAGACAAGATGTGCAGGGCAATTAACATCAAGAAGGTAGAAAATCGTGGGATTCTGTTCACTCTCACTGCAATATTTCAGTTTTTGCAATGGTATCTATGTCTTCTGTTTTGTTCTTTTATGATGCAGTTTTCATCCATTTTGTAAGATTTAGGTGGCAAAGTTTTGGCAGTTGGGGAAGAGGGCTGCATTTTCATGAAGAGACCAGGATTCTCCATGCTGAACAAAGTCAATTCCTAACAGACCCACTGCAGGACTCAGCTGAGTCACCTGCCAAGCTGGGGCCACTTCTAGGAAAGCCCATTTTCCATCTTGTTTTCTCCCCTGTCCTGCAGAGGAAGTGAGAGAGCATCCAGCAGCAAACTAAGGTCGAACCCACAGTGGAATGCAAACAACAGCTTGGTGGAATAACTGAGCTTTGATCACTTCCACCTTTTCAGGAAGTACTGCTGTATTTTGAGGTTGTCATCATCTCGTTGCTCAAACCTGTGTATTTACAGAGACACAGAATGTAGCATATTCAGCAAATGATGAGAGTTTCCAAAAAAGAGAAAGATTCCAGTCACTGTAAACCCATGAAGACAGGTGTATCAATTGTGACCTCTGTCAAGGACACTTTTATTACTGTTTTAAAGACCATTTACAACGATAGAGAAAATAGGGTAGCTGCACAATCATTACATCTGAACTAGTGGTTATACACCACTAGGAGGGAAGTGAAATCCTCCCAGTTAAACCAGCTGGGTGCAGTTCTGAAGTGTGATCTCAAACAGAAGTGCTGGCATAAGGAAAATTTTATAAGTAGAAATGTGAGACTAACGCTCATTCATGGTTAATTTAACTGAAGGAAAGCAAAAGTGAAAAAAAAAATTAAAAAAAAGAGAGGGGAGGGAGAAGCAGTTGATGTTATTCTGTATCTGTTGTCATTATTGTCTCTGAAGTGAGACATCCCAAAGCGTTAACACCGATACGCTTGTAGTAATCTTTTCAGGAATGGGATCCTTGGCTGTTACCTGCCCATCCTCTAATTTCCAGTTGACTTTATCCCCTGCTTACCTTGATTGCTGCAGGACTTATGACTCCAGCTTGAGAAGACTTAGGGAGAGCAAGAGTTTGTCAACTGCACATGAAAACAAAACAAAAATGGATCAAATATATTTTTTCCCAGATTTTAAACACATTTTAATGTTTATAAGTGCAACAGTAAGTGAGAATAATAATAAAACATTTCTAGCCAAAATGTTTGCAACACTTTTTTTTTTTTTTTTTTAAACAATAATTTTTGTTGGTTTATGGCAAAAGTGAGTCCTTGTTACCTCACAGATACTGTGGTGTAGATGTCTCCTCTTCCTCTGCAAAGCTGCTCCTAACAAGATAGGCCAGACTACTTTGCTTTGTATGGAGTTCTTATAATGTTTAGACAAATGATACTTCATGAACAAACGTCAGTCTGTTCCTGGGCATTTTCACTATGGTAACACCTGCTTCCTATCCAAATACTAGTGATAGACCTGCCATTCATTTCAATGGAAGAACTTTGTGGAGAGTAAGACTCATGGTATCCTTGACTGCGTTAGAAAGAATATTGCCAGCATGTTGAGGGAGGTGTTCTTTGCCCTCTCCTCCTTAGTCAAAAGGCCACACCTGGAGTAATGTCCAATTCTGGGCCCCCAGTACAAGAGAGAACTGTTTGGTGAAGGGCTATGAAGATGGTGAATGCGCTGGAGAACCTCTTGCGAAAAGAGTCTTAGAACTCGGACTGCTCATGTGGTGAAGAGGAGACTCAGGGGGCTCTCATCAGTACCCATAAATACCTGAGGGAGGGTGCAAAGAGAATCAAGTTAGGCTCTATTAGTGGAGGTCAGTGCCAGGACCAGAAGCCATAGGCACAAACTGGAGCACAGGAGGCTCCCTCTGAACACCAGGAGCACTGGTGTTCACTGCCCACTGCCCAGAGGCTGTGGGGTCTCCTCCTTGGGGATCTCCCAGAGTTGCCTGGATATAGCCCTAGGCACCCTTCTCTGGGTGTCCCTTATGGGGAATGGGCTAAGACAGATGACTTTCAGAGGTCCCTTCCCACCTCAATCATGCTGTGATTCTGTGATCTGCTCAGAGTTTGACCATTCTGACCTGACAGATTAAAACTATTTCAGTATTAGTTGTTTGCAGTTACTAAAAAGATGCAAATATCTAGTAAGCTGTGTTAAATACTTCTTTGCTAAGGGAAGCAATAGAGTTCTGGGTCGTAGGGCTCTGATAATAGATGTTTCATCTCAACTTCCAGAACATTTTTCGAAATGGTTAAATAGTTTTTTTCATAATAGCAGCTTCATATTTACCAGTTTTGCAACATGAATAATCTCCAAGCCCTTTAAAATGTTTATCTTTAAAGAGCTGAAAGATCAGAAGAAGAAAATAATCATGTACAAGTCAAATATTGGTATTTTTTCTTCTCCTACTTCAACCACAGTAACAGCTCTTTCATTTCCAGTTCTACTTGTAAGTAGCTCTGCTTCCTCAGAGAAAAAACACTTGCCTATTACCATTGTGCGATCTGTTCTTATGACTTACCAAGTTCTAACGTAAATCATGCAAAAGTAACTGTAGCTATAACTATTGCTTGTCCCTAACCAGGGGAGTTCAGAAGCACCTGGTTTAGTATTCACAGGTTTTGTGGGTTGGTTTTTTTTTTTTTTTTCTTTTTTCTTTTTTCCCTACAAATATTGAAGACACCACAGTTTTAGAAGTTGTGAAAATGGATTTTTGCTTTGGAGGGGTGCATGAAAAACAAAAATCAGCTCTTACAGATGAGTAAAATGATTATATTTTTTAAAATCGTGAAAAAGAAATAGCAGGGTAAATCATTATTGGGAAAATTATCCATGCTGGTAGTTGCCTCAGAAAAAAACACCTGCTTTTCATTAGGTATAAATACAAACCAGTTCCCAACTCTGCCAATTCACAGCTGTGTTAAATTCCATTTTTAAGATGCTCTTGGATCATGAGGAGTAAGAAAGTGTTACACTTCAGTGAGTCCACGATGCAGTCTAATTAGAAAGTGATGCTTGACTGAGTTAAAGGCCCTCTGCCAGGTTCAGGTGGAGTCACTTCAGTTGCTGTGTGAATTTTGAAGAGCATAGAGGTGAAGGACTAACAGCTTTCCTGGGAGAATTCTTGTCCTTTCTGGTAGGTTTGCAATACCTAATCTTGTTGAACTATTTCTTGCTATAGTGTCATTTCTTCTCTGAAGTGTGGCTGTAAGTATACACATGGGTTTTTTTTCTCTTTTGCTGGAAAGCATCCTATTTGAATAAACTACATGGTATTTACCACTGAAGTCATTTGTCTTTTTCGAAGCAGTAAAAAGCAACAACAGCAAGTCTTTAAGCAGATCCCTGTGGAGTTTTTTTGTTTGCTTGTTTTGTTGTTGTTGTTGTTGTTGTTTTTAATAACATTTTGCATTATTCTACTACTCAAATGCCAGTGATCTCTGTTTGTTTGTCATCCTGTCATAGACAGAGCAGCACCAAGAGCATAATGAACTTTCAGGTGCCAACTACAGTCTTACATTATATACTATATTGTTTCAGTTACTAGATCCAGAATATGGCTTTGCACATCGAGCTCTACAGACGTCTACTTACTCCTGATTTAAAGGAAAGTGGAAAAAAAAATAAAAGGGAGAATACAGGCTCTTACTTCTGACTCGAAATCCACCCTGCCCTATTTTTGCTGAAGATAACATCTCTTGTCATAAGAGCCGTATTGAGTTTAGATGATAAGATAAAAGACTCTCCTGTCCTCTGTTTTGTGGTTTGTTTGTTTGTTTTTTTAATCCATACAAGTTATGATGGGCCAAGCTATGTAAAGTCCACTGTCTGATCTCAACCAAAGATGTGACACTACTTTAAATTATTCTTTGAATTAACAGTCTTACAGTCTTCTCTAGATTTATGGTGAAAGTATGGGCTCCTTCTTTTTTCCGTTTTCATGATTCTCTGGAGGATATAATTTTGGTTTGTTTGTTTGTTTCCCACAGTAAAAAAATAAATAAATAATTTCATGCCTTTGGAAAAAAAAATAAATTATTTTTTTCTGATTATTTAAGGACTCCTGTGGCACAGGAAGCATACCTAAAGGAAAAGAGGAAAAGAAGTCAGATATTTCCAGCACAGGCCTCATTTTGATATGAACACTCTAAATTTCAAAGGTGTTCTTTCAAAATGCTAGAATCCTGCTAGATCTATAAGCTTTTTCTCGCTCTTCACAGTTCCCATGCATCACTGAGTTGTAACAAGCAAACACTCCAGCATGGTTTTGGGAGATGGACACGAAAAACTGTAGAACAGTGTTTCAAGTATGTATCCAAAATTACCAGCAATGAGTCTTACTCACGAACTAATTGCTCACAGTGAACACATAGATAAAATGTGACTAAATCCTTAGTTTTGCAGCTGGTAAGCAGAGAAATGCTGGACACGTTGCTGAATTGAATTGTTTTCATGAGGAAGGTGGTGGAGGCACTGTTTCTGGAGGTGTTCAGGAACCATATGAATGTGGCGCTGAGGTACATGGTTAGTGAGCATGGTGGGGATGGGTGGGTGGTTGGACTGGATGATCTCAGTGGTCTTTTTCAACCTTAACGATTCCATGATAATGTGGTCAGTATTAGTATGGACACATTGCAACCTCAACTACTTTTTGAAAAGGGAAGGTAAAAGCTGGGCTTTCAGTTAATTGCCAGCTGCTGTTTTCCATTCTGCTGCCAGTATAATCCCAAAGCCCATAAAATCCTCTGTATGAGTCATTAATTTATGCAGCTGCTTTTTATTTGTCCAGACTCAAAAAATGTGTAGCATTCTGGCTCAAGTAGTATTAGCATTTGTACCAAGTGCTTCAAAGACCGAGGCCAAGAGAGGGCTATAAAGAAGTGTATAATCAGACTTCACATGCTGCAAATAGTGCTCAGGAGTGGATTAAGAATCTTTGTACCTATTACAAGAGGAAACACTCAGGATATGTACCGAATACGCTGGTTTGCTATATAAAACTTTGTTTGTTTCACATTTTAAATTGGTAATTGCACTTTGATTTCAATTTATTTCTGATCAATAATTCATTTGAGTAATTAGTTTTGAATCTTTACAACATTAGTATAAAAACATTGGCTAAGCTAGCTAGAAGGAGGGCATTTTATGTGTAGCTGAAGTGGGTAAGAGGTCAAAAGCTTAATGTGTCTATACATAACTGATGAGAAGCCCATGAAGATCAACTAATGAATATGCAAAATCCAGTTCTTCTGGGAGTCAAAAATAGCGATATGTATACTTCTATTGTTCTTAGAAAGTTGCTATGCTTTATTTGTTTGTTTATTTATTTATTTATTTTTTACCAGCTAGACAGATTTACAAAAAAACTATTGAAGAATCACCACTTGCATTTCTAAACATATGGCTTCTGTTTATGCTTCCCACCCATTTCTGTCTTCAGAGTAACTCAGGATGAGAATGAAGGCAATTGGATGTGGCAGTTACAGGCTGCTTGATCAATTACTTTTCAAATGGTTGCAAACACGGGCACTCAGCATTGATAAGAAAACACAAGAAATATTCTCTTTGCTGTGGTACAGAAAATGAGCCTCAGGCACAAAATGCTGAAGACCTTCACAGTATCAAACTAAATGAAAACTAGCAATTCTGTTTTCTCTGTAGCCTTTTCACCCACGTGGCTCTCAGTCCTGAAATGCACAACTGCATAAAAGAGCTCTGCACTGGAGGTCTGCAGGCGATGTCAGTAGTTTCCTTAGCAACAGGAGCCATGTGCAAGCCTTCAGAAGTTCCTTCAGCAGGTTTCCTTGGCAGCAAGCAGAGTGTTTAGAAAGGAGGAAAGAAGAAAAGAAAGGGAGAGACAGACACAGTACATGGCAAAATTCAGCAGATCACTTGGGTGGCCCAGAATGAAAACAAACAAACAAACAAAAAACAACCCAAACTTTCGCTCATTGCATTAAACTTTTCTAAACATCTGTATGGATCTAGGCTTTCCTCACAGAAGTCTGTAGGGAGAGTGTAGGGATGGCTGTACGTACCTGACCTGGAGGAACACCATAGCATCACAAGTGTCTGTATGCCAGAGCTTCAGCCTGAGATTCCCATACAAGCAAAAGCAGCAGGTCAGGTGGACACTGTTCATGGGTAAGTAGCTTGTATATAGACTAAGCAGTCATCACTCAGAGCTGTCTGCTATCAGCAAGCTGCATCATAGTCATTTCACCTTATATCACCTTAAAAAGCAGTTTCTGCAGAAGATGGCCTTCTCTTCCAGCAACATGAAAAAATGTGTCACAAACCACCTCCTTCTCAACACTGCTTGTAAGACTAGAAAGAAAAAATGGATGCACTGGCTGTTGCTGTTTATTTGCTGTAACACAGTACAGGCTGCAGTGCAGAACACTCACATCCATCATGTGAATAGCCTGATAAATCCAGCTCTGTGCCAAGGCATACTGACCACTGGATTATTCCATTGTATACAGAATCAGGAACTTATGCAAGAAGTCAGCCAGCTTAAAACTTCAGTATATTTCTACACTAGACTGTATTTGTATTGTAAACATCTGTAGAAACATTTTTCATTTTGTGATTTAAGGCACATTAAACTTTCAATTTAACCAAAATCTAAAATAAACCCGTTGCATCATCTGGTTGCCAGATAGTGAGGTTTTACATTTTTAATTCTCAACTAAAACGCAAAATAGAAAGCACATCCTTTGTATGACGGCTAAGGGTGATAATAGTGTCTAAAAACTCAAGTGATAAGGTACCCTATAAGAAAGAATAATGGAAGGAAGCTTGATGACTGAAGAACAAAAAAGAGTTCTTTGGAAGCAGATTCTTGCACCTATGCAGAAGTTCAGTGCCTTTAAGGGAAGATTCTGAGGCATCTGTTTTTATAAATAAAGGAAAATGGGTAATATATTTTATGTATGTATGTATATATATATAAACACTAACACAGTGCTCAAATGATCACTTATTTATTGGAGATAATAACTTAAACGCGAAGTGAACTAGAAATTTTTGTAAGCAAACACAACTATTCCAAAAAGCATTAGATCATTCATACTAATTTTTTTTTTAGAAGTCACAAAGAGTTTAGTAGGAGACTTCACTTTTTTTTTTTTTAATTTATGATGATGAACTTGATCTGCTCTCACTGAATCCAGCGGACACGAGGATCATTAGCTCCTTCAGACATACAGTGAAGATTTCTCTGATAGCCGTTCTAGATTTCCAATTTGACCCTCAATAGTGAAATTCCGCTCTAGGCCACTGCTGCCCTCCTTGTCACTTGTGTTCAGGCTACTCCTTGTGTTCAAACCTCCAGGAATATCCCAGGCACTTGAAAAGGCACCCAAGGCTAGCAGCTACAGTAGCAATATTCCTAACCAGAGATGGCAGTGCTTAGCTTCTGCTGCTGAGAGCCTAGCCCTGCCAGTCAGGAGCAAGCTGAGTGCCAACTGCTAAGGAGAAATGTTCTTGACCAGATCTGTTCACCGATTTGTTCTTCAAAACATTTTTTTTTGTGTGTGAAAATGCATGTATTGCCTGTCAACATAAGCCTTTTTGTCTCAGATTTTGTTGGTTTACATCATTGCATGGTACTACTAATTATTTCTGTAAGCCACTGTAGGGACTGCTACATTTCAGGGTCCTGTCAAAATCCTGGTGCTATTAGACAGCTACTGAGCCTGTTTACAGGAAAGCTCTTCAGAGTTTTCAGAGCCTTTCATGAAAATGTACAAGGAAAAAAATTAATGCATTTCCTTATTATATTGTCTCCTGTTTGCTTGCCTTTAGCTCTATTTGGGTTAATGCTTTATACCTTTGAGAAACTAATGAGTAGACAGTGTTGGCAGCATATATAACCATTTGTCTTCAGGGTTCTGTAATCACAGGAATATATTTTATACGCACCCTGGTGTAAGGTTCATTTTGATCAACAAGAGAACTTTTGAGTGGGACTCTGAAAATGCTGTCACTCAGGCTGAAATATAGAAATGGAAATTAGTGACAGAATTCTTGCAGCATGCTAAGCAGGAATTAAAGGCCAATAGTTGTGCAGAAGACTTTCAGGCTATCTGGATTACTTTGAACTACTGAGAAACTACCTGCAGTCTTAGACTAATTATGGAAGACAGGTGTGATAATGCCTAATCCTACAGAGTAGAATGTTAATGTCCCTAGGTATCAAAATGGCACTCTAGAGAGTGAAGAAGAAAACAATTAGAGACAGCATGTGGCCCAAGTAGGTGTTAAGATGTATTAAGATGTACACAGTAAAAGGTAAGCCTTCATAGAATGAATGATCGAATGGCTTGGGTTGGAAGGGACCTTTAAGAACATGTAGTTTCAACCCCCTGCTATAGGCAGGGATTCCTCCCTCTGGACCAGATTGCTCAAAGACCCATCCAGCCTGGCCTTGAATGCTTCCAGGGA
Organism: Lagopus leucura; assembly: GCF_019238085.1. Lineage (NCBI taxonomy): Eukaryota > Metazoa > Chordata > Aves > Galliformes > Phasianidae > Lagopus > Lagopus leucura. The sequence continues at coordinate 9,194,629 of NW_024962262.1, forward strand.
GAGAGCATCCACAACCTCTCTGAACAACCTGCTATAGTGTCTCACCACCCTCACAGTCAAGAATTTCTTCCTAATATCTAGTCTAAATCTCCCCTTTTCCAGTTTAAAGACATTTCTCCTTGTCTTGTTGCTATATTTGTTCATTATTTGAATATATATTAAAAAAAAAAAAAAAAAAGTATATTGAAGTCCCACATTTTGTTCTTGTCAGCCTGGTTCAATTGGCAAGATTTGGGGTGAAAGCAGGAGTAACGGAGTGAACAGCTTGGAGATCAAACAAGGAAGTCAAGGAAGTCCAGTATTCCACTGCTAATCCTGATAATTCATCTTTTCATACAGTAAATTAATGACTGTGGTGTTTCTTTATCTAGCAGCTGACTTTATTGAACAAGTTTCCTTTTCCAGTGGTAGGTTTTCCCAGAAAACAGAAATTTTTCATTTAGGATTTTGGTGGAAATTCCTACTCTCAGTATTACAGCGTAACATACAGGTTAAATACTTTACAAATACTTTACAAGATTATCCTAGAAAATAACAGTAAAGTAAAGAGGAATCTACGGAACAGAAGTAATAATTTTTATCTCTTCATCTAAAGATTTATCACTGATCTTGTAATCCAACTGAAAGGCTCACTTAAGGTCTTTGGCCAGCATGCTTCTGCACCAATAGAAATGCAATCCAACGTTTTTGCACAGACTCCTTGAGTTTTTGTTTGCTTGCTTGTTTGTTTGCTAGTTTGATTGCTGTTATGAAATTAAATGTTGCAACATACTTAGCACTGGGCAGGTGGGAAGGTCTGTAAAGAATGTTCCCGAGCCACAAATGTTTGCTGAGCCACAAATACTTCTTTCAAAAAATAGCTGGTTCATCAAGCACTATCCAAAGAACTCCAATGCTATGGAAAAGAATGTTAGTTTCTCACTTCTGCTTTGTAGAAAACTTAGGAAAAAACATTTTGCTCTAATTTGAACCAAAATTGCATTTCAGAACATAGCATCTCCTACATACCATATATGTAACTGCAATCGCAGAACATGCAAACACAAGATAAAGCTGATTATGGATTCCACATACACTTCTACTTCACTCTTTTGATTTGTAATGTTCAATATTCAGTGTTTTGTTGGGGTTTTTGTTTGTTTGTTTTAATTCATAGCTATGATCACAAACATACAGCTAAATTTGTCTCACTACACCAACAAACAAGATGAGGGCTCCATTCTTTTCAAATGTATACAAATAAAGCAATGGAGGGGTTTCAGATTTCAACTGGGTAAGCAAATGAGGAAAGAACAAACAGAAGTATGTAGGCAGATGACTGTTCTTCCAAGCACCACTCTGGTTTCTAACATAGACTGGATTGTCTATATGGGATCAGCAGAGCAAAGTCTTACAGTCCTATATCTTCCAAATCTTCCAAATCTCCATTCTTCGTGCTGTCAATGGATTCAAGTAGCACCTTTATACTGATCAACTAAAGAAGTACACTGAACAACCCTAGTAGGAGATCTGAATATATTCCCAGTGAATTTCCTAACAGCCGTGCATTGTAAGAGCCACTGTTCAGATTTGAGTAGACTTCTACTTTGACTTTTGTTTTCGGGCCAATCGGAGTAATTTTCTCAAAGCTGGAAACAAAAACTGGAGAGGTGTGAAAGGCATGCTTGGTGCTGGGAGTGGCAGAGTTCTCAGCTGTGCCTCTCAGGGCTCCAGGGCAACTCCTTCCTACATCAGCCACCAAAGGAAAGGCAGAAGGGTATCTGTCTACCCCTCTCCTACTAATAGGTCAGAAGGTCTTGTGAGCTGCCTCAAGACAAGATGCTCTAAATTAAATATGTGGATGTGTAATCAATTTTGAAGCTCTAGGCAGCATTTTGAGTAAAATCATGGCAGTTCCAACCTCCTACCTCAGAATTTTTCTTCTTCACAGCCAGCTTTCCTTCAAGGTTGTCAAAGTCTCAGAAGCCTTGAACAAATGATTTGAAGAATAATAGGCACGACAGAAAAGTAGTCTAAACTACATCTAACTGTACAAGTTCCAATCATTCTAAAAGTTCTTCCCACTACCTTGCAGCCTGGCTGATTTGTGGGATTTCAGCAGGTCTGTAGAGTAGTCATCATGACGGGGGTGGGGAGATGTAGCAAGCGTCTTAGCAGAAGCACGGTGTGTTGCATTTGGTTTGCTATTTGTTTTCAAGCAAACAGTTGACTGACAGGAAAAATATGAACTCATCCTTCTGCTCATTTCTGGTAGCTGTGTTGCTGAGTTTTAACCTACTTTGAGTTGTCTACAGAGAGGATGTTGGTATCAAGGACTGAATTTTATTCTGTCACTTTGCTAAAGTTCTTGGCTCAGTTGTGCAAGGTAGACAGAACAGAGGACATTTCTGTGAGGGTCTGTGGGTGTAATCTCAAAATATGCCATTTGGGGTTTGGCAGCAGGTAAGGGCTGCAGAGGGAACAGCCCTCCTATACCTGGAGCCATGCTGACTGATCTAAAACAATAAGAACATGATGTGTTAGTTGTAAGCTAGTTCCAGCATGATAATCTTTTTAGGGGACAGAGCAGCAACCAAGGGATGGGTAAACCAGACTGGAACGCATCTTCTTCAGGAGCGAATAGTTGTAGTTCAAGGACATCTGCCAGAGATCACAAAGGTGTGAGCACAGAGAGCAGGCAAGGTACACTAAGGAGTAGAGGATCTGCTGGCAACTCTGACGGCTATGCAGGCCCTGCACAGAGCCATGGCCAGGGAACAAAGTAGTTTAAGACTAATACATAGGTTGCTCTGAAAGTAGTGCTTCCTATTTATTTCCAAGGAATCTACATCTGATATAAAGATCACAATAGCACTATTTGATAAGGAGAAATCTCAGCAACATAGTCACCACCATCAGCTGTGCATTTGCATCAGTGGTGTACAAGAACTTGCATGCCATGCTTGTAAAAATCTGCATCCAGAACATTTCTTGTCTTTCACATTGCTATCACCACTGCTGAAACACACCACCCACCATTTCACGGTACTCACATCCACTGTTTGGTCTCCATAAACATTCTGTGAGTATCAGTGAATGTCAGTGGGTGCCATTTTTTCCACATGGAGGAATTCAGTGGCACATCTTTGCTACATACACACTTCCATGTCAGATACCATTTTGCCAGACTACCCCTCTGCTGCCATCTGTCACACAGCAACAAAATGCAATGCAATATTGGTGGGAAGGTTCCACCTCTTCTGCCATACCACCAACATCCACCTCTAAAGTCATGGGCCAACAGAATGCATTAGGAGACATTACTGTCAGAGTAACTGTCTTTCTTTTTTTTCTTTTTTTTTTTCTTTTTTTTTCTGAAGTGCCTAAGCCAATGTCTTGAGTGAAAAAGTAGAAAAACAATTTTCAATAATGACTCAAGGTCTTCTTAGGCAGTGCAGAAGAGTGATAGAAAATTGACAGAGGAGCAATAAGAGAGTACAGAAGGAGAAGCAGAGAGCATTTGTATTTCAAATATTTGCTTTAATTGTAACATGAAGTAAGGAATGTGGGAGGCTTTCACAGCTCATGGTAGAAGCAGGTGGGCAGAGCAGGAGGCTTCTTCATTTTAGTAAGTCTGTGAAATGATGGTTTAAAACAGGAGTCGAGGTGTGCAAGCACACTTGAGAGGACATAAAAAGATGCAATTTAGTGAAGGGCTGCTTTATAATGTGATCAATGTCTCCAAAGTATATTGGAGTGGAAAACTCATCAACAGAGAATCAATGACTTGATTCAAGCTCCCTGTGTTATTCTGTATGCAGAGATTCATTTTAAGAAGTAACAGATCAGTGGAGCTGCCCCAGATTGCTGAGCACTCCTTATTAACTGTATTAATTGACTGCTTGCACAATTCTTATGTGATGAAATAGACATCACACAGGACAGGTTTTTTACTTTCTCTTTTTTTTTTTTTCCTTTCCTTTCTTTTCTTTTTTTTCCTCCCTGAAGTTAGTTGACCACTGTCTGAGAATTTATCTTACAGAAATGGATCTTTTGGACTTACTGGATGACAAAGAAACAACATGAAGATACTCACTGGAAATAGACACCAAAGAAGTATTCCTGTGATTACTTCTACTGCTTTTTGTTGGGCTTATTTTTGTTAGTGTCCCTCCTGATTATCTACTCATTTTTTGGGGGTGAGAATGTTCAGGCAATGGCAGCAGACTTGAATTCAGAAATACAGAACTCAGAACAGTGAGGAAACAGCTTTCAGATGAAAAAGATGCTTCTGTTTATTTAAGAAAAAGGTTTTTTTTTTTTTTTTTTTTTTTTTTTTTTTTTTTGAAGAAAAGATAAGGAAAAAAGATCTGTTTAAATAAAAATCTGTTTCATCACTGTATTGTGCTCTTTGTGATAGCATGTGAATATCATCAAGGAAGCACAAAAGACAACTTCTAAAGAAGTAATGGAAAAACATCCAGTGCAAATGCTGGTTACAGTTACCGTACTTCCATACTTCTCCCTGTGGTACTCTTAATAAGGTGGGGTTTTTTTGTTTGTTTGTTTTGCTTTTTTTTTTGCTTTGTTTTGTTTTGTTTTGTTCTTTCTTTCTTTGTTTGTTTAATAAAGATTCATTCTGTCTAATCTGTTTAATCAGCAGGCTTAATATAATGCAGTTCACAGCTACTGACCTCACTTGCTAACACACATTCCGCAGTGTTTACCTTAATTCTAATTCTGATTTCTATGTGTTAAAGGGAAATTTAAATCACCTTGAAGGTTTGCATCTAGCATGTCTTTTTAATGCTCCAGCAGTTCCACTAGGAATACCTTTGTGCCCTGAAAGAAAAATTTTCACAGACGTTGAAGGGTTTTTCAAGCCTGAAAACTCAGTGACAGATCTAATAGACAGGTCCCAGCATGAGCCAGGTACTTACTGCCTTGAATAGTCTGAGTCTCAGCTCTTTTTGTGATGATTTTCCAGTGCTGCAGCAAAAAGTAATAACCACTCACCAAATGTTAATACTGTTTGCAGAACAGAGAGAACAGTAAGGCAGTCAGAGGGTAGACATTGATTCTAGCCATAATGGTAGCTACTACCAAGAGTTTTCATGGATATTTAATATGGCCTGTAGTCTGTGTTTGTTTCATCCATTTTTACAAAGGCTAAGATGAAAGTCTTGGGAAGACAAATGTTTTTACCCTCTGCACTTACACTGGTCTTGTTTGACTTGGTACCTTTCCTAGATGTGTTGGTGCAATACTTAAATATTTGTTGTAGAAATTTCTTTTTGTTTTCTTTTCCAGACAGTATATCCCACAAGAACGGATTTCTGCAGATCTAAAGTCGGAATGTTGATCTGGAAGAGGCGTATTTATTTTTCTCAGGGGTGCAAGTATAGAGAAGAGTGCATCTTAGCAAATTCAGTAAAATTAAATTTATCCTCTCTGAAGGCTTAACCAGTCTCACAATTCTGTGAAAACGCAATGAAAAAATATCTGGAGTTATCTAAAGAAATCTATTTCTAGGCATACCACTACAAAGCTTCAAAACTCAATAATATAAGAAATAGTATCTCAGATTCTAACCCAGTTATTCCTTGGTTTCTAATCTCCATGAATCTGCAAGCACAACTTTGTACTTCTGTCACTACACATCTAATGTCCTCATACAAGTCTATGTGTATAAACATTAAATATTTACTAAAGTATTTACTATTTATGTTTGGGCCTAAAATGTTAACATTCAATCAGTCAATTTAGACATAACTAAATATTTTTTCAGCATCCAAATTTGCAAAGGAAAAATGAGACAGAGATGTGAGATGAAGGAGTTGAACTCAGAAGAGTCGTGGGTCAGGAATATAGTGAAAGATGTAGATTCAGTTTCCTTATTGTTAGATATCATACAGATATGCAATATTTAGGATTTTTCTTGCTGTTTAGTGTCTAAATTGTGAGTAAGAAAATTAATAAGGACTAGAAACCAAGCCAGAACTTTGCTATATAGATATGTGTGTATGAATAGGATTAGATCAGAAGCAAAGTCATGCTAGATACCAGGAGAGGACCTTTAAAAAATGGGCAGTATTTAAATACACCTGTGCAGATACACAATATTTAGTAATCCTGAGCATCTTCAGTGTTTTTTGTTTGAAAAGGTCCTTGAGAATATCATGACTGTTACGCTTCCTGGTTTGTACTGTGAAGCTGATTACTTTTTCAGTTCAGTAGTCTGTACAGCATCAGGTGCTGTTCAGTCTCCCAGTTTAAGCAATCACCCCTCATTCAATTTCAAGAGGTTAACTTTAGTCATCCTCCACTGAAAGCCTCCATTGCCTATGCATTAGGTTTTGCAAGCCCACCTTCTATTATTTTGATACTTGTTTCCCATGTTAATATCTAGGAATTTATCTCAGTCATCTGTAAAAGGAGTTATGAGGCCTAGAAAAGAATAAGAGAAGCTGATAGGAAGCTGAAAAAAAAAATGCTTTGGAATAGAAAATCTAATTAAAAAATAACATAAATACATAAATATAGCACAATTTTAGTCATTCAGCTACTGTTAGTATTTCAGGCCAACATCAGTTTAATGTGCTGCCTAATGACACCACTCAGACACAAAGTATTCAATTCTGCTTCAGTCAAAAGAGTTAATTTATAACTGGCTTTCGGATCCATGCCTGAACTTCTAATTCACTGTGATTAAATTCAACCATAGTTGCCAGAGTGTTTTCACAGCTGACAATCACACTGATCATTGTGGCATCAGTTGTTTTCCCAATCCAAGTACATCAATCTATTGCCTGCTGTCGTACAGTGAAGTCCTGAGCTTTTGTGAACAGACCACTCTGTTCGCTTACAGTCTTTTGCTTGGAACAGTGAAGATCCACTGCAAAGACTGTGTGAGGCCTGATCTCCTACTTGTGCCTCCTGATATTTCCTCATTGACAGAACACACACTGTGGTCGATATTATGTTATGATTATGATTAATATTAACATAAGAGCAACAAGGAGCAATGAGTGACTGCTTTTTCTTTTTAAGGTCAGAAAGCCTGAAGTACTTCCTCATGATTACTGATAACTCACAGAAGTTCATTCTTAGATCTGCACGTATTCAGAGATCATCTCTGTAACATTACAATTTTTGCGTTTTCCTGTTTTGTTTCGTTGTAAATATTATTTTTTGTTAAAGCAAGTATTGTTGAACGCTGTATTGATGACTTTGAGAACACAGCTTAAAGGTTTACACCCTTGCATGTGACAGTGGCAGTACTGAACAGCCTCAGAAGTTTTATTTCTTGACCAGCTAATGTGTGCGTATGGACATGTGCGTGCTTATGTATTCATGTGTACGCATTTGCACTTGAATATGTACATATTCTCACACACAATTATCTGTATATACATGTACAAATTGTCTTTGCCTTCTTATAAGCAGGGTGCCCTGGGAAAAGCACTTCTGGCAGGAGGCTGGTAGATTACAAGCCTTTTCAAAGGAGCTAGCAGGACTTACAAACACCTTCTCTTTTTACAATTGTCTGTGGAAACTGATATATTTGCTTTCCTGAAAGAACAATTTGATTTTGTTAAATCTGGCTCTATGCCATGCTCTATGCCATGCTAAGGAGAGCACTGTTACTCTGGGGAAGGAGGATATCAGTCTGATTGACTATTGCACACTGAATCCCTGCCCAGCTCTGACTCATGTGTTAGACCAGTTAGACCTCATGTGTTTGATCAAGGATAGCTCTCTACTTCTTGAAACTAGGCAGAACTCTTTGTTTGGTGAATATTATTTTTCTCATTCCTTATAAACAAGAACTGAACTTCGGTGAGATGGTGCAAAAATCCAAATATTTGGGCACCAAGCATATGTAAAAGCTCATTCTCCTCCGATTGTGTCATAATATCTCTTTACCCTGTGCAGGCTTGTGCAACTTCAAAAGTTATAGCTGATTTGAAACTTCTGCTGAGGGGTTACCCAAGTATAAATAGCATGGAAACAATCTCTTAGGGTGCATTTTCAGCATGACAGGAGAGGTAATCATTCTGATCCTATTAATGCCTAATAGGATTGTTCATAAAACCTTTCCCCATCTACCATTTACTTTAGAACCGCCTAGAGGATTTCCCTTAAATCAGGAGAGTTAATCCTACTCCCGGACAAAAGAATCAGTATCCCAGCCACTATGTATAAGCAGAACTGAGTGTAGCTCATGGAGATACGATATCTGTGAACATGGGGAAATATTTAGCTATGTTGTCAAAACTAATTTAAATGTGGAAATATTTAATATTTCCATCTCTTAAGTTCATATGGCCAATTTTGTACCGGTAAAGGGAACCAAAGTCAGTCAGGTGTCACTGGGACTGAACTTAGAGAATAGCATTGTTGAAAAATTATTAAATACACTGATTTTATTCATCCTGTCTCTGTACTGAGAGTAGAACATAGCCAATAAGCCAAGTTTCATAACTCAGTACTCTTCATGGTATTAACTTTAAAGCTGACTGAACATTTTAGTCACATTACTCTCTTCTTATTTCTGCTCATTTTTACATTGATTGAATGGATTTTTCTGTCTTTTGTTGTTGTTTTTGTGTTTTGATTTTTTTAAATTTTTATTTCTTTAAACATACTGAAAATAACTCAAACTCAAGATAATTCAAAGAATTTGATATTTAAACAGATTCAAAACACAGTAAAACCATCTACCCAATTCTGTAGCATACTGCATCACTACCTCTACCTTTTAAAGGAATAATTTTGCAGAAAATGCTTTAAGATTTTTTTTATTTTTATTTTTTAATCTGAGTGGCAAACACTACATGAGTTTTAACACTACCTAACCTGTTTTTCACTGAACTTGCATAAAATCTGATCCCCTCAGTTCATCAACCATTTGATTCTAGGTTCTTGTTTCAGTTCAAAAAAGTACATAGCATGAGAGTTTGAAAAAGAGGCATAAAAATTAGGTTAAGGCTAGAGAAAACCAATGAGGCACTTAAAGAGATTATATTACTTTGTGTAGAGGACTGAGAAGTTACTTTATTACAGCATTTAAAATTTTAAATTGAGAAATTGCCTGTAGCTTAGCTCCTTAAACCATTAGGGAGAGAAATAGGAGATAAAACACAAACCACGCAAATGCTAAGTACAAATTACGTGGTTTGTTTGTTTGTTTGTTTGTTTATTATCTGTTTATTTTTCTTAATACCTGAGTATTACTCATAGAAAAAAGAACTGTTTAGCCCAGGAAAAAAATGTAGTTTCCCCTTACCCTCGGTCTTGAAATCAAAGCTGAATGACTGGGAAGTTATGCTTTGGTTCAGTAGACAGATATGTGAAATGGAGCATTTGAGCTTTGTGGACCACTGAACTACTGTCTGTTCTGTCATCTATCATAGGAATCACAGTCTAAAACAAGTTATATCTCTCTAGTGATTCTGCAGAGAAGCTTGATTGAGTAGTTTAGTCTAAAGTCTCTATTTCTACCATTTCTACCTTAATTCATAATAACTGAGTGTGACTCATTCAGGGGATTTCCTAACTCATATACAAAATACAAAAAAGGATGATGTTAAAAATGACTCCACACCTGCAAGAAGTAGAACTGTATCAAAGTAAGCCTCTAATTCTATATTCTTTCTGGGGGTCTTTCAGAAAACAAAGTGGTCTGTTGGTTTTATATATCAAGAATTCAGGTATGGTAGAAATGCTAACTATCTCTCTTAACAATTAGAGTTGGATAATTCAAATGTATTTATAAATTTTTTGTATTTAGTTTGCTACGCCTGATTTTCTTCTTAGTCCCGGGGAAGATGGAAACTATGTCTTTATGATTATTATATACCCTCCTAATTACACTACATTTTGGAAAAGTGCACAGTGTTTCTGATACGGCTTTAATGGTGAATAGTTTCTGGAGCTGTGTTCATTCTGTAGCAGTCCTCTCTGGGCACCATGTGAGGTTTTGTGATCTTTACTCCCTACTGTTAAAAAAACATTTACATCTGCTATGCTTTCTGAGCATTCAGATCACTGAATATAAATTTATCTTCTTTTGATAAACTAAGGGGTTGGGCAAGCTCTTCAGCTGGTCTAGGTGTAACGTGCTTATCCAGCAATCAAGACTATACAGACTGAAGAATCAGTAAAGACCCCATAACCTTTTTGTTGAATTTTAATGTGGTTTATTTATACAGGCTAATTCATGTGAGCAGTCTCAAAGACTTACGTAAATGTATGTACTTGATTAAACAGAATAAGAATCTTAATTAAAACATCTTCTCACTTACATCTTTGAAAGCTGTTTTTAATAATATCTTATGCTTGGAAATATTTACTTTCGGCCTTCATTCTATACATAATAACTTCAATTCTGAATATTTATACATTTTTCATCTGCCTCTGAAACGAGCAGGTTGCCATTGTGAATTGTGGCCTAATTATACCCTCCATATCTCAAGATCATATCCTCGTTTGGAGTTCTTCAATACGAGCTGATTAGAAATGAAAGTAACTTTTTCCTTCATCCCCAACTAGAGCTCAGACCACTCAGCACTTCTTGAGATCGAGACCATGCATATTTTTAAATTGTTACTCCTTCAGTTAAGTGACAAACATCTTCAACACATTTTAAAAATAAGGAGATGAAAGCAACAAAATCTGTTGCTCACAAATTTAGATCTCTGGAATGTTCACAAGTACCCAGAATCCTGTACAAAACCTCAAGAAACTTTACTTTCTAGTACACAAAACCCTTAAGAAATACTGACCTCTGCTGTCTATATGGGACTGGAATCACCCTGATAAGCGCTTCTGGCTAAATTTGTATATTTTCTCCCTTAGATGACCCACTGAATTGCTCTGTGTATTAGATGTTGTTCCTTTCTGAAAAAAAACATCCAATCTTTAGCAGAAGTCAGAGTGATTTGAGGAAATGGAAAAATGTTCCTTTCTTTAGAAATTAGTCTAAATCTAAATGAGAGTTGGTAATGATTATGATTGTCAGTTAATGGCTCATATAAAGAGACATTTTAGCTTGTCTTCCTCTGTCTCAAACACGTCACCAGATCCGTATCTGTAAGTTATATTAGAGAGACCAAGAATGGAATCTACAATAAGTTTTCTTCAGGTTTGATAAAAACATAAGTTTTAACCAATAGTTTAGACAAATAGATAGATAGACAGAAAAATATTAAATAAACAAGTAAATAAGATAAAGACAGGAAATAAAAGTCAGGGATACTGTCAAAACTCTGCCAGAAAAACCTCACGAATTGGTACTTCAAATTACTTACATTAGTAAGAAATTCTGTTAATCCTGTTGAACATACTGTGCAACTAATTTATTTGCTCATGAAATTTTGTGTGGGATTCAGTTTGGGATACCTTGGTCAAGCATCCAGCAAAATGTCATCTAGTACTTCTTAGTAGCGGGGAAGATAGATTACCCTGAAAAGCTTATTAATGTGTCTGTGATGGAGCTGAGAATCTGTTGATGGATATACCTGGTGGTTTTGTTGTTGTTGTTTCTTTCTTTTTGTCTATTTTCATTTGCTCAGTTCTAGCAATGCCTATCACTGAATGAAATAAATTTCAGGCAACATGCGTCTTGCATCTCAGAAATCTGAACACATAATGCTTTCCAGAGGTTGAAACTTACTTATTCTCCAGGGCTTGTTAGCGAAGTGTCTCACAAAGAAATATAAGCACAAAACATTTCACTTAGAAAGACAATCACATAGAGCAGACTCAGGTGTGTTGGCAGTGGGGAAGGTTATACTTTTTATTACACTGTAAATATATCAGATACGTTTGATAAGACCTCCTTACAAATATGCAAAGAGCACCTCTTTGTATATAGTTCCTTTTTTAAGGATCATGAAATTATGAGCACCCATCTGATTAGTCTTCATTTTGTTTACTATTTGCAAAACATCACGTGCCATAATCTTACTATGGTTTTCAGTTAAAGGAGTTATAAGTGCATCCTAGGTAAAATACATACATACATACATACATAAATGGAAACAAACCCAAGAATTATGCAACATAAAAAGGCAGAGAATAGACATATACAGCCAGCAAGTTATATTCATCTCAGTCCATTTTCCCAGCAATAATTAAATTAAATCTTCTTTTAAAACACAGTTGGATTGCAATTTGATGCATGCTACTAATATATGTGCTTACTTGCAAAACACTTTTCCTCAAGAGAAGGCCTATATTGAAAAATAAATAAATCAGTAAATCAAAGGAAACTGCAGCAGATTGTGGCATGCAGAGTGAAGTGAAAAGCACATAATACCATCATTTTTTGAAAAAGGTGATATATTGTTATTTTAAAAAGGAGCTTATGATCTTCCTATATTACTCGTGAAATAGGAATGCCACAAAACACTGCCTCTCTTGATTGGGGTTGGCTGAATATCAAAGAGAAAAAAGCTTAGTGCAGGAGTGCTGGAATCCTCTACCACTCTGCCACTGGCAATGTGACCTTGAAAAAACTCTTCTTTCTAACTTTCTGTGTCTCTCATCCTGTGCTTGTTGCATGCCTTCATGTCCAAAATCAGTTCTGGTCCACAGCCTTTCTCCTGAAGACAGATTTCTGTGAGTGGCTGGATATTCAGTCTTCTCATACTTGGTTTGAAGAGATCTCACATTTAGAGCTCTCAGCTCATGTTTTATAAAACATCATTCTGTGAGGCCAAGATAGAAGATCTTAAGAGAAAGACAGAGGAAATTCATACTCAGAAGTTCATTTTCTCATCTGAAAAGTACCACAAGTATATTTGGAGTGGTGGGTAGAAACAAGAGCATTCTACACAGCCAGTAGTAAGAAAATCCCCCAGCTCTAGAGATTTTAGCATTAGTTCAACTGAGGAAATATGAGAATTTTCCATAACAGACTTATTTATCTCGGAAAGGTGTTTTCCATTACATTTTTCTCCACTTTTTATCAGCTCTGTATCTTTTATTACATATGCAGCTTGCATAATTCTGCAACATACTTATTCTTCTTTTGCAATTACACATCTCACTTGCTGGGCACTATGATAAGGGTATGGCCAGCAGTGTTAAAGACAAGTATTAAGAGGTGGAAATGGATCAACAACTTCTTTCTAGTCTGAGGAGAAATAAGATATAAAAACAGGGGAAAAAACAATCATACATCTGTGGGAATAAAATAAGAGCTGTGGAGCTGTGTATGTCCTAAAAGTGTGAAGTGACAAGAAAGATGAGAAAAAAGTAAGAATTATATTAAGAGCACTGAGGGGGGGAGAGGGCAGGGAGGAAGGGGAAGGGGTGGTTGAGAGATTAACTTTGAGGGATACAGAACTGGATGCTAGAAATAGCAATCTATATATTAAGATTATTAGAATGATACTTTAAATGTCTTTCAGTCATTTACAGGAATGTTTCAGTAGTCTAGCATGCAGGAAGCAATGCTACTTATAGGAAGTCTTTGTGTCCTCACCATATTTAAGAGAAGAAAAATATTTCTTGAGGTTCTTTATGAACTGCATTCTTTCAGGCTGTGGCCATGAACACGTTTCTTTTACCAGTATAGACATAGACATCTCTTCTGAACAGCACAAGTGTTTTAAAGTCATTGCATTTCTCAGGGAGACCTGGAAGATTTTTATCTACCACAGGTAGATGGGTAAAAGTTGTCCAGCCGAAAAGTTCCCTGAGAAGCAATCAAATAGTCACTGCACACACACCAAAATCTGCTATGCCAAAGAGAACGGAAAAGAGCTACAGCTTCCCACAGATCACAGCGGAGAAAATGGTGCAATGGCTCTGGAGTAAAGGCTATGGGGCCTGAAGAGGTAGTCCTAGAGAAAGATCTTCTCCCATCCAAAGCAATTAAAATGTGGCTGTCTTCCCTAATTTTTTCAGAACTTAATTGATTTCTAACATTTGAATTTTATCAGTGTAGGCAATCTCCCATGCTGTGTGTACTCACGTAAAGAGCCCTAGGAGTAGGTGAACTTGCATAAGACCACTTTTTGCTTTATTCTTTCTTACTAAATTTCACCTGCAATTTTCACCAGTTCTTTCATATAGTCATAAAAGGAGGCACAGTCAAAGGCTTAAATGCATTTCATTCTTCACAGCATGCAAAGCATGAGATTAGAAAGAAAAGAACCTATTTGAGGTCATAGATTTCAGAGGAAAACAGCATTTACTCTCAACCCACAAAAGGTCTTGATTTTGATTGACTTAATTTGAACCCCTAAGGCTCTGGAGGAGAAAGAGATTTCAGTTTCCTTTGTTTTGTTTTGGGGGAGGGGTGGTGTTAAAGAGCTAGTTACCACAGGGTAATTTTGAACATTATAGAAAAAAAAGGTTAAAAAGCCTCTTTCAACTCCTGTTTGTTCCGTAATGAAAACATTTTAGAATTCAATCAGCTCTGTGCTTTAAAAGTATTTTCTTAAGGGAATATTTACAAGAAGTAAAAAAATGTGTTTATCTTCCTATTTACACCAGGATTTTCCTATTTGGTTCAGGGAATTTACTGTCTATATATGCAGAATAAATATGAAACAAAATGACTTAAGCTTTTTTATTTAGATTACAAAATCCTGTGTTGCACAGTTTCCCAGATTCTCTAATTTCTGTAAGACTGAATATGTACATAGGTAGGTACTGTGGTAAAATGTGGTTGAAGTATTATGCAATGCTAAAGAGGACGTTAGGCAAGGAGTCCCATATACTCACTACCCTACACATTCTAAATAAAACAGATCAACTCCGAACTGTCAATACTTAAAGACAAGGCTGATGGGAAGCAACTGAAAGAAAGAACAACTTTGTTCACAAACACTAAGAACTTTCAGAAGACAAGAACACTGAAAAGAGTATTACATAGTACTCTTCTCCTGAGATTTAACCCTTTTCATCATTCAGGTGCGTTGAGGACACCTTGCCTTTAACAGATGTACCCACCATGGGTTGTGGTGTTTAGTTATTTCAAACTACACATACTGAGGTGTTGACAGTGTATTCCTTTGCTCTCTCAAGCCCCTCTGCAGGCTCATCTCCGATTTGACAAATGGGAATCACAAAGTCAGATCACACATCTTCCTCTTCTTTTGTCAGGATCTGCACAAATAACCTAGCACCTCCAAACAGCTCCAGGCACTTGAGACATTGTGAGACACGTTGTGGTAAATTCTCTGTACTCTATTTGGTCTGTGGTACCCCTGCAAAGCTCAGGGCTAAGATTTCTTTTAGTATTTAATACCTCCCCAAAACATACTAAATGCTGGGAGGAAACAGTAGGGGATGAGATCTCTGAGTGGAAGACAGTTTCAGACAGCAAATGAACAACATCCTGGGAGACAGAATTATTGTATCTTCTGTTTTATGGTATGTGCTTGGAGACTTTCTCTATAAAAGAATACAAATTTTTCTAAGTGTAAAGAATAGATTTTTGGGGAAGATTCTGATTTTGTGCTATTGTATTGACATGAATTACATTTTGTCATTCATACCTTCCAGTGCCTGGAATGGTGTTAAGGACAAATTGTAACGAGAGATTTCATACTATGCATGTCACTTTACAAATTAAGGAACAGCATAAAGTGGCCAAAGTCTTCTATGCCATGACTAAATGAACTCACAGTCAAAGAACTGTGAAAGAATGAGGGCAGCTGAGTGCTGAACCAATTTGCGTTTGTCACCATACCCATTTATCCTCTTCCTTCAGCTCCTCAAACACTGTGAAATAGGACAAATCCTGGTGAAGCGAAATCAAAGCTGTGTTGCCCTACTCAGAAAACTCCACAAATGATGACTTCTCTAATCCAACTGTGCTGGAAGTCCAGCAATTAGGAGCTAAGTCCAACAGGGCCTTAAAGACCCATAATTTTTCCATGTGAATCATGGGCTGCAGGGCTCAGAAGGGATAATCCACACCTGCTGACCTCTTGTAGGAATAAAAGTATGAGATACAATAAGGCAGATACCTTAATCTTTCCAAGGAGTCTGAACAGTTTGCTAGGTCTAGATCCATATCAATAAATACTATTAGATGTAATTTTTAGAGAAGGCAAGGTGATAATCACGTGTGAAAATATGCACTATTTTTGTTTACGTGGAACTACTGAGAAGACATTAGCCCTAGGATGTATGCATTCTATTTAATATGGCATTAAATTACTGTGTAACTCTATTGAAATGGTTCAAAACCCAAGGGTTGATTTATCTCTTTAGGTCTGCCAGGGGAGTCTTCTGAGCTGGAATCAGAGCATGTGAGCAGTGCAGTGCAAGCAAGATTCAGCCTTTTCTCTTGTGCTCAGTCTTCACCATGCATAAATGGTGGCCATTCCCAAGCAATTTTTGAAACACACTAGAAGGCCTTATTTACGTATTGAGACACACTGAAACATTTTTGTTGCATGCAGATTTGCATCTTGTTGCTATCTGCAGAACTAAAACACATGCATAAACAGTGCCTTAGTAAAAGATGACAACACTCATAGTTTTTCCCCATATCTCTGAAAACAAAATGTTTATTGCAGTCTCATAAGCTGTCAGATGTGCTAAACAACTTTTCATTTGTCTGCTTGTGTTTTAAACTAACAGTTCATTTAGAGAAAATGCTGGTTTTGTCAACACTGACCATTCAAATGTAATTTCAGGACTCAGACAACTTCAGACAATCACAGACCTAAACAGTCACTGGAGATAGCAGTTGCATGAATTGCCAGTACTTCACTGAAAAAAAAGAAACCCCAGAGCAGCCTACGATAAGCACTGGGTGATTGCTAAGACAGAAAAGACTTTCATTAATGTTTCTGAAGAAGAAAGAAGAAAAAAGCACAAATTATTTTTTTCCCCATAATCTATCCACATGGACAAACCAGAATAGAATTATGCAATTCTTTCAATTACAGTTATCTATGATTATGGATTTCTTTCAAAATTTCACTTCACTGATGGTGGCTTGCTTTCAGGTGTGTTGAGCAGCTTGTTATTCCCAAAAAAAGAAAAATTCTAACCCACTTGATTGATTATAAATCAGCAGTGAAATCTATGTTACCCAAGTTTGAACACAGATTGGGTTGATTTTAAGACTCTTTGGTATCACTATGTGAAGTCCTGCACTTGTGACAGAATTTTTGTTCTGCTAACCTTGCCTACTTAGAAAAAAAGTTAAAAGAGTGGGGGCCATTACTTATTCAATTTAAACTTTCAACAGAAATAATATGGATGATTCAATTAAAAAGACACACACAGTTCAATTTTATACACACACAGTACGAGTAGATTTTGGGGGGAATTTAGGGAACCTCTCTGAAGTTTAAACAGGTTTCAATCAGAAATGGCGTAGGCATTCCCTGAGGGGTCAGACTGGATTAGCTGGATTACTTGTATTGCCAGCAATTTTGTAATTGTTCAAGTAGGAAATCAAATAATTGAAGAAGGGACAAGGATAGTCTGTCCGCTCGTTCCATGAGGCAAGGTAGATTGAAACAGCTATAACAGTTTTCTAATGTTTAATTTTTTCGTTTGTATTTAATTGCATTTATAAATAAAATTTCCATGCCCTTAATGGCATTCTTTTAGACAAAAATAAGCCTTACAAAGGAGGCAAATCAATGGGAAATCCTGCTCCATAAAAGAAAGGAAGCAAAATTAAAAAATAAGAAAAAGAAAAAAAAAAAAAAAAAAAAAAAAAAAAAAAAAGAAGAAGAAAGAAGACAAGTGGGAAATGAAGATTTTTTTTTTTCCTGAGAGAATATTCTATTAATATATATATATATTTTTTTTTTGCAAGCATGGTGAAAAATGATCTACAGCTGAACTTGTGGTAAATTATGTCTTTTCTCTAAACTGACTTCAGCAGGAGTCAGTGGAACCGACTGAGAACTCACCAGCAAAACAGCTTCCAGTCTGTAAGATGGACAAAGGAAGAGAAAAATTATAAATCTACATTGATTTTTTTTTTTTTTCAGAACTATTAAGTAATGGTGTAATTGTTCTTTCTTTGCAGTGTGGAGCTCTCTACCCTCCTTTTAGCATGAAGTACTTCCATCTTCCAAGGGAACAGCCTGAGACAATACCTTCATGAGCTGTGAATGACAGATCTGAAAGCTTGAGAAATGCCCCCACATTCTTTTCCTGAGTCATTATCTCCATGTAGTTGCACTTCTAGTTGTTTTGCCTTGCAGCTGTGGCTTGGATGATTAGTGAGAACTGATAATTCTCTCCTGTCCACTGCAGTGAAAAGAAGACTGTAAGACAACTGTGCCATTCGTTTCCGTTGGTTTCACAGCAGCAAGAAATAGATAATCTCTCCAGAAGGCACCTTACCTGAAATCTTTGTCTATAGAAGCTTTTTCTCCTTCAAATATCTTGCAATTTCATAGCTGTGAGATATTTTAATTGGTTTTCATAACTTCCTTTACCATGAACTGATCTCAGCATCCAACCAAGCTCCCCTACAACTCTGTGCTCTGGATGTCTCAACAGTAGTGACAAGCAATTAGAAAAAAATCACTTTAGAAATTCAAAACAGTTTTACTTGTTTTAATAGAGTTGTATTATTAAGAGCTACCTCTGTCACGCCTTCAATCTCTCATCTTTCTCCTAGGCATCACTCACTATTGGGATTAAGAAAAAGATGGGTGAGGTAATAAAAATAACTTGAAGTGACAGAAAGAAATTGCCTTTAAAAAAATACTCTGTCTCAAATAAGGCTTCTTAGCTCTCAAGATGTACTTGAATGCATGTGGATCTCACAGGGCATACTGTCAGCATGCACCAGGAGAAACAATCCTTGTGCTGCAGATTTTATGAAGTGGAGATAAAAAAAACAAGTGAGGGGAAAACCGAGACACAGACCAGCAGCATGACCTAACCAAATCACTTCTTATGGCAGTAATGTTACTGAAAACCGTAACCAAGTAAACTCTCCAAACCAAATTATAGTTTAGAAAGGCAACACTGGTTTATTACAGTGCTGAATCCGTGGGGATTTCTTCATAAAGCATGCACGCCCCAAAGCTAAATCACCCTCAGTATATACCCTTAACATATGAACATTCATACAATTTCCACAAGGTTCCAACCTATCAAGACATATTAAATCTAATATTGCACCTGCATCTGTCAATCAAGAGATTCTTGGTAGGGGTCTTTCAGTTTGTGCATAGAGGCTACTGATTTAAAACCTCCTTGTCTTACAGATCGCTCTGGTACTTCTTGTTCTCTTCCATTGCTCTTTTGCACCTACCCAACATATCTACACAAAGATGCCTATTCCTATCTATTTGGAGCATCAAGCAGTCTATCCTTTGAATACAAACTAAATTGTTTAAGTCTCTGGCTTCAGTTAGAGGCCTCATTTATCTGATTGTGGCCTGTACTTTTAAGTCCTTTAAAAGTTGATATTATCTGTGTCTGATATTGAAGACTTTTCACTCCTGCCCACTTCTGATGAAGGATATGAGCTCTTTGCTTGATATAACAAGGAACACTGCAAATTTTGTGATGAGATGATAAAAATGTCCAAGAGGCATCAAAAATAACTAATTCTTAAATTTGACAAAAAAAAAAAAAACCAACTGCATTTTCAAACAAACAGAATGGTTTCATGATTGAATTTTCACTTAGTATTTCTAAGAATTTCAAATGCATTCATGTTTAGAAAAATGCTTTTATGAAATGCCTAAATATACTAATCAAGCATTTCTTCCAGCCTGACTTTGTAAGTGATATTTTTATAAATCAGGACTCAAAGGGAATCTGTTTAAAAATAAAATTAAAAAAACAATCCTATTCTGGTATCTCAAATAGTAAATTAAATTCATATTAGTTTTAGAGCAGATTTTGCTTTATCATTTATGGTTAAATCTCCTACACATACACACACACACACACAAATCAATTTTTATTTGACAGCACTGAATGTCAAAATTTATTTTATTCTTTGCCTCTAGATAGGGAACTTGGGCTTTTAATTCTCTGTCAAACTCATTATTCTGTGATCTGCAGTATGACGCAGAATTTACATTAAAACATTTATTACATTGGCTGCATTATGTTTTCCTCTGTATTATGTACTGTAGATTATTTTAAGTATGTACGAAGGTTGTATGTAAAACCTTTAAACTTTTTTTTGGCCTCTATTTTCTTAGTTAACAAGGTTTTGTTATGAAGTCTTCCATTTACGTGTTTGCAAGTGATTTTAAAGAAGTGGTTTATTTATATTCATTTTGAAAAATGAATTCTATTTTCCACCCCACTCTGTTCAGAATAAGAAAA
The DNA here is from genome assembly GCF_019238085.1 of Lagopus leucura. Classification (NCBI taxonomy): domain Eukaryota; kingdom Metazoa; phylum Chordata; class Aves; order Galliformes; family Phasianidae; genus Lagopus; species Lagopus leucura. The sequence continues at coordinate 9,214,900 of NW_024962262.1, forward strand.
AAAGACTTTTCAGCTGTATACTTCTTTTTCTTACGTAGCTTCACTTTTCATCTACCTGCTGAGTCCTGGTTACAGTGTAATGTGTTTTCTAAACCACATTAGTCAATTATACAACAAAATAAAATGGCATACTTCATTAAAACAAACAAACAAACAAACAAACAAATAAAAAACCTGTTCAGACATCATGACATGTAACTCTCACACTGCAAGTAAGTGTTGAAATCATGAATTGTATTTGCACTGTATGCTGCAACTAAAGATGCAGAATGCAGTCTTTGATTAAATTTCATCAGGATATGTTTATCAAGGCACAGTTGCCCAATGATATCTCACAGACATAAATAAAGATTCTTCCTTATATGCTAAAGGAGATTCTAGATTGTGTTTCTGTGGGTAAACTTTCTGATTCATGAGTTACGAAGATATACATAACATCTCTACATAGTGCATCTTTGTAGGATTCCTTTAGTTGACCTTGAAGATCAATTCAGCCCACCTGCAAATATTCATAATGAAATCTATTTTTGACATACGCATAATTTCCAGACCCTCAAAATAGGAGAGATTCCCCAGCAGACAGGCAAGAGTGAGACTGGAGAATAATTCAGCAGCATCTGTACATTGCCATTAATTTATCATACCTTAATGATGCCTTTTATTGATACATGTTCTTTTTGTGCCTCAGAACTTATTTGCTCACCTACATCTCAGTTTTGATTAGACCAACAGATAACAGTACAGAAAGCTCACACTATATCCCAGTTGGCTGCAGATTAAAAAAATATTCAAAATTATATTAATGGATACTTGTATATTTAGTAGCTCTATTTGCAAAAAAATAAAATAATAAAAAATCTCCATTCTCTCTCCTCTTTTTTTTCCGTAAACAATCTTATCCATCCAGCATTAAGGTTGTTAGCAAATGAGCGATGATGAGAGAATAATTCTTCCTCCTACAAAAAAAAAAAAAAAGAAAA